>NC_042998.1:146663515-146773515 GCF_006345805.1 Octopus sinensis | reverse complement strand
TATATATATATATATATGTATTTATGTATATATGTGTTTGTGTTGATACCACTTAGCGTCATCTGCAACGTACAACAAAAAATATTCTCCCAAATTCACCGTTCTTAATAAATGTTTTAATAGCAAACGCACAGTTTGCACTGGTCCAACAACAATAGTAATTGGCAAAAGACTGCAAAACATTAGTTATATATGAAGACGTTACCACCCGCCTAACTTCCCTAGTTCCATATCAATGGCCGTGTAGAATATGAGGTGTTTCTCCCGCACTCTTGCTGCTAGAATAACATTAAATTCTTTATTCAGTCGCCACTCCTCTCTTTTTTATCTATTTCTCTCCCCACCCCTATTTTTCTTTTTCCTTTGATTTTTCATCTCTTATTTTATCCCAGCACCTGAGCACTGTATACAATAATTTCATTATTATTATAAATCTATTCCCTAAATAAAATACTGAATTCTAACATAAACATAAATCCTTAAAAAACTGGGGATTGGCCATTGTCGATTACTTGACCATTAAAATAGGAATATCAAAATTGACTGGCAGGAGTTGAACTCAGAACTCAAAGACTCGTAACCAAATACCTCGAGGTAATTTTTTTTCCGGCAATATATTAACATCACTTAATCTTAATTCGTATTACTAAGTCGAACTCAGTAAAAGAGTAAATAACTATTCTCACATATCTCTCACCCCCACTCTCTCTAATTATGCATCATATTATTATTATTATTATTATTTTAGGACTGCACTTCACATTGGCGGTGAAATGTTAATAACAACGTTATAAAAGTACTTGTATTATTAGCATTAGTAGTGAGCAGTGATTGCTCTCATGTTACCAGTTAGTATATAAACACAATGCGAAACCATCGCCACCACATCTACAATCAATAGCAGTAAATGTAGTTGCTTTTTATCCGCTTATTAAAGACATCTCCTTAAGACGATCTTTTCATCTAAAGTAAACAATTTACTTCTTAATCATATAAAGAAAACTTGTTGAAAGGAAACCTATGGTGAAATTGATATTTAAAGCCAAACTGAGACTGAATGAAATGTATTACAGAATTTTTATTTCCATCCTCCTTGGTTTTGGAGTTCAAATTTTGCCGGTGTTAGCCTTTCTTAGACGTAAATAAAACCTGCTTTAATGTACTTAGGTTAGTTCACGATAGTATGTTCATCTTTTACATAACCAAAATACATGATAAAGAAGATAAATTTTGGCACACCTGCTCTAGTGTATCCCCACCACGGACGAATTTGTTTCCTCATTACTTCCAGAAAATGGGTATTTTTTAAATAAATTTCCTGCAAAGTATGCTTCAGCTGGTATAGATTCCGATTTTATCAGAATATTTTGTGAAAAAAATTTCCGGAGATGGGGAGAAGAGTTTCGGAAAATTCATGCGAATCGTTTTTTGCTTCCTCATAACTTTCAGAAAAATGGGTATTTTTTAATGAAATTCTCTACAAAAACATTTCAGATGGTATAGATTACAATTATATCGGAAGTTGATATGTAAAAAAAAAAAAAAAAAAAAAATCGGTGTGCTCGCAGACATACATACTGACACGAAATGAAACTTGAAATCGCGATGTGGCATTATGTATGTGTGCGAGCCCACCATTTTTTCTTTTTCTTTTCTTTTTGTTTTGCATATTAAATTCCGGTATAATCGTAATTTATACCATATGAAAGGTATTTGTAGAAAATTTCACAACAAAGTACCCATTTTTCTCGAAGGAAACAAATCCAATTCGTGTGAATTTTCCGAAACTCCTCTCCCTGCTCTCGGAAAAATAATCTATATCAAATCCCGATGTAATCAGAATATGCACCATCCGCAGCGTATTTGTAAAACATTTCGTTAAAAATACCTATTTTCTGGATCGTATAAGGAAACAAAGTAGGTGGGGCATATTTGTTTAGGTATGCCAAATTTTTATTATTACAGACTTCTCCAAACTCTGATCCTTCATGGAGAAGGAAAAAGCAAAGGATTGGGTGATTGCTTCCTCCTGTCAAAGAATTTTGGGTCAAAAAATTAAAATTTTTACATTTTTGCACCCCCAGTTCCATGCCTTTTTTTTCTGGTAAAGTTTTCTTATAACACCTGTCTCTTGTTATAGTAAAAAGATACCATAAAATATTATTGGAATTTAAATAGGAAGAAAAGGATTATTCAAAACTTCACAAATTCTTATTGGCATTGAGTATATGAACAAAAATAGATATGATGCCTCAAGAAATAAAATCCGCATATTTTGTATCATTAATTTAAGAATAACACAGTTGGCATCAGGAGTTATGTCAGAGAGTAAATACTTTGTTTAAAGTTATTTTATAGAATAAAACCATTAACTAAGTCTTTAAGAGAAGAACCTTGTCCTCATTCAATTTGTAATGACCTAGTCTAGATTCAGTTCTCTTTTAACAATCCAGACTAAAAAATAAGAACTGTCTGAATCCACAGGTAGATGAAAGTTGTATGTTAAAAAAAATACAAAAATGAGAAGCAAGAACAAAGAAGTCCTTTTACCTGTTTGTCATTGAATTGTGGCCATGCTACTGTGAATTTTTTTTTTTTTTTTTGTTGAACAAAGCAACCACAGTACTTACATTCTTTCTGAAGTCAATTACTTATTCTATCAGTCAAGCAGTCATAGGGTACCAATCCAAAGACATACATACCTATATTTATATATATATTACACACACACACACCTCCCTCTCTCTCTTTCCCTTTATATATATATATTATATATGTATGTGTTATATATATATATATATATGTGTATATATATATCATCATCATCATCGTTTAGCATCCGCTTTCCATGCTAGTGTGGGTTGGATGATTCAACTGGGGTCTGGGAAGCCAGAAGGCTGCACCAGGCCCAGTCTGATCTGGCAATGTTTCTATGGCTGGATGCTCTTCCTAACGCCAACCACTCCGTGAGTGTAGAGGGTGCTTTTTATGTGCCAGGCGAGGCTGGCAACGGCCACGCTCGGATGGTACTTTTTACGTGCCAACGGCATGAAGCCAGTCGGGTCGGCGCTGACAACGGCCATGTTCGGATGGTTCTCTTACGTACCACCGGCACTGGTATCACATCTGCAATTTCCATTGATGTTGATCGATTTTGATTTTGATTTTCACTTGCCTCAACAGGTCTTCACAAGTAGAGTTTTGTGTCCCAAGAAGGAAAGGTATGCATAAGTGGACTGGCTACATACCATATAGAGGCCATGGGTTATGGTCTCACTCGTCCTGCCGGGTCTTCTCATGCACAGCATACTTCCAAAGGTCTCGGTCTCTATTCATTTCCTCGGTGAGACCTAAAGTTCGAAGGTCGTGCTTCACCACCTCGTCCCAGGTTTTCCTGGGTCAGCCTCTTCCACAGGTTCCCTCAACCACTAGGGTGTGGCACTTTTTCACACAACTATCTTCATCTATTCTCGCCACATGACCATACCAGCACAGACATCTCTCTTGCACACGATGCTTCTTAGGTCCAACTTTTCTCTCAAGGTACTTACACTCTGTCGAGTATGAACACTGACATTAGACATCCATCGGAGCATACTGGCTTCATTTCTTGCAAGCTTACGCATATCCTCAGCAGTCACGGCCATGTTTCACTGCCATGTAGCACAGCTGTTCGTACACATGCGTCATACAGTCTGCCTTTTACTCTGAGCGAGAGGCCTTTTGTCACCAGCAAAGGTAAGAGCTCTCTGAAATTTGCCCAAGCTATTCTTATTCTAGCTGTTACACTTTCAGCACACCCGCCCTCGCTACTGACTTGGTCCCCTAGGTAACGGAAGCTATCAACTATTTCTAGTTTTTCTCCCTGGAATGTGGCAGAAGTTGGTCTCAGCATTTTCAGTGTTTATTGCTCCTGAGCGTTCGGTCACATACAAAAACTATATTCCTAGTTAGCCTTCCTTTGACATTGCTGCACCTCTTATGTGTCCATAGCTTACACTTGGTGCATCTTATAGAGTTTCTACCTATGCCTTTTCTACAGATCGAACAGGGCCATCTACCTGTAGGCGTTTGTGATTTGTCTACCTTCCTACGTATTAGGACTTTGGTTTCGCTAGATTGACTCTAAGGCCCTTTGATTCTAATCCCTGCTTCCACACCTGAGACTTCTCCTCCAGTTCTGATAGTGACTCAGCAATTAGAGCAAGGTCATCAGCATAGAGGAGCTCCCAGGGGCATCCTGTCTTGAATTCCTCCGTTATTGCCTGGAGGACTATGATAAATAGGAGGGGACTGAGCCTTGGTGGACCCCTACCTCTACCCGGAATTCTTCACTGTACTCGTTGCCAACCTTCACCTTACAAGCGGCGTCCCTGTACATGGCTCGCATAGCTGTCACTAACCATTCATCTATCCTAGTTTCCTCATTGACCACCAGATAAGGGATTGGGGGACCCTGTCAAAGGCTTTCTCCATGTCAATGAAAACCAGGTACAGGGGCTTATCTTTGGCTAGGTATTTCTCCTGCAGCGGCCTTACCAGGAATATAGCATCAGTGGTACTCTTCCCTTGCACGAACCCAAACTGCATCTCATCTAAACTAATTCTCTCTCTAATTAGTTGGGCTATGACCCTCTCCGTAACCTTCATTACCTGATCCAACAGCTTGATACCTCTGTAATTATTTGTATCTAGGACGTCACCTTTAGCTCTGTTGCATTTGACTATTATGCTACTACACCAGTCATTGGGTATGACTCCTTTGTGTATCACCTGATTAACTATACTGGTGACTAGGCTGTAGCCGACACTACCAGATATTTTGAGCATCTCTGCAGTGATTCCTGATGGGCCTGGGGCTTCCCCTGTCTTCATGCTTCTAATTCCTTTAACTACCAAGGAACTGTCAACTCGGATGGCTGGTCCCTCTGTTGGGTTGACATTCGGCAGACTCTCTTTATCCCATTCATTTTCTTTATTCCGCAACTTTTCATAGTGGCGTCTCCAAACCTCTCCCTTTCCATCCTCGTTTAGCGCAAGTGAACCATCATCCATGCGAACACATTTCTCTCCTACCACATCACGATTCTCTCTCACACACTGTCTTGCAACACGAAATACCTCAAGTCTTTGGTCCTCACGGTGCAGAACATTGGCAAATTTTTTCTTATCTGCTTCCCCTCTGGCTAAATAGACCTGTCTCCTAACTTCTCTTTTGGCAGTCTGATACAATTCCCTGCTACCACCATTCTTCTAGTCCTTCCAAGCCTGTCTCTTCTCTAATAGCCCTGTCTACAACATTGTTCCACCACCACGTTATTTTGGGTCGAGAGGGGACTTTGCACCAACCACAGATCTGGTTAGTGGCTCTCAGCAGTTGTCCTTAGAAACGTCCAGTTGCTTCTACCCCATGTGAAGCTCTATCCCCTTCTACTTCGTCAAAGCTTCAAGTAATATGTCCCTAAATCTCTGTCCATTCGCAGGATCTTTAAGCTTCATCATATAATATATATATATATAATATATAATATATATATATATATATGATATATATATATATATTATATATGTAATTATATAATATATATATATATATATATATATATATATGTATATGTATATATATATATGTATATATATATTATGTATATTATTATATGTATATATAAAATGTATATATAATATATAAAAATGGTTATATATATATGTATTATATGATTATATATATGTTATATATATATATATATGTATATATATATATTCTATATATATGTTATATTTATATATAATTGTTATAGATATGTATATATATGTATATATATAATATATCTATGTATATATATAATATATATATATATATATAGTAGGTATAGTATATATATATATATATTATATAAGTATATATATGCTTATTATATATGTAGGTATATATATGTATAGATATATATTTGTATATATAATGTATATATATGTATTATGGTATGGATAATATGTATAGTATATAGATATGGATATATATGTATAGATATATATGTATAGATATATATGTATATATAATATATAGATAATAGTATATATATATATGTATAATATAATATGTATATATATAGGTAATAATATATATATAGATATATGTTAATATATGTAATATATGTATATATATATGTATATTATATATATGTATATATATTATATATATATATAATAATATATATATATGTATATATATATATATATATATATCTGTATATATATATATATGGTATAGATTATATATATATGTCTATATAATATATGTGTAATATATATATATATATGTATATATATATATATATGTGTATATATATATATATATGTATATATATATATATGTGTATATATATATATATATGTATATATATATATATATGTATATATATATATATATATTTAATATATATATATATATATGTATAATATATTGAGATATATATATATGTATATATATATATATAATTAATATATATAATGTATATATATATATATATGATATATATATATGTAATAATATTATATATGATATCATATATATATATATATATATATCTCTATATGATATATATATGTATCATCATATATATACATATATAATATATATGTTATCATATATATATAAATATATGTATATCATATATATATATATATCTATGTATATCATATATAATATATATATGTAATCATATATATATATGTTTATCTATAAATCTCTGTATATGATATTTATATATGTATAAATCATATATATATATAGTCTATCTGTAGAATCATATCTCCCATATGTATATATATATATATATGTTATATTATATTATATATATGTATATCTCCATATATATATATATATATATCATGTATATCATGTATATATATATATATATATATCATATGTATATCATATATATATATATATATATATATATATATGTATATCATATATATATTATATGTTATCTCATATATATATATATATGTATAATCTATATATCTATATATGTTATCTCAATATATATATATGTATATCCTATATATATATATATGTATATCATATATTATTATATATATGTATATCATATATATATATATTATGTACTATCATATATATATATATATATATATATGTTATATCTATATATGTTATATATAATATATAAATGTATATCATATATATGTATATATATATAATATGTTATTCATATATATATATATGTATATCATATAATATATATATATGTATATCATATATATATTTATAATATATATGTATATCATATATATATATTATATAATATGTATATCATAATATAATATATATGTATCTCATAATATATATATATATATGTATATCATATATATGTATATATATATATGTATATCATATATATATATCTATGTATAATCAATATATATATATATATTATATGTATATCATATATATATATATATATTATATGTATATCATATATTATATATATATAGTATATGTATATCATATCGATATATATATTATATGTATATCATATATATATATATATATTATATGTATATCATATCTATATATATATATATATTGTATATCATATATATATATATATATTATATGTATATCATCTATAATAATATATATTATATGTATATCATATATATATATATATATATCATAATTATATGTATATCATATATATATATATATCATATATATGTATGAATAATATAATTAGGCGGTGCCCCAGCATGGCCACAGCTCATAAGCTGAAACTGAATCAATCAATCAATCATATCATATATATATAATCATCAGATATATATATTATCTGTAATATCATATATATATATATATAATCATATAGTTATATATGTATTATATATATATGTATTATCATATATATATATTATGTATATATGTATATATAGTATATCATATGTATATATATCATATATATATATCATATATGTATATCATATTTATATAGCATATAGGATATATATATATATATATATATCTATTATATATATAATGTATTAATATATATGTTGATGTCATATAATATATATGTATATCATATATATATTATATGTCTATCATATGTATAGCATCTATATCATATGTATATCATATATATATCATATATATATCATATATATATATATATTATAATATATATATATATATATATTTATATGTATATCATATTATATAATGATATATTATATGTATATATTATTATAGGGTAAACAAGGATGGGATAAAGGATCTATATATAGAATATCATATATATATATAATATATTGTATTATATCATATATATATCGGTAACATCTATAGCTATATCATATATATATATCTATATTATAATATTATATATTATACTCTATCATATAATATATATTAGCATAGTATCGCCCGGCGGTATCGGATGTGCGTGATTGAGATATAAGTAAATTAGTTTTAGAGATATGAGTAGCATAAAGTTATACAAAAAATATAATATCGCAAAAATATAATATCATAAAATCCAAAATATAAAAAATATATGAAGATATACATATATCTATAATGATATCATATATAATATATATCATTATATATATATATGATATATCTATATATATATCTAATATATGAATCATATATATATAATATATATATAAATACTATATATATATAATATATATAGATGTATATCATATATATATTATATATATCTATTATATATATATATATATTATATGTATAATCATATATATTATATATATATCGATATATAACTAATAATTATATGATAGTATGTATATTCGATATATATATACTATATATATACTATATATATATATATAGTTATATTTATAGGGTATATATATATTTATATATATCTATATATATATAAGTATCTCTATCGATATTTTTATATTCTTCTAATCCTATATAATACTCTTTTACTCTTTTACTTGTTTGCAGCCAGCCGCTGAGGCCATGCTGGGGCACCGCCCTTATATATATAAATAATCGTATGTATTCTATAATATATCTATAATAATATGTATATCATAATATATATGATATATATATATAAATATATTATATGTGTATATCATAGTATATATATCTATATTATATGTATATCATATTATATATATATATATATATGTATATCAATATATATATATAATATATATATAATATATATTAATATGTATATCATATATATATATATATATATATATTATTATATGTATATCATATATATATATAAATAATATATATATATATATGTATATGGTATCATATATATATATATATTATATGGATATCATATATATATATAGATATTATGTATATCATATATATATATATATAATATCTATATATTGTCCAACTCAACTCTAGAATATCTGTATTTTTCCTCCTTACTACGCTACCTAATTACGTTCCTCAGTGACGATATCGATGTCCACTGCTAACACCAGCTCCTGTCCACCGCGTGGACAGGTCGGAAGAGAGATCAAAAGAAAATGCTACGAAAACTATCACACCACCCACCCACCCTCCTCTTCTCAGGCGCTGAATTTCCACCCCCTTCCCCCCCACATCTCCTCCCTGTTTTCAGAGTTGGCACTATCAATGTTGGTACATTGACAGGCAAGTCTAGTGAGATTGTAGAGAGCTAGAGAAGAACAGGTTGATGTATGCTGCATACAGAGGTAAATGGAGAGGTGCTTCGGCTAGGGTCCTCACGGGCAAGCACTTAGGTACAAACTCTTCTGGCAAGGTAACGTGGAAGGTGTAGGGGGTGTAGGCATTCTCCTTGCGGAGAAATGGGTGGATGAAGTCATAGAGGTTGTCAGGGTTTGCGATAGAGTGCTTAAGCTCAGGTTGGTCCTACAGAGTGGCACAGCTATGATTATCTCCGCCTATGCCCCACAAGCGGGACTACCAAATGATCAGAAGACAACTTTTTGATGGGCTTCTGCAGGCTACTTCAAAGACTATAGCAAGGACCTCATCTTTGTAGGTGGAGACTTTAATGGGCATGTTGGGCGGGAATCGGTATCTTCACTGGGGTACATGGTGGCTATGGTATTGGCACCAGAAATGAAGGGAAACTAGACTGCTGGAATTCTGTGATGCATGTAACCTTTCAATCTGCAACACTAACTAACTTCAAGAAGCAGTCTGCCACCTTATAACTTATCAGTCAGGAGACTCTGCTAGCCAAATAGACTTCATCCTCACCAGACAGCGGATGCAGGGTTGCTCTTGAATACAAAGACCCTCCCGGGTGAAGAATGTATCCCTCAGCATAGACTAATCATCAGTGACTTTAAGCTTGAGGCCAGAAGGACTCCAAGAAACAAACCAATCCAGAAAAGAAGGATTTGGAGGCTAAAGAACCCTTCACATGGTCAGAAATTTAGGGACATACTCATCAAAAATTTGATGAGAGGGAGGAGGAGCTTCAGACGTCAGACATAGAGGTAGCTGGGAATTCCTACGGGACAGCTTGCTGAGTGCCACAGACCGAGTCTGTGGATGTGCAAAGTCCCTTCCAGACCTAGAATTACGTGGTGGTGGAATAGTGCAGTAGATAAAGCCATCTGTAAAAAGAGATGGGCCTGGAAAGCCTGGAAGGATGGGGGCAGCAGGGAACTGTACCAGATAGCCAAAAGGGGCTGGGCGGCAGGTATACATAGCCAAAGACGTAGCAGAAAAGAAGAAGTTTGCCAATGTCCAGCGACGCGAGGATCAAAGAGCTGAAGTATTTCGGATTGCCAGACAGTGTGTCAGAGAAAATAGTGATGTTATAGGAGAGAAATGTGTCCGCATGGATGATGGGGCACTTGCTTTTACTGCTAGTGAAAAGAAAGAGGCTTGGAGAAGCCATTATGAAAGACTGCTGAATGAGGAGAATGAATGGGAGGAGGAGAGCCTGCCAATGTTGACCCAGTAGAGGGACCAGCTACCCGAATAGACAGCTCCCTTGTAGATAAGGCAATTAAGGATATGAAACCAGGCAAAGCCCCTGGCCTATCAGGAATCACTGCTGAGATGCTTAAAACAGCTGGCTATGTGGGCTATACCATAGTCACCCGCATTGTAAAACCAGGTAGTTCACAATGGAGTCATACCCAATGACTGGTGCAGCAGCACCATAGTCAACTGCTACAAGGTGTAGGGTGATGCTCTAGATAGAAATAACTACAGAGGTATCAAACTGTTGGTGATGAGGTCTCAGAGAAGGTCATAACCCATCTCATTAGGGAGAGAATTGTTTTAGATGAAATGCAGTTCGGTTTTGTACCAGGTAGAAGCACCACTGATGCTATATTCCTGGTCCGACAACTGGAGGAGAAGTACCTAGCTAAAGATAAACCCTCTACATAGCTTTTGTAGACTTGGAGAAAGCCTTTGACAGGGTTCCCCGTTCCCTCATCTGGTGGTCGATGCGGAAACTGGAGATTGAAGAATGGCTAATAAGGGCTGTACAGGCTCTATACAGAGAGGCTGTCAGCAAGGTTAGGATTGGCAACGAATATAGTGAAGAATTCCGGGTAGAGAAGTAGGTGTGCACCAGAGCTCAGCCCTCAGTCCCCTTTTATTCATCATAGTCCTTCAGGCAATAACAGAGGAATTCAAAACGGGATGCCCCTGGGAGCTCCTCTATGCCGATGACCTAGCTCTCATAGCAGAATCACTACCGGAACTAGAAGAGAAATTTCGGGTGTGAAGCAAGGGTTGGAATCAAAGGGCCTTAGAATAAATGTAGCAAAGACCAAAGTATTAGTAAGCAGCAAGAGGTACTCAGCACACACCCCCTCGGGTAGGTGGCCCTGCTCAATCTGTAGGAAAGGTACAGGTAGAAACTCCATAAGATGCACCCAATGTAAGTTATAGACACATAAGAGGTGCAGCAACATTAAAGGGAAATTAACAGATAAGATAGCTTTCATGTGCGGCAGATGCACAGGGACAATAGACACAACAGACACTCAGAAAACAGATTCCATCACACTCCAGGGAGAGAAACTAGAAGTAGTTGATAGTTTCCGCTACCTGGGTGACCAAGTTAGTAGCGGAGGTGGATGCACAGAGAGTATCACCACTAGAATACGAATAGCCTGGGCAAAGTTCAGAAAGCTCCTACCCCTACTGGCAACAAAAGGTCTCTCCCTCAGAGCGAAAGGTAGATTGTATGATGCATGTGTGCGAACTGCCATGCTTCACGGTAATGAAACATGGGCAGTGACTGCAGAGGACATGCGTAGACTTGAAAGAAATGAAGCTAGCATGATCCGCTGGATGTGTAGTGTCAGTGTGCACGCAAGACAGAGTGTAAGCATCCTAAGAGAAATGCTGGATATAAGAAGCATCAGATGTGGTGTGCAAGAGCGACGCTTGCGATGGTATGGTCATGTGCTGCGGATGGATGAAGAGAGATGTGTGAAGAAGTGCCACTCCCAAACAGTTGAAGGTATCAGGGGGAGAGGTAGACCCAGGAAGACATGGGATGAGGTATTCAAGCATGACCTCAGAGCATTGGGCCTCACTGAGGCAATGGCGAAAGACCGAGATCTCTGGAGATATGCTGTGACTGCAAAGACCCGGGCTGCTTTCTGCAGCAATTCCACATACCCCCTACCCATTCAAAGTACCCCGGATCCCCAAAGTACCCCGGACCCAGTTGCCCCCGTGCCACTGGCACGTTAAAAGCTCGAACCGATCGCGACCAATGCCGGACCCCCCGGCCTGTGCAGGTGGCACGTAAAAAGCACCCAATCCACTCACGGAGTGGTTGGCGTTAGGAAGGCATCCAGCCGTAGAAACTCTGCCAAATCAGACTGGAGCCTGGAGCGGCCCCTGGCTTCCCAGACCCCGGTCGAACCGTCCAACCCGTGCTAGCGCGGAAAACAGACGTTAAACGATGATGATGATGATGATGATATATATATATATTATATGTATATCATTCCCCAACACGATGCTAAAGAAATGGCAGAAATACTGCAGAAACAATACTGCTCTGTCTTCAGTGTTCCCACTGATATTGACGTGAGGGAAACGAACGAAGTTGACTCCCAACACAAAATCACAGACATAACCTTCACTGCCACCGACATCGTAGCAGCAATAAATGAGGTCAAACATTACTCTGCTGTAGGCCCTGATAGATTTCCCACTAGTCTCCTGAAGGAATGTAGATATCAACTTGCAGTCCCTCTGACCAACCTCTGGAGAAACTCGTTAGACGCAGGTTATATACCGAAACAGTTTCTATCCCGGTTTTCAAACAGGGAAACAGATCCCTCGCAGTCAACTATCGCCCAATCTCACTCACCTCCCACATCATTAAAGTGTTTGAAAGAGTGTTAAGATCAAGGATAGCTGACTTCCTGGAGACCCACAAACTCCTAAATTCAAATCAGCATGGCTTTCGCTGTGGCAGGGACTGTCTAACACAGCTCTTACACCACATTGAAGATGTACTCAAAGCCTTGGGAACAGGTTCGAACTCTGACGTCATATATCTTGACTTCAGTAAAGCGTTCGACAGGGTAGACCATAACATCCTACTCTCAAAATTGGCAAATGTTGGAATCCGTGGAAAAGTTCTACACTGGATTCAGTATTTCCTGGCAAATAGAACACAACATGTTGTAGTTGATGGAGTCCACTCAAACCCAGCAAAAGTCACCAGTGGTGTTCCCGCTACTCTTCATAATTTACGTAAACGACCTTTCCAGTGTCGTACATCACTGCAAAGTGAAAATATTCGCTGATGACACTAAGCTCCAGCAAATCGTCAATGAAGAAGCAGACCGAACTCAACTCCAGTCTGATCTATATGCTGTGAGTCAATGGGCAGCCAGAAACAAAATGCAACTGAATGAGGGAAAATTTGAGCTGATGCATTTTGGAAGAAATTCCTCACTAAAACAACCATACTCTCTTCCTTCAGGGGAACCGCTCACAGCCTCTAACAATATCAGAGACCTGGGTGTAATTGTTGATGACGATCTCAGTTGGAGTGCACACATCAACAAGATATAGCTCGTAGGATGAGTTCCTGGATCTTAAGAACTTTCCGGTCCAGAGAACAAGGTGTCATCATACCACTTTTTTCCTCCTTTGTACGGCCACACCTTGAATACTGCTGCCCACTGTGGTCTCCTCACACAAGACAAAACATCTCCAGAATTGAGTCACCCCAGAGGGCTCTCACTAAACAAATTGAAGGCATGGCTGCTCTCGATTATTGGGATCGCCTTAAAGCCTTGAAACTTTACTCCCTCCAGCGTCGCCTTGAGCGGTACATCATTTGTACGATGTGGAAAATATACCGTCAACTTTGCCCAAATGACCTACACATTAGCTTCAAGGTTCATCCAAGACTTGGACCACGGGCTATACGTCCCCTGCCAAATTCAAGATCACAACATACATGTACACTGCAACATAATTTCTTTTCCTCAACAGGCCCTGCCCTATTTAACATTGTCCCAAGGGAGATCAAAGAGGAAAAGGATCCCATCAACTTTAAACAGAGTCTGGATAGATTCCTTCAAAGAATACCAGATAAGCCACCCATAATTGGATACAACTCACCCAACAAGAACTCACTACTTGAACAAAACTTGACTTAAACAGGATTCGAATAATCCTATCAGGTGGTGCTATTAAGTTAGACATGGCCTGGACCAATCTCTGGTCGAAGCATATCTAAGTTTTATCTAAGTTTTATATATATATATATATATATATATATATATATATATATATATATATATATATAGATATATATATATAATATGTATATCATATATATATATATATGTATATCATATATATATATATATATATATTATATGTATAATCATATATATATATATATATGTATATCATATATATAATATATATATATTATATGTATATCATATATATATATATTATATGTATATCATATATATTATATATATATATATATATATATATATATCATATATATATATATTATATGTATATCATATATATATATATATATATATATAGTATATCATATATATATATATATATTTATATGTATATCATATATATATATATATTATATGTATATCATATATATATATATATATATTATATGTATATCATATATATATATATATATATATTTTATATGTATATCATATATATATATATTATATGTATATCATATATATATATACATATATATATATTATATGTATATCATATATATATATATACTAGCAGTATCGCCCGGCGTTGCTCGGGTTGTAAGGGAAATAACTATATAAGCATTTTTAGAGAGTTATAGCCAAAAAATAGCAAAAAAATGCATTAAAAATTGAAAAAAAATCAAGGTAAATTTTTTTTAAATCGTTGACACATCGTAGATATTTTTAGAGAGTTACTTCCCTTATATAAAAGCGAAAAAAATGCATTAAAATGGAAAAATATGATGGTAAATTTTTTTTAAATCGTAGACTCATCGTAGACGCGCGCTAATACCCAGAAGGGCTCGATATGAATCACGTCTATAAGATACCCGGTTTTGGTTAAACTGCACCGCAAAATGTGGGAGTAGTTACGAATCTAAATCGTAGGAGACAGACACACAACTTCACTCTTATATAAAGATGCTTTTTTTTTTCAGTCATAGAGTTAGATTTATGAGTTAGATTTCAGTAGAAAATCATAGAGTTAGATTTCAGTAGAAAATCCTTCGAATTCTGACTCGCTGCTTGATATAATGAAATTCGTATCCATTTTTTGTCAGAATTACAAATTTTGAAAACACAATAGGAACAAATTTCGGAAAAAAATCTCCCATAATTCACGGAATTAAAATTACACTTCGATTTTTGTACAAAACTGTAGTTGAAGTGTTTACGAAGTATAATACGTGTTTTCACGAATGTACTAAAGAGATTTACTCTGATATTCTCATTTAAATATGAATAGGTAAATTCGGGCGGTTTGGTAACGAAAGGGTTAAACGGATGCATACATTTATTAATCTCTTATCATAATAACTATATATAAGTGTCGTCTGTTTATACATAAACACTGTTTCATACTGCAATTATATATACATATATCTATATATAATATCTCTTATTATAATTATATAATAAAATATATACAGAGTAAAATAAAAACCAATTTACCTTTTCTGTATTGTTATAGCAATTCCACCGTCCGTGTGTCTTTGCAAATGTGTTGGAATGATAAGTGAGTTGTGTTTTGGCGCCTTTTTTACTAATAACAAACACACACGTGTTTGTATGTAGTTGTTTGAAATTCTCATATATGTATGTGTATGCGTGTGTGTGAGGAATGACACACACACACTCACGCACGCACACATGTACATGTACATCAATGCTTTCGGAGTGAAATGTTAAAATATTGAGTTTTCTCGAATTTTGTCTTAATTGGTGGTAAAATTAAAAGAAATTTTTTATGGCATCACCCACTGAAGTACTCTGAAAAATCATGGGTACACTCTAATTGAAGAAATTGTGTGAGGAGTAAGTCGTTATGTATTTATTTGTTTCTGTTTGCTGTGTTTTTTTTATTTTTTGAGTAGTGGTTTAAATACTTTCAGTTTAGTCTTCCTCAAATCACTCTGTCGCTATTTACTTTCATTTTATTCGTTGCACACTGTGTGTGTGCGTGTGGTGTAAACCACATTAAGAAAAGCATTTGACATACACACCAGAATGTGAGTTTTCTGTAAATTTTGCTTAATTGGAGTTTAAATTTAAAAACTGGACCTGGCATGACCCGATGCATTCTACTCTTAAAAATGCTAGGTAAATTGTAATTGAAGAAATCCTATATTGTAGATTTCTATAACTTACAAAGGGAGGCAGATAAAATCTGCCTTTTATAATAAGACATACATATATATATTATATGTATATCTCCTTTTATAATAATATCTGCCTTTTATAATAAGAGATACATATATATATTATATGTATATCTCTTATTATAAAAGGCAGATTTTATCTGCCTCCCTTTGTAAGTTATAGAAATCTACAATATAGGATTTCTTCAATTACAATTTACCTAGCATTTTTAAGAGTAGAATGCATCGGGTCATGCCAGGTCCAGTTTTTAAAATTTAAACTCCAATTAAGCAAAATTTACAGAAAACTCACATTCTGGCGTGTGTGTCAAATGCTTTTCTTAGTCTGGTTTACAGCACACGCAAACGCACACACACAGTGTGCAACGAATAAAGTGAAACTAGATGTAATATTTGTTTCTGTCTATCACGCTGATAGATACATGAGTAAAATGTATGGGAAGCTAACAGATAAGAGTGAGTGAAAATGTTCTTGGAAGAGAGTAAATTAGCGACAGAGTGATTTGAGGAAGACTAAACTGAAAGTATGAAACAGTGTTTATGTATAAACAGACGACACTTATATAAACCCTTTCGTTACCAAACCGCCCGAATTTACCTATTCATATTTAAATGAGAATATCAGAGTAAATCTCTTTAGTACATTCGTGAAAACACGTATTATACTTCGTAAACACTTCAACTACAGTTTTGTACAAAAATCGAAGTGTAATTTTAATTCCGTGAATTATGGGAGATTTTTTTCCGAAATTTGTTCCTATTGTGTTTTCAAAATTTGTAATTCTGACAAAAAATGGATACGAATTTCATTATATCAAGCAGCGAGTCAGAATTCGAAGGATTTTCTACTGAAGACCTTCATAAATCTAACTCTATGACTGAAAAAAAAAAGCATCTTTATATAAGAGTGAAGTTGTGTGTCTGTCCCCTTCGATTTAGATTCGTAACTACTCCCACATTTTGCGGTGCAGTTTAACCAAAAGCGGGTATCTTATAGTCGTGATTCATATCGAGCCCTTCTGGGTATTAGCATGAGTCTACGATTTAAAAAAAATTTACCATCATATTTTTCCATTTTAATGCATTTTTTCGCTTTTATATAAGGGAAGTAACTCTCTAAAAATATCTACGATGTGTCAACGATTTAAAAAAAAAATTTACCTTAATTTTTTTTCAATTTTTAATGCATTTTTTTGCTATTTTTTGGCTATAACTCTCTAAAAATGCTTATATAGTTATTTCCCTTACAACCCGAGCAACGCCGGGCGATACTGCTAGTCATATATATATATATATATATATATATATTATATGTATATCATATCATATATATATATATATATATATATATATATATTATATATTATATGTATATCATATCATATCATATATATATATATATTATATGTATATCATATGTATATATGCATATACAAAATAAGAAAATGGAGAAATACATCAATGATCAACTACCAGATAATACCCAATCACATAATTTATTAAACCACTACATATGAACATTAAGGTCAAACATAATAATATAGAACAAAACAATGTACATGAAAGAGTAATATGATACAATAAGTACGGTATGTATAAGTGAATATAAATAAATACAAATATAAATATAAACTACATCTTACAGCTGTTTCGGCCATGCAGGATATGGGTGTCTCATTATGCTCATATTAGCCATATTTTTTATGTATATCATATATACATATATATATATATATATATATATATCAGTGGCACGTAAAAAGCACCATCCGTTCATGGCCGTTGCCAGCCTCGCCTGGCCCCCGTGCCGGTGGCACATAAAATGCACCATCCGATCATGGCCGTTTGCCACACTCGTCTGGCACGTAAAAAGCACCCACTACACTCATGGAGTGGTTGGCGTTAGGAAGAGCATCCAGCCGTAGAAACATTGCCAGATCAGACTGGGCCTGGTGTAGCCTTCTGGCTTCCCAGACCCTAGTTGAACCGTCCAACCCATGCTAGCATGGAAAGCAGACACTAAACGATGATGATGATATATATATATATATATATATCTGTATCTATAAAAGGCATGATGTGTGTGTGTGTCTGTACGGGATTGTAGTTTATGCACGTCCACAAATTAGCACGCATGTCGTTCCAATTTTTGGAGGACATTCGTCAACACCCTCTCTGGGTTTTGTCAACTGATTTTTCTCCCAAGGCACCTGCGGATAGCAGTAAAAATCTATTTTCAGTCATAGCTTTTTGACGGCGTCTTACAAAAAAAAAAAAAAGATAAAGAAAAGTGAATTTCACAATGTCTAAACAAAAAAATATGTGAAAGACAAAGTGAGAGAGAGTAAGTGACGATGTTCATAAAAAAATAAGATGTTTTGTTTTTCTTAAACACAAGATATAGTGTTCATATTCAGGATGTTTTTGAAAGACACTATATTTTATAATCATAGTATATATACTTTCTCACACAACAATTACAATATATTTATTTTAAATTGTTCATCTTTCTCCACCCCCTCTCTGTCACACTTCACTTTGGATGCGAAGAGACACATAACCCTACTTGTGAAGACCTGTTGAGGCAAGTGAAAATCAAAAAAATCAAAGAATCAAATCAAAATCGATGAACATCAATGGAATTTGTAGTTTTGTGATACCAGTGCCGGTAGCGCATAAGAAAACCATCCGAACGTGGCCGTAGCCAGTACCACATCGAGTGGCCTCCGTGCCGGTGGCACGTAAAAAACACCATCCGAGCGTGGCCGTTCGCCAGCCTCATCTGACACCTGTGTCGGTGGCACATAAAAAGCTCCCACTACACTCACGGAGTGGTTGGCGTTAGGAAGGGCATCCAGCTGTAGAAACACTGCCAGATCTGACTGATCTGGTGCAGCCTTCTGGCTTCCCAGACCCCAGTTGAACCGTCCAACCCATGCTAGCATGGAAAGGGGAAGTTAAACGATGAGGATGATGATTTACGCCAAGTAAAAAAGTGTTTTGTTGAGAATCCATTTATTTAACAACAAAGAAACAAAGAGGTGGGTAACAGTTTGTCAGTGAATTACACAATATAAATGGGTACAATTTCCGAGGTTTCCACCACACCCCACTCCGTTTCACAGACCACAAAAAGGGTTTTGTAGCATATTAGGAGGCCAAAGTAGTTGATTCCACACAAAAAAAAACGATTTTTTTTCTTAGTGAAAATCGTGCAAGTGTTAATCTACAAATTTAACAACATTTTTTCCCATTCATTTCTGTTTATGAACATGTATGCGTGCACAAAATATGCAATTTCTTCCGGTACCGATGTCTTCTTCTATATAGGAGCGTCCACTTCCCAGTTATCCAAGAGAATTTCAAACCATTATTCAACATTCAGGGATAGTAAAAAACGACATAGTACAGGGCTAAGTAAATTAGTTTGGCGTCTTAAAGACAACAATATAAATTTCAAGGTAGATTGGTTCATACTGTCAGTATCCTTTCCTTTTGATAAGGGCAGGAGAATTTGTAACATTTGCAACTCTGAACTCTTCCATTTTCTCTTCTCTAAGGTTCCCCTTGTAAACACACTCATAGAAAAATCATACAAATGTAAACACTGGCAGAAACATACTTTCTACTCATATAAATGACAATGATAGTCACTGTGGTTTGAACAATTAGCTTAGCGTGCACTCTGCTTCAATAGCGAAATTCTCTCCTAAGCCTTCGAACATTCTTTCAGTCAACGTACACTTCCCTCTCCACTTGTTCCCTACCTATTATTCCTTTAACCCGTCTCTTCCTACTATCTATCTTTGACGTCAATTCTTCTAACGGTTTTTTCAAAAACACTCATTATCGTTTTGTTTACCATATAGGCAGTCATCGCAATTTTTGTTTGTCTTGTTGTCGAGAGAGGCTCCCTTTCTTTCCTGATGAGAAGATTGCATAATGCACCCTTTATTCCTTTGGAATGAAACCATGTTGTCTTCGAAACATATGTCGAGAGTAAAGGAATTTTGTTAACATCTTCGTTCGACTCCATTCTTTCATTTATTCATATACAACACACAAATTTCTGCACATGAACCCGGAGTTTCTACCCTTGGACGGGTTGCTTCAACCGTGTTTCTGACATGAATTTGCTGCCCAGGTTTCGTTTCAACGAATTTTCCATGCTGACGATAAATGTAGGATAATTCATTCACCTATTTATATATATATATGTATGTATACCATATAGATATATTATATCTATATGTATATATATGTATGTGTGTATATATATATGTATATATGTATACCATATATATATATATATTATGTATATCTTATATGTATCTATATATATTATATGTATGTGTATATATATATATATATATTATATGTATCTCTTATATATATCTATATATATTATATGTATATATATATATATATATATATATATATAAATACATATAATATGTATGTATATATATATTTTATGTATATCTTATATGATTGTATATATATATATTATATTTATATCTTATATATATATATTATATATATCATATATTTATATATATTATATGTGTATCATATATGTATGTATATATGTATACACACACACAAAGTTTCCACCTTAGAAGATATGCCCTGATGTAGGAGATGTAATTCTAGAGAAAAAAATTTCTTATCACTAAAGCCCTGTCCAAACGATTGGACAGTGCACTGTAGGCACATTCTAAATGCTCGTTATCAAACAAAATTAGCAAGCAAACCAATAGAGTGCTCATGACTGTCATTGAGCAAAATCATCAAATAATGACCACCTGCTTCATGATTTTCTATTCTTTAACTATTCTTGGTTATCCAGTAATCTCTCACAGTGACACCTCACATTAAAACAAAACATCAATAGTAATTATTATAAGGAAGTTTCTATATGGTTGTCTGGTTTACTAGAAACAGCAACCAAATTCCTCTCAAATCAAACCCTACCATTTTGAGGAAAAAAAGGAAGTCGCATTGGATAATGTCATCATCATTTAACATTTGTTTTCCATGCTGACATGTGTTGGGCGGTTTAACAAGAGCTGGTAAGCCAAAGGACTCTGTCAACCTCTTGTTTGTTTTGGCATGATTTTTATAGTTGGATGCCCTTCCTAACAACAGCCACATTACAGAGTATACTGGATGCATTTTTTTATGGCACTAGCAAGGTCACCAAGTAACTTGCAAGACAAGACAGTCTCCTAGTCTGGGGAGAGTAGTATTAAGAGAGGTGATTTTGTGCAAGTTGTGAGAGGTTAAAAAAATAATAGAGGGATAGAGATAGGTGCCTTGCTGTAGAAGGTACACAAGGATATCCCAGTTGGAGGTGAAGGGAGAAGGAGACTTAGAAAGAAAGAGATGTAGAGAGTGGGAGAGATGATGGTATCAGGACTTACCCTCAAGGTACGATAGAGGAGAATATAGGTGAAGAGATACAGACAATTTGGACTGGGTGGAGGAACAGGAGAAAATTTCATAAGAGTATGAGGGGAGATGGTTAGAGGTGGCTATAGAAACTGAGGGTGAGATATATAATAATGATGATGATGAAACACAACCTAATTGTAGCAGTCCAGGGTCAAGCAATAAAAAAAATAACTTGAAAAATATATACAGAGAGAATGTATCAGAAAAATGTAGAGTCTGTGGAACTTGGAATGAGACATTGGCACACATTGTTGCAAAATGTCCTAAGTTGGTACAGGTAGAATATAAGAAATGGAGACATGACCAACTTGTAAAAGTTTTACACTGGAAGCTTTACCAGAAATGGGTATTTGAAACTGGAGACACATGGCATAAACTGTGGGTCAAAAGAGTGTTGGAGTCAGAGAATTGTAAGATTTTGTGGGACTTTCCTATTCAAACAGACAAGAAGCTAGAAAATAATAGGCCAGACATAATAAACAAGGAAAAGTGAAGTTGCTTACTAATTGATCCATCATGTCCATTTGATTCCAGGATCATAAAGAAAGAAGATGAAAAACAAAAAAATACAATCCCATAAAATTTAAAATTGCAAAAATTTGGAATATGAGAACTGTAAAGGTTGTGCCTATAATAATAGGTGCAAGATTGGAATAAAATGTCCTGGTGAGCTTCTACAGAAAGTTTGACTCTTAAGGACAGAAAAGATTAATGAAAACAAGTGGATATTTATGTGCTACCCACATAAATCCTGCCAGAAATAAGACAGAAACTGAGCCAAATCAATAATAATAATATAAATGCAATGTGGTACTGAGCCAAATCAATAATAATAATATGAATGCCAGTGGTACGTTCGAACTTGTAAACAAGCCATTCACTGTGTTCTGTCATAGAGAAAATTTCTCATCCTAGACAAATGGTGTAAATACCCCTAAATCAGCCTGCAGCACCACCTATCAAGACTGATATGCAAGCATTTAGGAGTGACTATCTCCTCTTCAGTCACAGAAACTGGACAGTGGTGCTACAAGCTGATAAGAGAGACAATCTCTCTTATGATATTCCAGTCAACATATATTGGCTGGTAGCACTAAACAGTGGCTTCCCATAATAATAATATAGTCTCACATATGAAATGTAATGAGATATAGGAGTGGCTTAGGGGGAAGGGTTATGTTAGATATGTAAGGGTATTGAGAAAACAATGTAAAATGGTGGTGGTTCTAAGGATTGAGTGTAGCAGAGGGGAGAGAGCATGACTGGAGAAAGATTAATGAGGAATAGAAGTGGTTCTGAGGAGAAAATGAAAAGGTGGTGTGCGTGTGTGTAGTATGTGCCTATTCTGCTCTCAAATGTAGGGAATAAGATGTAGTGGAAGCTTGATAGAGCAGAGCTTCACATGTACAAGTATTTAGGGTATTAATTCTGTTGTGGTGAGCAGGTTTTCTGAAGCACAGCAAGGTACCAGATATCTCAGTGCTTTGTTGTCTCCTTAAAGCTCAGCATCTTGATCAGCCCTCAATATTTCATCCCATGTCTTCTTGGGTCTCTTCCACAAGTTCCATCCACTTTAAGTGATTGGCATTTCTTTATACACCTGTCCTCACCCATATGCATCACACAGTCTTCTCTCTTGCACACAAAATCTAATTCCTCTTATTCTAAATGTAGTTTTAGATACTCACAAAAAAGTAAGTTGATCATAGCTGGATCACCTATAATCATAGTTCTGCTTGCTCAGGGTTAACCTAGAACTAAAGAGCAACATATTTTGGCGATCAGTCAGCAAAGAGCTTCTATACTCTTATGACTTTAATAACCAGTTTCCTCTAAAGAGTAATCTTCTCACTGTCTTCAACCATGTGTATAAATCTCAAGATGTTTTATACACAACAAAGGATAACTGAATTCTGTAGAACGTCTACTGAAGACTTCTGAGTATTTAATTGCTATTTCTAAACCACAGTTCTTCTTGTTCAAAATTATTTACCCCAACATCTCTTTGTTGTAATATTTTCTTCAGCATCTTTCTAATCAGATTGCTGTTTAGAATCATGTGTCATTACCAACAAAATGATATGAAATTATTAAACACTTGATACTAACCACGTGGGTTTTTTTATATATAGTTTTCTTGTAGACTGATTGCCTTAGCTTTGACTAAGAAGCTTAACTTGTCTTGTCTTTAGTCCATCACAGCTGATAGTTTGGTCCTGATTCTGTTGTAAACTAAATCTTCTTAGCTGCATTGTCAGTAAACAACCATTTCTATAGAAAACAATGTGATGATGAATGTGTAATAAAAATTAATAAGTGTCAGGCTATAAAACTGAGATGTAATGTTCCAGCTCAACATTATGCACAATCAATTGAACTATTACTGTGTATGAAGTCATGAACTAAAATCCTTATATTTTTGCCATTTTTCTTTATGGAAAGCAGAATTATTTCAGTTTTCCAAAATGAAGAAAATCAACATCATTTCTACTCTAAGGATAAGTGGTTAGCAATATGAAAGGTATTAAGTACTATATTTTCCAGTGTATGAGACCCCCCCCCCTACTACACAAGTATATTTGGGGAGGGGGACAAAGTTTCATCATGCATTTATTCAAAGATATTTTAAAGTGATTTTCTAAGGATGATGTATGATTTTGTACATGTAAATACTATGTTCTGACAGTATACTGGAATAAAGTATGAAGCCATAAATTTATTATAACTATACTACAGTATATAAATACTATATTTCAACTTAGCTGTATAGATTAGCTGTATAGCTGTGTACACTTTGGTCAAGAGAATTGCCATACAGAATACAAAACTTATATTTTTGGCTTTTTGTTTTTATCCACTCATTAAAAATAGTTGACAAGCTAGGAGAATTTTTCATTTATATAATTAAAAAATGTTTAAGTTAATGCAACCCTTAAATAATGGCAGACATAACAGATGTAGGTTATGTATGCTGAGGAAGGCAGTACAATGAGATGATGTGACCTCCCCACATAACTAACAACTTACGTTAATGCAGTTTTTTTTTTTGTCAGTTTGTGCTAACAGTGACATTTTGGCTTGTTTTCCTTATTTTATTAATAATAGCAATTATTGTGCCTAGTAGTCTGATGCTTATCTGGGTCCCTCACCTGGGACACTCAATTTCCCATCCACAATTCAGCCCATTTGATGCAGGGCTGAATTATGGATGGGAGACTAATACATTTAGAATATAGAAAGCATTAGATAATACTGTAGTTAAAGAATAGCTTCAGCATTCCTATGATATTTTTACTCATGTTAACATGAGAAACAACGAAAACCTTTTAAAATTTTAAGAAAAATTGTTTTTAATTTATATACGATTCATTAACAGTAATAATTTATTTTTCTATTGAATTGTAATTCCTTCATTATCTATTAAACTTCTCAATTTCCAGCCATTTTTTACCAATGAAATCTAATTGAAAAACCATTAAAAAATAACACTGTTGTAGTTGGTCTCTGAAAAGCTTTTAATTGAATTTATCTTAGATTTATAAAATATGCCTCTTTAAAAACTTTATCAATAAAATATTCAGTCATTTCATAATTTCTTGTAATATATTTCTTTTTTTATCTATATTATTCAAAGAGTTAATTCACCATTAATCACATAAAGAATTATTAAATTTATAAGATTTAAAGTAAATACCTAAAATGTGGTGAAACTAGTTCAAAACTCAGGTATTGATTGTTACTAACAATTCATTTCAGAATTACTATTTTGTATATGGGATTTTTGCAATTGTACTTATCTAGCAAGTGACTTGCTGAGGGCATGTTTTGAACAACTACTCTGTAAATGAACCATTCACATTATTTAATAAGACTTTACATCTATTTCATTAGGTGTTTAAATTTTTGTTGCGTGTCTGTAACTAGGTCACTGACACAGTTCCACTGAGTTGCAGTGACTAAGTCACAGTTGAGTGATGAAAAGTTTGGCACTTTAGGAAACAACAAGTAAATTCAACAGTTTTGTGCATTATTAAATGGCTAGAATGGTTCTTCCTTGATGTAGTTGCTAAAAGTACTGGATATATTTTAAAATATTATTAGCATAAGGAAATCCCATTTAATATATTAGATTTCACAGGTGCAGGTATGACTGTGTGGTTAGGAAGTTCACTTCCCAACTACATGATGTGTGTGTGTGTGTCCTTGTCTTGACATGTGATTATTATAAGCAAGTTCACTGCTCATATAAATGGCAACATTTGTTTGCAATTTCTGTAAGACATGTCTAGCCATTGATCTGTTTGAGTTCAAAGTATTAGGGAAATATTACATTTCTTGGGAACAGGTGAAGGTTCGTGACAGGAAGAGCTATAGAAAATGTGCATCAGTGGATTTCACACAATCTATAAAGCATGGAAATGTGGGATAATAAAACAGCAACGATGATGATGTCAATGATGATATAACTAAAATAAAAAAGATATACAAAGATTCTGATAGCTTTATTCTTTTTTTAACCTTAATTTTTAGTGAGCTAAAAAATGTACAAACAACTTAAAATGTATAACATAAAAGCTTTCCAGTAAACTAAGATTCTATAAAATAATTAAATCACTACTGCTACCTCATTATTGACATTATAATATGGCCAGTAGCTTATTTAGAGATGAACTAATTATTACTGTTGTTTCCCATTTGCTGTTTCAGTTGACATTTAAGTTCATTTTATCACCTATTCAATAAGTTGAACAAATCAAATGGTCCATTGAATTAATAAATGTCTCTTATATCAATGCTAGTTACTAACAATTTATTGATTTTTCTCTTTATATTATTTTTTTATTGAAAAATTGCTTAATATTTCAAATTTGATGCAAGGTACAATAGGTTGGAATTTTGCATATCACAATAATTATGTATTACAACAGATTCACTGATACACCAGTTAAAGATAGTTGCCTGGGGTACCATATCTATTTAAGGAATTATTAAAGTATACAATGTGCGAATGTATTTTGTTGTGTCTGGAGAGAGCCATTTCCTTTTTGTGCCTTATAATTGAACACACTCACCGGTAAAATTTCATCAATGTGAATGTATAATATTCTGAACTTGTAGTTTTATATAAATTGTTTGTGAGTTTTATATCAATTGTTAAGTCAATTTAACCCTTTTGATACCAACCAACCTGTTACAGATTCCTGTTTTAAAGTGATCTAAATTAAAACCATCAAAATTTCATGTTGATTCATGTTCTAAACACCCACTAAATAATGACAAAATTATTTTACTGAATTCCTTATTATTCCTATTCCTCCTCTCACATTGAACTTCTTGCAAAATTTGTTGAATATCAATGACAAATTGTTACAGATAAGAGTTTAAGGCTGAGAAAAAGAGGCTACTCAATATGATTTTAAGGTAATATTTTATTAGTATTTATGACATGACTACTTCAATAACATGAAAATGATTTTTCTGAGTACTGATTGGACATGTTTCCAACTGGAACAAAAACAAAAACAAAAAAACTTTTCAAATAAAAAAAAGATGACCTATCATCTATAAAGCAATTAAAAATATTACAAAATAATAGTAAAATGTGGTAAATAAAGAAAAGTAGGAATTTGTAAAGCCTCAGAATCCTGAAAGTTGTTCAAGGGATCTTTTCCTTTTGAACGGCACTTTGTAACATAATTTCTAAAAAGTTTATAAAACATCATTTTCTCTTGGCTTTATTGAGAAAATTCTATATGTTGTAACATATTTCGTCTTTAATTTCGAGCATTTCGGCAATTTTAACGAATCGCTGACCTCCATTTAGGTAAATAACATTCTGTGCATAATGAATATGTCCCTCCTTTAAGAAACAGATTGGGTTTATTTACATTTGTGAAGAAAAAAAGATACCCTTCTCCAACCCCTAACCCTGACTCTAAAATAGATTGAAATGCAATAGATCGATACTAGGGCCATAATTATGGGTGACATTTTCATTTGACACCGCTAGAAAAAAATCCCATTTTCCGTAGCGGTGTCGTATGAAATTGTCACCCATAATTATAACCCTAGTATCGATCTATTGCATTTCAATCTATTTTAGATTTAGGGTTAGGGGTGGGGGAAGGGTATCTTTTTTCTTCACAAATGTAAATAAACCCAATCTGTTTCTTAAAGGAGGGACATATTCATTATGCACAGAATGTTATTTACCTAAATGGAGGTCAGCGATTCGTTAAAATTGCCGAAATGCTCGAAATTAAAGATGAAATATGTTACAACATATAGAATTTTCTCAATAAAGCCAAGAAAAAATGATGTTTCATAAACACATTCTACCAGTTTAAAAGTGTTTAGTTAACTGTGTTGAAAACTGCCATTCAAAAGGAAAAGATCCTGTTCAAGTTAATAGAATGAGACCTGGATATAGTTTACCAGCAAAAAAAACCAATTGGCTATCTAGTTTATCTGAAAAGGTACATGGCTTAGTGGTTAGAGTGTTTAACTCAGGATTATAAGATCATGGATTTGATTCCTGGATCAGGGATCATGCTGTAACCATGAGGGAAGTGTTTCATTTCACATTACCCCAGTCTACTCAAATGAAAATTAATACCAGCCTAGTGCTGGTGCAGCCCTTTCACCTTCCAGCTCTCACATTGTTGATGTCTACTGCATTTAGAATGAAAGGACTGTGAGTTGTCAATGTCTATTCTCAACAACATCAGGACCTAAAACAATTAGTGAAAGTAATATGTATTACCATTTAATACTCACTAATAAGTGACAGCTATGGTTTTTATATCTTATGTGGACTAAATTATTTTCCTTAAAAGATTAAGGGGTTTTTTATTAAATCAGTCTCTTTTTATATTAAATGCTAACACTTTAATCTTGACAAATTTTTAGCAATAAATAAAAATTCTACTGACAATGGTTGATCTTGATCACTATTTAAAATGAAGTGATGATACCAAAGGTATGTAGTTTCAATATCAGTATTTAGTTATGTCTGTCATGCTCTTCCTTCTGTAGATTTATAGCCTACTTGTAATTATGTCTAACCATATAAATTCCTAAAATGTTGATACTTTTATTCCTCTTAACCTCCTGTACAACATTCATCCACACATTACTTAAATATCACAATTCTGATTTGCACTGTTTCCATGGACAGAGAACTTGGAAGCATCCTTCAAAACAGTCACAACAATCTAGTCCTCTTCATAGCACCAAGGCAGAGTCATAGGATGTATCAAGGAAATTGTCTTGTAATACACTCTTTCTGTATGTGAATAACATACATCTAAAACCTCATATCTCTACAAATACTAGACCTCAAAGTATTTTATGATCCCATGTGTCAACCACTTATATATATATATATAAAATGTTCCCAAAATTGTATCCCAAAGAGACTAGGCTTCTTCAGTTCTAGAAAATACTTCAGCACTGATCAGGTACTGATCCTCTATAAAGTTCAAATTTGGTTCATACTGAGATGATAATGCTGCTGCTGCTGCTACAGCTACTACTACTACTACTACTACTACTACTACTACTACTATACTACTACTACTACTACTACACACACACACACACACACACACACACACACATTTTTGATTGCATAAAAAATGTCTATCTAGCTAATTAGCAAAACACACTCCCTTTCCAGATACTGTTTCCCTTCCCCACCTCATCTATCACTACTACAAAGTATTCTATCTAAACTCTTAAGCTACATATCACCCCCACCTAAGTACATTCATTGAACTTGCCTCTCCCATTCTCATGATCATTGCTGTCTCTCACCCTGTAGCTTCACCCTAAATACTTTACTCCATTATTTGCTACATTAACTTCATTGACTGCACCAGTCTGTGAATGCCTGCAGAGATCATGGGTACCCCTCCTCCTATAATTAAAATAAAAGCTTTTATTTCATTACTTGTATTTCAGTTATAATGATATCTGATGCTGCATTGCCAGTTATTGTTATTTAGACCCATGTCAATCTTACTTGAGCAAATCTATTATCAAAAGCATTCCAGCCATGACTATCCTATCTTTTAAAGGATAACTATCACTTTATTACTCAATGTGTCACTCCTTGTTTAAGATAATGTGGTTTGATTTGAGAGAGATTTGACTGTTGTTCAATTCAGATCAGCTCTATTTGACATAATTGATGAAAATGCTTTATTTCAATGTTGATACTACAATAGTTAAAATTCGTTTATATTTTCTTAATTCTTACTCGTATGCTCAACAAGTTATAAGTTAATTATCTGAATGGATAAGTAGCTAAACTAGTCATTTAAAGCTTTTTAAGACCTTACGCTGCTCAATTCCCGTCATGTATTCTTACACAATACCTGCACCCAATTAAATTATCTTAATGTACTCCCTAACATTGTTATTGAGGAAACTTCAATGTAAACCACTTTGGTACAAAACTATATCAAATAACATCATAACTAACCTCCCATTATATGCTATATAGTACACGCTAACACAATCACATATCCTGTTATCACCAATAATACTTTGCCACACAACTCTCTATCATAACTATATAGTGAATAATTCCCAGTTTCTCTTTTGATCACTTGTTCATCATTATCACAACATAGATGCAACAGTACATTCTTTCAACAAAATACATCAGAAACACTCTCCCTCCACAAAAAAAAAAAAAATCAACAAAAGACAAACTCATATCCCCCAAAGCAACATAAAGGCATATGAACCTACTGAAATAAACTAATGTGAACTAAGAACAATCTGAAATATATGTTAATGCCACACACAACAAAAGTAAACTTATTGCCTAGAAATTAAGGAAATAATAGAGAGAAAAACCAAAAAAACTGGCAAATATTTTGATGACATACATATTCCTTCTTAATACTCTAGCATACTCAAGTCGTCAAAAATGCTGACAGGTTTATTAATGATAGAAAATGGCATTTTGAAACAATGAGAATTAAAACAATGACATACGTATTTATCTCTTATTATAAAAGGCAGATTTTATCTGCCTCCCTTTGGGAGTTATAGAAATCTACAATATAGGATTTCTTCAATTACAATTTACCTAGCATTTTTAAGAGTAGAATGCATCGCGTCATGCCAGGTCCAGTTTTTAAAATTTAAACTCCAATTAAGCAAAATTTACAGAAAACTCACATTCTGGTGTGTGTGTCAAATGCTTTTCTTAGTCTGGTTTACACCACACGCAAATGCACACACACAGTGTGCAACGAATAAAATGAAAGTAAATAGCGACAGAGTGATTTGAGGAAGACTAAACTGAAAGTATTTAAACCACTACTCAAAAAATAAAAAAACACAGCAAACAGAAACAAATAAATACATAACCATTTACTGCTCACACAATTTCTTCAATTAGAATTTACCTAAGATTTTTCAAAGTACTCCATTCGCTCATGCCATAATATATTTCTTTCAATTTCACCCCCAATTAAGACAAAATTCGAGAAAACTCAATATTTTAACATTTCACTCCGAAAGCATTGATGTACATGTGTGCGTGCGTGAGTGTGTGTGTGTGTGTGTGTGTGTTTGATGGGTTGTGCGACACAGAAAGTGTGGTGTGTAAGTGAAGTGCTTTTGTTAGTGTGTGTAAAGAGACAGACAGAGTGAAAAACAGAAATAAGCGCGCGTAATTGAAAGTTTTCACTATGATATCATCACGTGTGAAAAAATTCGAAGGGTTTTGAACAATTGAGATACAGATGTCACGCCTGTATTGAAACCATTGCTAAGCTGCCGTAATTGCTTAATTAAGACTTTGTTTAAATTGAAAGGGGCAAATATGTGACGAGGTTGAAAAAAAATACCCCAGAAAAAAAAATGTACTGCTGGTATTTATATAATTCACTACTATTTTGCTACAATGTCATGAAAAAGAAAAAATTTAGGTATGTAAATCGAATTCGCCACCCCCTTTTCCCCGTTCGCGTTTGTGTAAAAAAAATTATTATTTAAGTTTTAAAAATTATTTACTTTGTTCAAAAAATATTAATATTAATTAATTTTCAAGAATTATATAATTTTATTCTGTAAAATAGTAATTAATTCATTTATCTGTAAATCCGCGAGGTTGTTACTCAGGCACCTAGAATGGTAACCTTCAACTAACACTATCTCCTCCGAGACCCTGCGGCGCAAGTTGACCAAAATTGAGAGTATGGTAGAAGAAGGGTTGCTCTTCCTTCCGTAGAACATAAAATTCAAATCGGACCATGTTAACACCAAAAATTATTTACATCAAAAAGATGCTTTTTTCTATGAAAATCCCTATTTTTTACTGCTGTGTCGCCACTTTTCGGTGTATTTCGACCAGAAAAATGTTCACAAAATTTTTACTTTTCAAAATTACAATTCCAGCAGGTCGAAACAAACCCGAGCAACGCCGGGCGATACTGCTAGTTCTTAATATATTCTAGCAAATTCAAACATGAACATGCTAATTGCTGTTGTATTTTAGAATTGAGTGGATTACAAACACCTGTAAATTGTCTTCCGATATGAAAAACAATGGTTATTAGCATATTCACATATGAATCTACCCTAACGTATACAGAATGAATATGTATATCATCATTTTGATTCTCATTGTTCATAATGCATATGATGATTTGTGATAAATATTTGAATTCACAAAACAAAATCCTTTACTTAAGAGATACACCTAATACACCATCTATATTAGTATGATCACCTTGTCATTGCAGAAGCATTTGGTAGAGTTACACTGTTGCAAGCATTCAGATTAGATCTCAATTTCATCCATGCACCTCCTCTGTTTCGCCTAAAACATTAGCTTGCAGGTTTTTAAGTTTATTATCAGCCACAAAAATCTCATTAATCTCAAAAAGCCTACAAACTTTAAGGACAGTGAGCCATCTTAATCTGATTGTTTTATAAGAAAATAACAAAAGCAAAGTAATCGATCACATGAACAGTAGTGACTCCATCTCACAATAAAAGCTTCAAGTAACTTATCCTTACTGTTCTATCAAACAACACTGACCCCCATCTCATAATAACTTAAGTAACTGACTCAAACTTTTATCAAGCACTTGGCCAAAATCAGTCAACAAAGACAACATTAAGAAGACAGAAGCAGGAGCATATTTCTTCTAGCCCATATCCTTATCACTTTCTTTCCATCAATACCAGAAAAGCAAGAGAAAAATGTAAAAACTCAAAGATTTGGCTAAACAAAAGCCGAAACATACATTTAAACTGGCCAAAGCTTAAGTGATTATTTCACTTCAATTTAGTCATACTGACTGCTAGTCAGAATCTAGAAACCAGGTATAATCATTGTTCTAAAACTAAACAAGAGTCTGGTTGCTGTTGTATTGCACAGACTATTACCTTCCTATGTCAAACATTCAAGAAAGAGTCATTGTTGACATCACTAATCCATGCATTCCTCTTTCTCCTTCGACATGCATATTCCTGTTCACAACTTACAACTAGTATATTCAATTATATCACTACTCACAAGCTTCATATAAAAAAATCTGATAGACTGAGCTAAAAAAACCTCCTCCTTCTCCTTTTCCTACATGCAACATTCTAACTACCCTTGATATTAGCAAACTGTTTGATGCCATTCCTAGCTACTCATTCATTAGAAAAATACTAAATATTTTCTTAAAAAATAACAAAATAATTTGGTTAGCAACTATTTCTCAGATCAGCAAGACTGTACAGAATACAGTAACAATACATCAATCTGTAACTTGCCAAATATAAAACCTCAAGGACCCAACTTCACATTCATTTTTATTTACTCATATTTACACAGCCTTCTCACTCCCCCACAAAACAAACACCCAGCCTCATATGAAGACATCATACTCACTTCCTCCTACTGTTCTAGAGACATAGCTGCACCATAATATCAACCACCTAGAAACCTAACTCCAAACAAACCTAAAAATAGCTCACACCATTTCTCCCACCTCCCTTCACACCAGCAGCTCCAAAGAACATCAAATACAACTAACATCATGTGTAGCAACACAAACATACTACACAAATACGTAAAAAAATTCTGGTTATCACCTACACGTCTTTACTGCGCACTCACAAGACAGTAAGAAGAAACATGCAGCTATATGATAAAGCAGTTTGCTTCCCAACCACATGGTTTCCAGTCCAGTACATAGCACCTTGAGTAAGTGGATTTGGTAGGCAGAAGCTGAAAGAAGCCCATATGTGTGTAGGTGCAGGTGTGGCTGTGTGGTAAGAAGTTTGCTTTCCAACCACATGGTTCCTGGTTCAGTCCCACTGTGTTGCACTTTGGCAAGTGTCTTCTGCCATAGCTTTGGGCCCACCAAAATCTTGAGTGGATTTGGTTGACAGAAACTGAAAGAAGTACATTGTATGTATGTATGCATATATGTATATATATACTAGCTTAAAAGCCACCCTATCGGGCAGCTTTTACACTAGTATGTAGCTTTTAAGCAACTAACCCCAAAGGGGAAAATCTGCAGACAGATCTCTGACTTGTTTTGGAGAATTAGTTGCAATTGCTTTCATAACTAAAAATCACGTAAAAGAATTTGCCAGAAACAATCACAGTAATGTAAACAGGGATCCAAAATTTGAGGATTGCAGGTCTGGATTTGGCCTGGAATATTTTTAATTTACTCACGAAGTCAGCCTGATTCCAAAATGGTATGATATGTTGGGCTATGGTCTCTAGGAGTAGAGTTGAAAAAGTGTAACACACTGACATTCACACACACACACACACACACACACACACACATATATATATATATATATATACATATTAAAAAAAGCAAAAAATAAGGGAAAAATGATAGTGTTCAATAGTTGGTTCAGTATGCTGGCCACAGGGAATTCTCTCCAGGAAAGTTGTACATCATCTCCATCTTTATCTCACATATCCACACTCTCTCTCTCCCATTGCCACCATCAACACTACTACTTTTAATGAAACATCATCAACTCTCCCTAAATTTCTTTGTTTCTCTTTCTCTCCCTCTCTTTTTCTTTCTCTCTCTCTATCTTCACCTCCACCCTCACTGTCTCTATGCCTACTATTACTCTCACCCCAGCACAAGGAAGTGTCATTGAATAGTGAGATTGGTGGGCTCAAAGTGTGATACACAGAAATTAATTTTCGCATTTATCATATTAGATATATGTAGGTATCTGTGCTATAATGGAGAAAGCTGCTTATTAATTAGGTGTGTAACATTTACTAAAAGTACTAAAAGAAAGCAATTATTAAAGGGTTGACCGTCTGGAAATATTTTTATAAATTTGTGTTCTAAGAAATTTCCTATAATTTCAATGTCTCAAGTTTATTGAATTTTTTTAAACTCCAATTTCTTGCAAATTAAAATTCATTACATTCACTGCATCCAGTTCTTCACAAATCTATTCATTGCATTCACTGCGGGGTATTTCATTTTCATTTGCAAAGTATCTCACTTTCTCTTTTAAGTTTTAATTCGCTGTATATGTAATGTAAAAACATTATTTATTGAATGAAGATTTTAAAAAATACTCATAATTTTTGAACGTGGGATAGCTGTGAGAAGAGCCTAGAAAGTTGAGTAATTACTATTAGAAGACGAGGAGAAAAAAATGTTCCCGACAAGTACTCGAAACTTGCGCCTTATTCACAGTTTTCAAACACTCTGTACCACTAAGCCAATATGTACACAAACAAGCTGCACGAGCGACTTCAACAGTGACACACACACACATACCAATGAAAGGTAATGAATGTGTGTGTGTGTGCTGTTCACTGTGAAGTTTTGTCAGTGAACAGGTTGCAGTTTTAAAGTGATGAAAATATTTTGACACAAAATGGAATTTTAATGTTGAAGTGAAACTAATGGTTTTTGTGTGTTCTTGAATGGCTTGCAAATTATGCTGCAATTATTTTTGTTTTAGCATACAATCTCAGATCAAGCCACTTGCTATGCAAGTACATCTCCGTAATTTTTTTAAATCACTGTGGATAAACATCAATACATATGAAAGTGATAAAGAAATGAGGAGGGTTGTCTTTGGATGTGCTAGAAACAACAGCCAAATCACCCTTAAATCACTCGCTTTTCCCTCTGAAAATATTAACAATGTTTTTTTTCGTTTTTTTTTACCAAAAATGGTCTTCCCATGTTTTTGAAGTGCAAAAAAAAATTGGCCAAAATAGGTCCAGAATGGGTTGATGAGGGAGGTGGGGTGTAAAAAATGTTTTCAAAACATTTTCATACAAAGATCCCTCCAACCCCATCATTTTGAAGGCTGTGGTTTTAAAAAAATGGAGAATATCCCCCCAAAATTTTCCCCACAAATTTCTTTATAATCGTAATCTATGCCATTTGAAAGGGATTTGTATAAAAATTCATTAAGAGATATCCATCCTCCTGAAAGTTATTATGGAACAAAGTCAGATTGTGTGAATTTTCTGAAACTCCTCTGTCCACCTACTTGGAAAAATTATTTCCCATAAATCCCTATATTTGTAGAAACTTTTGTTAAAAAGTATCCATTTTTTATGAGGTAAGAAAGTCAGGGGCGTATACATCTGTAGTAATGCTACAGAGACTAGATTTCTTGGGCAAAGTAACTTTACTGAGAAATCCACATTTTATTGGAGTGGGAAAGAAGAAAAAGAAAATTGCAAAAAGAAAGTGGTGTTGCTTTTGCTCTGAAAACCTCCTTGGTTGATAAGTTAGAGGAATTGCCATACAGTGTAAATGATAGAACGATATTTCTGAGGTTGCCTTTAAAAAGAGGTCAGTATGTAACACTTGTTAGTGTTTATGCACCAACTATGAATGCAAGTGATAATGAAAAGTTCTCCTTTTATTATGTGCTGAAAAAAATCTGCAAAATTCCACACGAGGATAAGATTATCATATTGGGCGATTTTAATTCTAGAGTTGGTAATGATCATGAGACATGGGATGTGATTGAAAGACACAGATTGGGAAATTGTAACAGCAATGGCTTACTTTTATTACAGATGTGTTCTGAACTGAATCTATTTATTATGAGCACTACTTTTCAGCAAAAAGTTAAGTTCAAAACTACATGATGCACCCTGGTTTAAAACAATGGCATCTGACAGACTATATGATAACTAGAAAGTGAGATAAGAGAGATTTTTGTATAGTGCAGGTCATGTGGGGAGCAGAATGTTGGACAGATCATCGCTTGGTTCATGGGAAGATCAAGTTTGTAGTGAAGCCAAAAAGTAGACAAAGTGGCACTGGCATCCCTAAGCATCTGAATGTGTATCTCTGTAAGGATAAAACAGTTGAATTTTAACAGAAAATCAAAAATCTGGATTGGACAGATGAGTGGATGGACTTCAGCGGATAACTATACAATTTAAATAAATAAGAAAAAAACATCAAGATTGGTTTGATGAAAGTGATGGAAATATTCAACATTTGTTGGAAAATGAAAAGCATTGCATTCATCACTAACAAATGATTCTGACCAAAATAGAGCTTTTTTCAAAGAGATAAAAGCAAATGTGCAAAGGAAGATGCGAAGCATGCAGGATACTTGGTGGTGGAAGAAAGCAGAAGAGATAGAGGCTGCTTCCAATGTTAAGAACACTAAGTTATTATATACTTTCCTTTGTGAGGTGTATGGGCCATCATGTCCTACTTTGACTACTGTGAAGAAGAGGAGTGGTGTTTTATTGAGGGAGCCCAAAGAAATCTTAAATCGATGAGATGAACATTTCAATGAACTTGTGAATTGACTATCAGTTGTTGATGGAAAAAGTATTGATATGGTTCCACAGAATGCACTCATTGAGTGCTTAAATGACACCCTGTCAGTGGAGGAAACAATAAAAGCAATATCAAAGCTGAACAATGGCAAAGCACCAGGATTTGATAGTCTGAATGTAGAACTATCCAAGTTTGTTGGGTACTACTTGCTAGAAATGCTGAAAGCAGTGATACAGAAGATATGGAAAAATTAAGTTATGCCAAAAGACTGGAAGTCATGGAGGTTGTGTTCAAGGGTAAGGGACAAAAGGATGAATAACTTTCATGGTGTTTGCCTGCTTGCTACAGCCGGTAAAGTTTTTTCATGAATAATGTTGGACTGGCTGCAGATATATGTGGCTAATGAGATTCTACCTGAATCACAGAGTGAATTCAGAAATGGTAGGGGTACTGTTAACATGATCTTCTCTGCATGGCAGTTACAGGAAAAGTGTGTGGAACAGCAAATAGGACTTTATCAGGTATTCATTGATCTTACTAAGGCTTTTGACTCTGTCAGTTAAACTTCCTTGTGGAAGATCTTGAGGAGACTTGGATCCCCAGTAAAGTTTCTCACTATTCTGAAGCAGTTTCATGATGGCATGGAAGTAAGGATCAACATTAGTGGAAAGCTCTTGGAACCTATCTGTCATGTATGGGGTAAAACAAGGTGATATACTAGCACCCACTCTCTTCACCCTCTATCTTACTATAGTTTTTCAGTTGGCTTTCAAAGGCTCCCAAGAAGGCATATATATCAAATATCACACAACAGGAAAAATCTTTAACACCAGAAGACTGTCAGCTAAGTCAAGAACGTCCTCAACTCTTATTAGAGAGCTCCTCTATGCAGATGATTGTGATATTGTCACTCATACTGAAGAGGACATGCAAAATCTTATGAATGTAATTTCAGTGGCTTGTGAGGCACTTGGCTTAACCATAAGTCTAACCAAAACTGTTGTCATGTTTCAGCCAGCACCAGGAATGCCATACATAGAACCTGGTATCTTGATTTATGGAAGAAAACTTGCTGTGGTTTCTAAGTTTGTTGACTTAAGGAGCACACTAAACACATCAGCGAATCTTCATGATGAAGTGTCACTATGCATTCACAAAGCCAGTTTTGCTTTTGGCAAACTAGAAGACCACCTATGATCTAGACATGGTATTTCCACAGCGACAAAGACTAAGGTATACAATACATGTATCTTAACCTCTTTATTGTATGCTTGCAAAACCTGGACTGTGTATCATAAGGACTTAAAACATATGGAACGTTTTCATCAACAATGTCTCAGAAGGATTTCGAGGATCAGCTGGAAAATGTTTGACTGATGATGAGGTGCTTGAAAGAGGGAGATGCTTCAGTATTGAAGCTTTGCTATTGCAGTACAGATTGAGATGGAGTGGACACTAAGTCAAAATGACAGACAACAGAATGCCTAATCAACTTTTTTATGGAGAATTGGTGATAAGTAAGCATCCATTCCACAAACCAAAAATGAAGATGAGGTACAAAGATTGTCTGACGATGGGAAGATTTAATGCATTGTTGACAAAAATGGAAAAAAATTGTGTATGAAGGCAAAAATGAATTTGAAAGGAAGAGAATGGAGTATGCAAAGATCAAAAGAAAGATGATAAAAAGTGACAGGAATGATGTTCTAACAAGCATTAATGAATGTGATGATCTTACATGTGATGAATGTAGAAAGATTTGTCTTAGTAAGGCTGGGCTAAGGAGCCATATGAAATCACACATTGCACAACTGCACATTGATGGACAGATGATTTCAAATGCATACTCTGTCATAAAGTATGCGGATCGAAAAGTGTCTTGAAAAGGCATTGTATAGTTTACAGCTCCATGAACCAAATTTTCTTGCTCTAATTGTCAGGCAATAGCTCTACTCAAAATCAATATGACAACCATCATGTATGTGTGTGTGTGTATATATATATGTATATGTATATGTATATATATATGTGTGTGTGTGTGTGTGTGTGTGTATATGCATGTATGTATGTATATATATATGTATGCATGTATATATATATATATATATCATCATCATCATCATCATTTAACGTCCGTTTTCCATGCTAGCATGGGTTGGATGGTTTGACCGGGGTCTGGAAGCTATGGAGGCTGCACCAGGCTCTAGTCTGATTTGGCAGTGTTTCTACAGCTGGATGCCCTTCCTAACGCCAACCACTCCGTGAGTGTAGTGAGTGTTTTTTACATGCCACCGGCACAGGGGCCAGAGCTGGCTGGTAAACAGCCACGATTGGTTGGTGCTTTTTACGTGGCACTGGCATCTGCCACGTTCGGACAGTGCTTTTTACGTGTCACCAGCACGAGTGTCTTAACTACAATTTCCATTTGAATTTTTATTTGATGTTGATGTACTTGACTCAATGGGTCTCCTCAACAACAATGGGTCCCTTTACGATCCAAGGTTTGCACAGCAAGCCATCCTGCAAGCCATGAATTCACTTCATTTGTCAGGTGTTCGAAGTCACAGCATATCTCCAGAGGTCTCGGTCTTTCGTCATAGCCTCTGTGAGACTCAGAGTACGAAGGTCATGCTTGACCACCTCGTCCCATGTCTACCTCTACCCCAGATTCCTTCAACAGTTTGGGAGTGGCACTTCTTCACACATCTCTCCTCATCCATCCATAGTACATGACCATACCAATGCAATTGTCTCTCCTGCACGCTGCTTCTTATGCCCAACATTTCTCTCAGGGCGCTTACACTCTGACGTGCATGGACACTGACATTACACATCCAGTGGATCATGCTAGCTTCATTCCTTTCAAGCCTACGTATGTCCTCCGCTGTCACAGCCCTTGTTTCACTGCTGTGAAGCATGGCAGTTCGCACACATACGTCATACAACCTATCTTTCACTCTGAGCGAGAGACCCTTTGTCGCCAGTAAGGGAAGAAGCTTCCTAAACTTTGCCCAGGCTATTCTTATTCTAGTGGTAACACTCTCTATATGTATGCATGCATGTATGTATGTATGTATATATATATATATATATATATATATATATATATATATATATATAATATATGCATATATATATATATGCATATATATATATGCATATATATATGCATATATATATGCATATATATATAATGCATATATATATGCATATATATATATGCATATATATATGCATATATATATATATATATTATATATACATATAGATATATATATATATATATACATATAGATATATATATGCATATATATATATATATATATATATATATATATGCTATATATATATGCATATATATATATATGCATATATATATATATATATATATATATATATATATATAGATATATATATATGCATATATATATATATATATATATATATATATATACATATAGATATATATATATGCATATATATATATATATATATATATACATATAGATATATATATATACATATATATATATGCATATATATATATATAGATATATATATATATACATATATATATATGCATATATATATATGCATATATATATGCATATATATATATGCATATATATATATATGCATATATATATATATAATGCATATATATATGCATATATATATATATGCATATATATATATATCATATATATATATATATAATATATATATATATGCATTATATATATGCATATATATATATTATATATATATATATGCATATAATATATGCATATATATATATATATATATATGCATATAGATATATATATGCATATATATATTATATATATATATATATATGCATATATATATATGCATATATAATATATATATGCATATATATATGCATATATATAATATATATATATATATATGCATATATATATATGCATATATATATGCATATGCATATATATAGCATATATATATAATGCATATATATATATATATATATATATACATATGCATATATATTATATATATGCATATAATATATATATATATGCATATGCATATATATATATTGCATATATATATATGCAATATATATATATATATGCATAATATATATATATATGCATATATATAATATATATATATGCATATATATATATATATATGCATATGCATATATATAAATATGCATATATATTATATGCATATATATATATATGCATATATATATATATGCATATATATATATGCATATATATAAATATGCATATATATAGGTATGCATGTATGTATATATATATATATGTGTGTATGTGTATGCATATGTATGCATGTATGTATGTATATATATATATATATATATGTATGCATGTATATATATGTATGCATGTATATATATGTATGCATGTATATATATGTATGCATGTATATATATGTATGCATGTATATATATGTATGCATGTATATATATGTATGCATGTATGCATGTATATATATGTATGCATGTATATATATGTATGCATGTATGAATGTATATATATGTATGCATGTATGAATGTATATATATGTAAGCATGTATGTATAAATATGTATGCATGTATGTATAAATATGTAAGCATGTATGTATAAATATGTATGCATGTATGAATGTATATATATGTAGGCATGTATGTATAAATATGTATGCATGTATATAGTACAAAGTAAGATAGGGGTTATGAAAGTAACCCACTATGAGATATCAGTTATCCCATATACTGCTGGTAAAGTACCCAAATACTAAAAACATAAATGCTATTAATTGCAATGCATTTAATTCATTTATTGTATTGAATGGGTGAAGGTAAAAAATATTTTTATCATAAATTCATAATACAAATAAGAAAATGGAGAGACAAATTGATTTCGATTATCAACTTATATATATATATATAGTCCCACTCATGCCAGCATGGAAAGCAGATGTTAAACGATGATGATATATATACAGACACTAAGGCATCCATTGGTCTTGAGAGATCATGGACTTGTTTCTGTCATTAGACTGTGGCCACTCTGGGGCACTGCCCCAGTAAAATATAAAAGATACCTCAAAACAGGAGACTGGAAAAAAATTATGTGTGTGTATGTCAAAATAGTGTAAGTGACTTTGTTTCAATCAGCATTAACAGGCTAAGGGATGCAAGTCAAAAGAGAAAAGCAACTGCAAATATACTACCTGCATTGACCTGTAACCCTCACACTTGCAACATCTGTGGATTTTTTTGCAAATTGTTGGTGGGATTCAAATGTCATATTCGACATTAGCATTATGACTGACAAATAAAATGCTGGTTGTTGGATCCTCATACTTTGAAACCGACAGGAGAGTCCATGATATATATATAATAAACATACCTCGATATGATGAGTTTCTTCCAGTTTCCATCTACCAAATTTCACCGAGAAGGCATTGGTCAAATCATGGCTAAAGTAGACAGTACCAACTGACTGTGTTCATGCAATGGGACTGAGTCCCTAAACATGTGGTTCTCAAAGGCACTCTCTATACAGCTATGCTTGAGCTTAATTGTAAAACTGAGAAACCAGTTTTAATGTTGAAATTTCAAAGTAAACACTATTATATTGGTTTTCAAATTTTGGCCGAAGGCCAACAATTTAGAGGAGTGGGGTAAGTTGATTACATCGACCCCAGCGCTCAGCTAATACTTACTTTATCAACCTCGAAGGATGAAAGGCAAAGCCAACTTTGACTGAATTTGAACTCAAAACATAATGACAGATGAAATGCTGCTAAGTATTTTGCCTGGCATGCTAATGATTCTACCAGCTTGCCACATTAAACACTCTTTATATTGAATATTATTTTGATTCTGCAAACAACAGTTGAATCCCTCACTGAGTGCATGTTTCGTGTTTCAACTACACAAACCTATTAAACAAGCAGGTATATATGTTTGAATATGTACGTGTGAGTGTGTGTGTGTGCATTTGTGCATGTACAGTGTGTGTACATGTGTATGTATAGTATGTGTGTATGTGTGTGTATATAGTATGTATGTATATACACATGCATGCACACATACTTAATACACTCATTGCCCTTTCTATTTCTTAGAATCAATTGTTGTTATCCACTTTATTGATATTATCTCATTAATATCCATTGAATCACTATCATTTCAGTTCTCTGAACCTTTTAAAGATTCTCATTGTATTGTCATTGCAACACGAAAGCCATTCCATGGGATTGAACATGTTACAACTTGTTACACTCAACCCAGCAAAAAAAACTAAAAATTATAACCACATTGACTTTGTGTTTGTACTGATAGTTTTTCTTTCACTGTAAATTCTTATCCAAAGATAAGCCTCTGTACTTGGCTTTCATTGACATGGAGAAAGCTTTTGGCAGGGTCCTCCAATACCTTATCTGGTGGTCAACGCAATAAATAGGGATAGATGAGTGGTTGGTGAGAGCTGTCCAAGCCATATACAGGAAAACTCCATAAAGATGTATCTGGTGTAAGCTATGAACATGTAAGAGGTGCAGCAATATCAAAGGAAGGTCAACTGGGAAGATAGTTTCTGTGTGTGGAAGAAGCACAAGGGCAATAGACACTGAAGTTATACAGAAAACAGTTTCCATTACATGCCAGAAGAATAGCCTGGGCAAAGTTCAGAGAGCTCCTACCTCTGCTGGTAACTAAGGGCCTCACACTCAGAGAGAAAAGTAGACTGTATGATGCATCTATGTGAACAGCCATGCTATACAGCAGTGAAACATGGGCAGTGACTGCTGAGGGCATGCGTAGGCTTGAAAGAGATGAAGCTAGTATGCTCTGCTGGACGTGTAATGTCAGTGTGCATACACGACAGAATGTAAGTGCCCTGAGAGAAAAGTTGAACATAAGAAGCATCAGATGTAGTGTGCAAGGGAGTTGACTGCGCTGGTATGGTCATATGTTCCATATGGATGAGGACAGCTGTGTGAAGAAGTATCACACTCTAACAGTGGAAGGAACCTGTGGAAGAGGTAGACCCAGGAAGACATTGGATGAGGTGGTGAAGCACAACCTTGGAACATTGGGCCTCACAGAGACAATGACAAGTGACTGAGATCTTTGGAGATATGCTGTTCTTGAGCAGACCCAACAAGCCAAGTGTGATCATAGCTGTGGCCAATGCCAGTGTTGCATAACCGGTCCATTTAAAAGTACTCTTCAATTGTTAGGCAATATGCTGTGCTCGAGAAGACCTGTTGAGTCAAGTGTAATCATAGCCGTGCCAGTTGCATGTAAAAAACATCATTCAAGCGTGGTCAATGCCAGTGCCACTTTACTGGCTCCAATGCCGGTGGCACATAAAAAGCACTATTCAAGCATGATCAAATCCAGTGTCATTTGACTAGCCCCTGTGCCTGTGACATGTAAAAATCTCCCACTACACCCTTGGAGTGGTTGGCGTTAGGAAGGGCATCAAGCTATAGAAACCTTGGCAGATCAGATTGGAGCCTGGTGCAGCCTCCTGGCTTGCCAGTCCTCAGTCAAACTGTCCAACCCATGCCAACATGGAAAGCAGATGTTAAACAATGACGATGATGATGATAAAATACTTGCACCAGTTATTTCTGAAAAAATCTATATATGCTTAACTAAGGGATATTTGAAGTAATGCAAACACTACAAACTTTTTTTTTTATCTAAACATGAGACCCAAAAAAAAAAACAAGTGATTTTTTTTTTTTTTATGGCATGAATTTATTTGGTTAGCAGGCTAGTTTCTTTCAAATTTGATCCCTATATTCTAGTTTCACCAGTTAAACTTTATTGCCAAGTCTCTACTACCACCCTTTAGCTTTGGTTTGTGACATATGAAGATCTGTAAGCTACATGAAGCAGTTACTATGAGTCGATCTTCAAAAGTTAAGAGAACTGCATAATTTCATACAATACATAATATAGAATTTAAGTTGTAGATTTTTTTAATCTTTTCAGAGAACAACCACTTAGTGAGAAAAGGATGAACTTTATCATAGATCATTTTTTATTACCCAGCCATCCTTGATTCTCTTCCCTATTCTTTCTTGAGAGTACACCCTGATACCTTATTGCCAACATTCTTTTTCAGTTTCCTGCTAGAGTAGCCATGTGTCTCCTCTACAGCAGAACATCTGTTCTTATCCCCCTATCATGTTATAGCCTCTCAACATCTGACACTAAGCCACCTTCCTCAATTCTGCACCCCAACTCTGTCAAGAAGGTCTTGTTTTGTTAATTACTTGACTTCACTAGTGTCTGTGCCATGAAAAGAACACCCAGTATATTCTGTAAAGTGGGTGGATTTAGGAAGGGCATCCAATTGCTGAAACCATGCCAAAGCAGGCATTGGAGTCTAATACAGCCCTCTGACTAGTCACTTCCTGTCAAACTATCCAATCCATACCAGTATGGAATACAGATATTAAATGATATGTTGAAAATATAAACTAAAACCTTTTATTTACATCTTATTCTAATTTTCTCCCATCATTTATAATCACTTAACAAGTTATATTGAAAGAAAAACTTAGCCATCACTTGCAAATGAGTATGAGCTGGTAACTTGTATCATACTTTCGCTAATTGTTTTAGGCACCTCTGTTGTCATTGTGTGTAGATAGATACTGTCTTGACCCTCCTGTGGAACACCAAGGATGTAACAGCTAGATGGAGAGAGGTCTACCCAGCTAAAAATTGTTTCCCAGCAATTTGTCTATTCATTTTCATCTGAATAGTCAAGGGCAGCATGAATCTGACCTATTATCTTATGATTGTGAGCTCAACAGACTAACCACCAAATCATGCACAAATTTACTATTGTGGACATATTACATGAAAGATTATTTTTATGTTGTATGTGTTAGAGCAAAGGTTCTTAGCCTTTTTGTGATTCCAGTCCCCATGAAAGTATATCCAATATGTCCACAAACCCATCACTACTGTTAAACCCATCATTACCAGTCTTCTTAGGAATTAGTATGACATCAAAAGATATTTCATAATATGGTTTTATTTTATATGTGGATAACCAGGAATAGAACAGGAAATAAAGCTATGAGGATTTTGTTGTATGCATTTATAGAAAATGATAAATAGAGGGTTGAGTCCTATACTGCCAAATGGTACACACACCTTGGTTAAGAACCACTGTACCAGAACTATATCACTGGGTAACAGAAGCATTGGTTTCTTATATTGGCACAAGGCCACAAATTTTGATGAAGTCCACAAAGATTAAACCAACCAGTTTTGGTGATATTTTATCAAGATCAGAAGGATGAAAAACAAAGTTGATCTAACTGAAATACTGGTTTCAAATTTTGGCACAAGGCCAGCAAATTTGGGGATCCTGAAAAGATGAAAGGCAAAGTTGACCATGGCAGAATGTGAACTCAGAATGTAAAGACAGACAAAATGCCACTAAGCATTTTGCCCAGCATGCTAACGATTCTACCAGCTTGCTGAAATATTGACAGTGAAAATGGAGAATATGCAAAGTAAGTGAAAAAAAAAGAAGACATTCTGCATTGGCTCATATAAGATATTGATTTCTTCTGTAAACACATTTTTCTTAGTTGGGAGAAGTATTATTGATATCAATTCTCAATGGTTCAGTAGAAAAAAAAATGTTAAATCTAATAAAATTTAAATCCAGAAATACAGGATAATAAACTAACATCTTCTAGCCAAGTTCTTTGCACTAACTCCACTTCATTAAAAGAGAAAAAATGCAATATCAAGAATATATATCTTGAAATATTTACCCAATAGTTGAATAAATTTATATAAGATTTCTAAAAGTTTTCAATTGCCAACAAAATCATTTTGCGAAATGGAAAACAAATTCCTTTTATTTAGTTTTTGTTTTCTTTCTAAAGATGTTTAACAACTTAAAAGAGCCTTACCTATACCTGGTAGATCAAATATTTTTCATTTCTTCTGGCTATATTTTTCTCAGAACTTATAAATATCTTCATAAAATTATTTGAATTTAAATAATTTTTTAATGTAGTTTTACATCCATTTTACTACAGCAATATCAGCTTTTACACTTACTCATGTGAGTAGTAAGTTACTTTTTTAAAAACTTCATAGATTATGATGAGAAGAGACTGTTGATGCAGCTAATGCTCAATTTGAATTGTTTCACATTAGTTGTAGGAAAATAATCTGATCAAATTTCTACAAATTCTTAAATGTGTGATTGAGTGAATAAGGTATAGAACATAAGTTTAAAACTACTGCAGTTGTTTAGTTATATTTCCTAGCAAGACACTTTTATAATGCTTCAAATATCCTGACTGGCAGTTGTATCACTTAAGAATTTTACATGGGATTCACTAGCATAGACTATATATATATATATATATATATATATATATATATATATATATAGTGCAGACAATGAACAAAAAAAAAGATAACATTGGAGGGACAAATTTTTATAAATATTTGTTTGATGCTTTAAAGGAAAGGAAAGAATCTTAGCATTTTGAATGGTAGTCCTTAGTCAGAAGAAAAGTAAAGGGGGAATGTGAAAGAGGAAAAGTAGTTGAGAAGAGAGAGAACAGAAAAAAGAAAAAGAAAACAAATGATTAAGGGTCTAATGAGAATGTGATTCTATGAGGAGAATTTAAAAGGAAGACAGGGATTAGTGGGTGTATGCACATTTAAAAGTCTATCTGTGCTTTGAGATGGGTATGAGGATGAGGGAAATAGTGTTTTGTGTGTGCTCAGTATTCTGAGCTGTTACAGATTGCTGCATGAAATAAAGGCTAACCAAAGCCTTGTGAGTAGATTTAGTAGACAGAAACTGAAAGAAGTCTGTTGAATGTATGTATATATCTATGTGCATGTGTCTTTGTGTCTGTGTTTGTCCCCTCCATCACTGCTTTACAATTGGTGTTGGTGTGTTTATGTCCCTGTAAGTTAGCAGTTTGGCAAAAGAGATCAATAGACTAAGTACCAGGCTTTAACCAAACGAAGTACTTGGGTCTAACGATTGAAACAAGTAAAAGAAAAGATAAAAGATTCTAAAACCTAGTTTTTGAAAAATAAAACAGAAAAGAGTAATTAAGTAAGCAGTGCCAACTGTGAGATATGTATTCACCCCAGCTGAACAGTAATTCACTACTTTTCTATATCAGATGGTTAATGTATGTTACAACATATCAGATGATAATTGTCTTATTCTGGCAATGTATTAAATATGTTTTTCCTTGTGTCTTGCAAAACATTGTTTAGATTTCATAATTTAGAAATCAAGAAATTTCTTTTCAGTTTCACTTATTTTATGCAACATTTTACTAAGAGGTCATGTCTTTATACAGTGAGGTGAAACAAAATATAAAAGAAAGAAAAAAAAACTTGTAGCAAACTAAACATGCCTTGTTAATTATTCTTATTTCCCAGAAAAAAATATTTTTCTCACATCCCATGTCCATGATATTTCCTGTCCTTTTAAAAGATCTTTCAATTAGGCATTGTTGTTACCATTTATATTTTCTCACTATTTAATTCAAGGAGTGGTTGTGTTGTAAGTAGCTTGCTTACCAACCACATGGTTCCGGGTTCAGTTCCATTCCATGGCACCTTAGGCAAGTGTCTGATTAAAGCCTTGTGGGTGGATTTGGAAAATGGAAACTCAAAGAAGCTCATTGTATATATATATGTGTGTTTGTCTCTCCACCATCGTTTGACAACCAATGTTGATGTGTTTAAGTTCCTGTAACTTAACAGTTCAGCAAAAGAGTCCAATAGAATAAGTACTAGGCTTACAAAGAATTAGTCCTGAGGTCAATTTGTTCAACTAAAGGGAGTGCTCCAGCATGGCTGCAGTCAAATGACTGAAACAAATAAAAGAATAAAAGAACCAAATTTCTGCTGTGAGTAGACAGCTGGGCAATAGGCATCATTCAGGAAATATGTTGTGAAGAAAAGGCAGGCTTTATCATTGTCAGAAAAAAATACCTTGACAACAAAAATGTTTACTCACAAATATTGTGTGTGTGTGTGTAAGTATAAGAGGAATTAGATGCAAAATGTAACAAAGATGACTGCATTGGTTTGGACATGTGATGCAAATGGATGAGGACATTTGTATAAAGAAGTGCCAATCACTGAATTTGGATGGAGCTTGCAGAAGAGGAGCACCCAGAAAGACATGGGATGAGGTGGTGAAGGTTGATCTCAGGACCTTAAAACATGTGAAAGAGATCACAAAAACCAAGCTGACTAGCAATATGCAGTTTTTGAAAAGACCTGCTCACATCAGTGAAACTAAGTTCTGAATGCACTGTGTGTGTGCACATGCACAACTGGGCCCTTCACCCAATTTCCTCCTCAAGACTCCACTACCACTCATCATCTCTCTAACTGGATGAGGAGTGGATGGGAAGGAGGGTGTTGAAGACAGAAGTGGTAGACAGCAGAACCAGTGGCAGACCTCAGTTCGTGTGGATGGATGGAGTGAGGAAAGCTTTGGTAGTTAGAGATGTTGGAATGAGAGAGAGGTAATAGATTATAGGAAAGCTTGGAGAGTTTTTGTGGATGGATGAGTGAATTTGATGTTGCTCAAAGGGCTATGGAACCAGCATCATGTGGCAAGGTAAACCAGCATATGTTGTCGGGTCCCGCTGTTGATATTGGGGGTTGCACTCTATGCCTTGACCCAAGCATAGAACGGAGCTCACCTCTTTGAGCTGGAAAATGAATGGAGTGCCTGGTGTGTGTCTTGTGGCTACCCACTCCTAAAAAAATGGGGAATAAGCCTGGGTATATAAAACAAAAATTTTTTAATTTTGCTTCATTATAAAATTCGTTTCATGTGACTAATTGTCATAAAACATGACCATTTGATAAAAAAAAAAAATAATAACTTGCATTTTTGAATGATGGAAATAACTACATCATCATCATCATCATCATTTAACGTCAGTTTTCCGCGCTAGCACGGGTTAGACGGTTCGACCGGGGTCTGGGAAGCCAGGGGCTGCTCCAGGCTCCAGTCTGATCTGGCAGAGTTTCTACGGCTGGATGCCCTTCCTAACGCCAACCACTCCGTGCCAGGGGGGGGGTCCGGCATCGGTCACGATCGGTTGAAGCTTTTAACGTGCCAGCCAAGGCAGCGCTGGCAATGTTCGGATGGTCTTTTTATGTGCCACCGGCACAGGAGCCAGTCGGGGCGGAGCTGGCATCGGCCACGTTCGGATGGTGCTTTTTATGTGCCACCGACACAGAAGCCAGTCGGGGCGGCGCTGGCATCGGCCACGTTCGGATAGTGCTTTTGACGCTGGCATCAACCACGTTCGGATAGTGCTTTTTATGTGCCACCGGCACGCAGGAGCCAGTCAGGGCGGCGCTGGTATCAGCCACGTTTGGATGGTGCTTTTTATGTGCCACCGGCACAGAAGCCACTCGGGGCGGCGCTGGCATCGGCCACGTTCAGATAGTGCTTTTTATGTGCCACCGGCACAAGCATCACAACTACTATTTCCATTGATATTTATTTTGACGTTCATGTTCATGACTCAACAGGTCTCCTCAAGCACAGCGGGACGTTCTGGGATCCTGGGTACTTTGAATGGGCAGGGGCTATGCGGAACTGATGCAGGAAGCAGCCCGGGTCTTTGCAGTCACAGCATATCTCCAGAGATCTCGGTCCATCACCATTGCCTCAGTGAGGCCCAACGCTCTGAGGTCATGCTTGACTACCTCATCCCATGTCTTCCTGGGTCTACCTCTCCCCCTGATACCTTCAACTGTTTGGGAGTGGCACTTCTTCACACATCTCTCCTCATACATCCGCAGCACATGACCATACCATCGCAAGCGTCGCTCTTGCACACCACATCTGATGCTTCTTATATCCAGCATTTCTCTCAGGGTGCTTACACTCTGTCATGCGTGCACGCTGACATTACACATCCAGCGGATCATGCTAGCTTCATTTCTTTCAAGTCTACGCATGTCCTCTGCAGTCACAGCCCATGTTTCACTACCGTGAAGCATGGCAGTTCGCACACACGCATCATACAATCTACCTTTCACTCTGAGGGAGAGACCCTTTGTCGCCAGTAGGGGTAGGAGCTTTCTGAACTTTGCCCAGGCTATTTGTATTCTAGTGGTGATACTCTCTGTGCATCCACCTCCACTACTAACTTGGTCACCCAGGTAGCGGAAACTATCAACTACTTCTAGTTTCTCTCCCTGGAGTGTGATGGAATCTGTTTTCTGAGTGTCTGTGGTGTCTATTGTCCCTGTGCATCTGCCGCACATGAAAGCTATCTTATCTGTTAATTTCCCTTTAATGTTGCTGCACCTCTTGTGCGTCCACAGCTTACATTGGGTGCATCTTATGGAGTTTCTACCTACACCTTTCCTACAGATCGAGCAGGGCCACCTGCCCGAGAGGGTGTGTGCTGAGTTCGCCTTTCTGCTTACTATAACTTTGGTCTTTGCTACATTTACTCTAAGGCCCTTTGATTCTAACCCTTGCTTCCACACTCGAAACTCGAAAATGAACAAAATGAAACAACCATGACAAGTTGTAATTATTATATTTTTAAACGGTTTTTTTAAACCTAGCAATAAACTCATTATATACAAAGAATTTTAAAAAAATTAACCATGTTTTTATCAAAATATTACTGAATCAATTCTGCAGTTCAATAGGTGTCTCTTTAAAATGGAAAATTATTTGGCAACATTAAAATATCAAATAGATGCATCAAATATTTGATTTTAACATTAAAAAATGATCATTTCATATTTAAATAATGTTTCTATAAACAGTTTCCTAAACAGACGGTAGCTGAAATTTCACTGTGCAACAAATTTCGGGTTCAAAAAAAGTACAAGTTAAGTAAGACTTGTTTCTGGGTCAAAAAATTGTCCTGATTCTGATTCTGACCTTTATTTCTCCAGTTTAGGCACCATTTTCCTGTACCATGAACCATATGTTTTATAATATACTGCATAATATTGCGTATTGAACACAACATTGCAAATACTGAAAATTACGAAAACAAAACAAAAATTTAGTATAACAACACATATATTGGTTATGAATTAAAAACACACCTGTCAGTTTAAACAACTTTTGTCCTTCTAAGCCTCACGTGTGGAGTGTGATCTTTTTTATACCCCAGCAGTAGTCTGCCAACATACCAGGATTCCATTTTCCTTTGAATCGTCACTGCATCACTGAAATATCCTGATGGAATCTTTCGCCATGTTCATCACTCACATCACCAAGATTTTCTGCAAAAACATCCAAATGAGAGTGAAGCAGATGAACTTTTAGAGATATGTTACATCCTATATCATTATAATGACTCAGTAGATCAATCACAACTTGCACATAGTCTTCTGAACGATGGTTGCCCACAAAGTCATCACAAACTTTCTTGAATGACCCTTTGACACATACTAAGCAAAACCCTTGCCACTCTCTCTTATGTGTAATTCTTGTTTGTTTTATGTGTGCATGTGCATCTATATTTGTGTGTGAATGTGTGCTTCAGAAATGTAACTGCACATGGATTATTGGCGATTTTTCCTTATTTTCCCTTCTTTCTCTTTGGATTTTCCTCTTTCCAATGAAGAACTATGCTCGAAATGTTAACAACTCTCTCCTTTCACCGAACATAAAATTAATATATTGCTTGTGCACGCCCTCACTATCGTCTTTTTCTTTTTTCTCTGTTTTTTAATTGTTTGTTCTTTGAATTGACTGTATGTATATATATATATATAATATATATATATATATATATATATATATATACTAGCTTAAGGTGACCTGCTCTATGCGCGGGTAAGAGTGTGGTTGTTACTTTCTGTTGCTTCCTTTCTGTTTTTTATCACCACATTCTCCCTCTTTGTTTCTCTCTCCTTTCTCTCTTACTTTTTCCCACTCTCTTACTCTTCCTTTCTCTCGGACTCTCCCTTGCTTTCTCTTACTCTATATCTTTATCTATCTCTCCCATTTATAAACAACAAAAGATCTTGAGTAAGTTGAGAAAGAAAATATTTTGAAAGATCAATCATAAATATCAGGCAGTGACAACGGAAAGGCTTGCTTCAAGGCAGACAGCAAAACACTAACATTTAAAAGGGACAGATGAACTTGCAAGCTGAATGAAAATAAAAAAAATATTAGAAACCAAAGTTTGTAGGGATAGAATCTGAAGATAGTAGAGTCACCATGGCTGGCATTTCTTAACGATGGACAGCAACATAGTGGCAGTTTAACGGCTGGCGTAAAATTTTGAACTTGATGTAAAAGAAAATTCCTAAACACCAAGTTTTGAAGTGATTCTTTCACATGACAGTAGACTCACCATGGCAAGCATTCAAAACTTGTTCATGATGGACGGCAACACATTGAAGATTTAAAGGCTGGCGCAAATTTTTTAGCTTAATGTAACAGAGAATTCGCTCCTGTAAATTTCAATCCTCTTCCAGCCCCATTTAGACACCTTTTCACATTTTGGTTAATATAACCCGATTTCATTCGGGTCTACTCGGGCCACATTTTATAAGATGAGGAATTTTGTCCTAGAGGTCACGTCTTTCATTTGAGGAAAAAAATAGTTGCCATGCAAACTTGCCAGCACTTTTAACATAGGTGTGCATATTTTCAGCTCAACCGACCACATAATGCACACATTATATATATATATATAAGTAAATATATGGCACAATGAAGTACCGATATTTACTGGAAAATAGCGAACGTAATAAATACGACGCTAATGTATAGCTTCACCGCGTATGTACTAGCAAAAATGCATGTGTGCAACAAACTTGAAAAAAATTGTCTTACCTCCAGGGAGAACATCTGAAAGATGAAATACCTAGAAAGGGATAATGTGGGACCGACTTCAGATTTTTCAAGATATGTCTGCACACATATACTTGATTTATCTTCATCAGCCAACATATACCCGACAACATTTCAGATGTTGCCACATCAATGCCAATACACTCGACTGAAACGCCAAAACGCTGACAGAACGAGAACAGTGAAGAAGTTCTGTCAGTGTTTTGGCGTTTCAGTCGAGTGTATTGGCATTGATGTGGCAACATCTGAAATGTTGTCGGGTATATGTTGGCTGATGAAGATAAATCAAGTATATGTGTGCAGACATATCTTGAAAAATCTGAAACCGGTCCCACATTATCCCTTTCTAGGTATTTCATCTTTCAGATGTTCTCCCTGGAGGTAAGACACTTTTTTTCAAGTTTGTTGCACACACGCATTTTTACTAGTACATACGCGGTGAAGCTATACATTAGCGTCGTATTTATTACGTTCGCTATTTTCCAGTAAATATCGGTACTTCATTGTGCCATATATTTACTTATATGTATAATTTTCCCTCATGGGCTATTCTTTACTGGAAAGCAATACTTTCGTATTGCATTACTATTTATATATATATATATATATATATATATATATATATATATATATATATATATGCATATATAAATACAGATACATACACTTTGTATATATACATTATATATACATATTTATATATAGAACACACACACACACATATATAAATTAACCCAATAAATATCTGATTCATAATATTTGTTCTCATGATTGTGTGGTGGTGGCGATAATAATTCTCTCTATGATTGCAGATGGACATAGAGAGAGAGAGAGAGAGGATGTTGAAGAAAGAGTGAAGGCAGCGGGGGAAAGATAGTAGACACTGTCAAACGACGTTATAGAGAGAAAGTGAAAGGAAGGGAGGGAAGAGAGAGAGATGGAGGAAGACAGGCAGATAAGAGAATGAGAGAAGACTTGTCAAAGTGTGCGTTTTTTGCCCTAGTAACCACACCTTTTAAGATAGGGATTTCTAACCTAGCCCACTTACATCCTCACCTCATTTTACATGTCCCTGTAAATTTCGGAGTCAATCCGACGGGATCTAGTGGCCTTTAACCTGTTCCAATGCCAAAACCAGACAAACAAACTTTTCGCATTTCAGATTTATAGATATTGATATTGATATATATATATATATATATGTGTGTAGTCAATTAAAAAAAACTCAGAGGAAAAGAAAAATATCGAATGTTTGGACATGGCACAAGCAATGTATTAATAAGATGCTCACAGAAGGAAAAGAGTAGAAGTTTTACATTTCGAGCATGGCTCTTCTTCAGAAACAGGAAAGTCTAAGGCAAAGGAGGAAAAAAATCGCCAACAATCACATGCAGTTACATTTTTGAAGTAAGTGACTGGAAGTAGGAATGAAGAGAAAATGCTTTCTGGAACAGGAGAGTGCAAAATGGTCAGTATGTGTATGCGCATGTGGTGTGTGTGTGTGTGGTTGTGTGTATGTACATATATATATATATATCTTTACTTGTTTTAGTTGTTTCAGTCATTGAACTGCGGTCATGCTGGGGCCCAGCCTTGATGGGTTTAGTCAAACAAATCAACTCCAGTACTTATTTTTTAAGCCTTATTCTGTCAGCCTCTGTTGCCGAACCACTAATCTATAGCACTGTAAACATACCAACACCAGTTTTCAAGAGGTGATGGGGCAGAAACATGCACACACACACATCTATATAAATATGTTTGGACCACACATATATACAACAGGCTTCTTTCAGTTTCTATCTACTCACAAGACTTTGGCTGGCCCAGGGCTATAATAGAATACATTTGCCCAAGGTGTCATGCAGTGGGGCTGAATCCAGAATCATGTAGTTAAGAAGCAAACTTTTAACCACACAGCCATGCTTCTGTATGTGTGTGTCTGTGTGTGCGTGTGTGTGTGTGTGTGTGCACGCACGTGCATGTGCATGTCCTCCATCTCTCATTCCACTTTCACAATTTTATAAACTTACCTACCAACTCACCCTCTTTAATCCCTCTTCTGCTTCACTATAGACCCCTACATATAACTTGGGTGTATGCCTCCCCCCCACCTACCATCATCACTTCTATCACCATCACATTTTCACCATTTTCTATCTCTATCGTCTCTCCACCTGAGGCAGCCATGTTTTTTCTCTACTACAAGACACCTTTTTCTGTTGCTGAATACTACACCTTCCTCAGTTGAGGGGTCTTGTCTTGCTAGTTATTTAGTGACCTCTATTGCTGGTGCCATATAAAAAGTACCCACTACATTCTGTAAAGTAATTGCCAGTTCCTATTGAATCATCCAGCCCATTACCAGCATAGAAGGAGAATGTTGAATAATGATGCTGATGATAACGTTGAGTTTGTCAAACAGGATGACAAATCTATATCTCCATATTCTATGCGACCAATCATATGATATCACAGCAGGTACCATCTTGGTCAGCTGTTTCTGATTCATATTGATATCATTTAAAAGTTACTCATACCATCACAACAAATCATTAGATCATAGATAAATAGAGAGTTTGTGATACTAATTGGTTTTGCACCTTTACATTAACAATTGTTTCCTTCCCTCCCTCCTTCACCTAGTCTTTCTTCAGTTATCAACTACTACTCTCTCTCTCTCTCTATCTATCTATCTATCTCTATATATATATATATACACATACACACGCACACACACACACACAACCCAATGTCTCGGTCATAGTTATCTGTAAAATTAAACGTCTTTATATTTGGCAGGACTATGTTAGTGTGTGTATGTATGTATACTCATACATTCATGTACACACACACACATATATACATACACACACATTCACACGCATACATGCACAAATATTTGTGTGTGTGTGTGTATGAAATGTATGTTCATTGGAACAAAAGATTTCAAATCATAAAAGAACTGTTTATGTGGGACTTTATTTCACCTGACAGTGTATTCAACCAATGAAGAAAAGTTTTCTTTCTGATTTTTATATAAGATAAAAAATAGAAAGCTTCATTATATTTATCGTAAAATGAGTTTTTATTGATCTTGAAAGAATGAGTGGCAAAGTTGACCTCAGCAGAATTTGAACTCAGAATGTAAAGACAGATGAAATGCTGCTAAGCATTTTGACTAGTGTACTAACAATTCTGCCAGCTCACTGCCTTATAAATAGCAGAAAATATTAGAGGTAAAGGTAAATAAAGGTCAGCAATCAGCTAAGTGTAAAATGGGACTGCTAAGGTACAAGGGGCGTTCAATAAGTAATGCCTCTGACCCACTTGCCTTTGTTTGATCTAGCTGAAATTTTGCATGTGCAATTATTGATATCTCTATAGATTAAGTGGCAAATTACAGCTCCGAACTAATTGTGGTTTCTGATTTACAGGTGTTTGAAATGAGTCAAGTGGGAAATGGAGCATGTTGAGTGTCGAGCAGTGATCCGGTTTTTGTATTTGAAATGACGCACACCACAGGAGACTTTTAATGAAATGAAAGTAACTTATGGTGATGATGCCCCATCATATGACCTTGTAAAACGCTGGCATCGTGAATTCAAACATGGTCGGAACTCTGTGGAAACAGCTCCCAGATCTGGTCGCACCCCTTCTGCCATTGATGAGGCATCTGTCCGTCAAGTTGAGGCTGCCATTTTGGAAGATCGATGCATAGCTATTCGCCAAATAGCCCATGAGGTCAAGATTAGTACCGGGTCTGTGGAAACTTATCATTCATGACCATTTGCATATGCAAAAGGTGTCTGCCAGATGGATTTCCAGGTTGCTCACACCTTTCCAGAAGCAAGAACGCAAGAATTCCAGAAGCAAGAACGCAAGAATTCCAGAAGCAAGAACGCAAGAATTCCAGAAGCAAGAATTTAGGGATGTGCCAAGAAGATGAGTCAAAATTTTTCAAAAGACTGATTACACAGGATGAGACCTGGGTCCATCACTATGATCCAGAGACCAAAGCCCAGTCAATGCAGTGGAAGCACCATGACTCACCTCCTCCAAAGAAGGCAAGGCTGCAGCCCTCCGCTGGCAAGGTCATGCTCACAGTCTTCTGGGACCAGGACGGAGTAGTGATGACAGATTTCCTGGCAAAGGGTACCACAATTACAGGAGCCTATCATGTTTCACTTTTGAGGAAATTAAGAGAAACTATCGAAACCAAGAGGCGGGGCAAGATCAGCAAAGGCATCCTCCTCCTGCAGGACAACGCTCCAGTCCACAACTCGTGTGTCGCCAGATCAGAAGCACAGGCATGCGGCTATGAACTCTTCCCCCATCCCCCTACTCTCCTGACCTTGCACCCTCTGATTTTCACCTCTTCCCAGCCATGAAGTTGTTTTTGAAAGGAAAGCGTTTCCCAGATGATGCAGCCTTGATTTCTGAAGTCACGTCGTGGTTGGAGGACCAAGCTGGGGTCTTCTACGAAAACGGTCTCCAGAACTGCATCAAACGATGGGAGAAATGCGTACCTCTGAGTTGTTCCTATGTAGAAAAAGACTAATACCTGTGCCAAGTTTCGTTGCTCTACTGCTATGGGAAGTGGGTCAGGGGCATTACTTATTGAACGCCCCTCGTATTTCATTGCCTCTTATTTTTTTTCCGGTATCTTTGAGACAAGTATGATGATATTTCATGGATGTGCAGGCACAGGAATGGCTGTCTTGTTAACAAGTTCACTTTGCAGCTATGAGGTTCACTCCCACTGTGCAGCATCTTGGGCAAATGTCTTCTACTACAGCCCCAAATCAGCTAATACTTTGTAGGTGAATTTGGTCGATGTATGTGTATATATATATATATATATATATATATATATATATATATATATATATATATATATATAAATGTATGTATATATCATTTAATGTCTGTTTTCCATGCAGACATGGGCTTGGTGGTTTGACAGGAGCAGGCAAGCCAGAGAACTGCACCAAGCTCTACTGTCAGTTTTGGAATAGTTTCTATGACTGATGCCCTTCTGTGTGTGTGTTTGTGTTTGTCTCCCACCTCACTGCTTGATAACCAGTATTGGTTTGTTTACCTCCCTGTAACTTTGGGGTTCAGTAAAAGAGACCAATACATTAAGTGCCAGATTTAAAAAATAAGTATTGTAATTGATCTATTCAACGAGAACTCTTCAAGGCAGTGCGCCAACATGGCCACAGTCCAATGACTGCAACAAGTAAAATGTAAAAGAATCACTTTTCCCCAATGTCTTTACTCTTTTCCATTTCTTTGCAATCTGGAACATCTAACCTGAACGAACCTTGTACTTTTAGCTTCTCCCTTTACTAAATATACCTGATATTTAGCTTCTCTTCTTGGTAGTTAATATTTATCTTTACTTCCCACTGTCTTTCTAGGCTTGTCTCTTGGTTTTCATGGTTCTATCTATCACATTATTCTACCTCTATAGTCACCTTGCATCGTATCAAAACCTTGCCTCAGCCATGGATATTCTCTGCTGCTTGCAAAAGGTTGTCGTCTAGAAACTCTCAGTACTATAGGTTGCATGATGCTGTCCCCTTCTCCTTCCCATCAAATGCATCAACTAGTGCATCTCTGGACCTATGTCTGGCCTTGGGGTCTTCAGCTTCTGTTTCTTCTTTCACCAAAGTGTATTGTATTTCTGAGTCAATCAAATTTTTAACCTAATGTCACTGATCACTAGTTTAATACATGCAACATATTGTTTAGATTAGAATTGAAATGCATAGTTTGTCTTCTGTGCAAGCATGGAAAGTGACTGTGAAAATGGCAATGCTGATAGAGAGAGAGAGACACACACACACTTATGTATGTTTACATGCATATGAATATCTTTTGATGATGTCATCGACAAACGCTGTAAGCATTGACAAGAAAACTAAACAATCAGTGGTATGTGTTTAGCAGAGAATTGGACATACAATATCTTGTCATCTTTCCATTAGAAATGCTGTGAACCAGCATTTCTAATGTAACCAACTGCTATTCTTCACCAATTTACCATATAAATTATATAAAGATGAAAAAAAAAAGAAAATACACAAATATGACATGGTGAATTCTGTGAGGATATTGATATGCAGCAAGAGCTTTAAAACACTGCTACTAACTTAGCTGTTTGTGTATGAGACAACTTGTTGCTTGTTGTAAGAATAAAGTTAATACATTGTTTAGCTTAAGCCAAACAAACTGTAATATTGAAAAGATGTTTTAAAATAAAAATATAGTCACAGAGAAAAGGCTATAAATTAAAGAAAAGAGAAATGAACATGTTGGAAAATAGGGGAATAGAAGGAAATTATTTTATTCAGTAGAAAAGGCAAATATCTATAAGAATGTAGCACCAGACATAGTCACACTAAATTGATTGTGGTTGTATTCTTTACAGAAAACTTGTGAGCCAGAGCAGCTATCAGTTACAGATTAATTTTTGATTTTATTGATTGCCATCTGGACACTGAGAAATTGTGCCAACTTAAATAGTAGCATAAGCCAATTTCTAATCCAGAATCAGCTTTTACTCTTATTTCAACTGTTCTTTCCAGAGATTGTGTTTATTTAACTAGACAAGGCAAACATTTATAAGTAGCTAAAAACAAACCTGGCTAGTCTAGATGGGTGAACATACTGAAACAATACTTTAATAAAACTACAACAGATGCACATCAGCTGCTTATGAAAATATAATCAATAACATGTTTGTGTATTTAAATAGTAGTTCCTTGTTTAAGACAGTGAAATTTCAGATAAATAAAGATGTGACAATATTTTAGTTGAAAGGAATTTCTTTTGTGTAAATAAACACTTAACAAGAAGTTCTCTATGTCTGCTTTTGACTACATAGATCCTAAAACAATCAGCAAAAGTATGTTACAAGCTACCAAGTCATACTCACTTTTGAGTGACAGCTAAAAGATGACATAAATGCATGTATGTGTATGTAAGTATAAAGCATAGTAAATGGGGGGAAAACCCATTAAACCATTGCAACTTTAGTTTTTGTGCATATTAAACAAAGTCATTTTTAATATCATTATCCTCATTTTATGTATGCTTTCTATTCTATAACTACATGGGTTGGATGGGCCTTTACAATTTAAGTTTGTATTTGGAGTTACTCCCCTCCTGCACATCATGGAACCACTCCTTACCTACCTGTTTATTTTGGCATGATTTTACAGCAGGATGCCCTCCTAACTCAAACTAATTTACAAGGTATACTGGAGGTAATTTATCATAGCACCAGCAGTGAAGTTACCATGTTCTCAAAGAGACAAGAGCATTCTCTCTTACCTATGATTTTTCCATTCATCTGTTAACCACTTCTTCTATGTTATCATAGCATTGTACTAGAGAGGTTGTTGTGTCCTCAAAAACATCCTCTCTAGCCTCCATTGTCTCCATTCATCTGTTAACTATTTTATACAGTGGACACCAGCACTAGAGAGGTTGTCATGTTTTCTGTCTAAGATAAATGTGACTAAGAGAGTAACAAGAAGTAAGAGTATGAGTGAGATGGGTAAAGCAGACAGATAAAATTAAGAAAATGGGTAGGAAAGGAATATTGAAAGGGAAACAGTGATAGTTACTTGTTGCTTGTTAGTAAGGGAATTGAAAAGAAAAATAACATGGGTGACATGATGGTATAGCAATAAAGATGATAGAAGGTAAGACAGAGCAAAAGACAGAGAGAGTGATGGTGAAGAGGATTGGAAACAAACAGATCAAAAGCTATCTTTCATTACACAGGTGGGTGATAGAAGAGGAGTTAATGAAGAGAGCTGTGGAAGCAGACTTAACAGCAAGAAACTAATATAGATATGCTATGTCTCCCAAACATCATCACCACCAGTATTTTAACAACCATTTTGCTATACTTGCACTAATGGGTGGGTCTTCTCCCAGAACCATGTGTTACCACTTGTCACAACTCATGAGATCTGTCTTCACCTCATCATCCCATGTCACCCTTGACTTTCCACTTTCAGCATTAAAAACTTCTATACACAACTGACATTTTCTATATACTTCACATACCATTACCACTATAATTACCCTCTCTCTCTCTCTCTCTCTCTCTCTCCCCTTACACACACACAATGTATCTGATCCATCTGTTATCCAATTCTCAGCGTATATGTACTCTAATATTCATGCATACTGACATTACACTGACTATCTTCCACGAGTAGTGAAACCTGTATGTAATAATGCGTTTTAAAACATTTTCATTCTAATAATGTTCCAAAGGGAATTGCCCCTTTTCTGCTCATCTTTATTTCTCTCATTTCTATGTGTGTGTGTGTGTGTGCGCACATATGTGTGTGTGCACGTATGCGTGCGTGCGTGCAAGTATGCCTTAGAAATTCACTTTTCAGTCATGTTTGAGGTTTAATTTTCATGGCATGCCACCTTAGGGAAGTAACTTGTGCTATACTCCTAGGCTGACCAAAGTCCTGTGAGTGGATTTGGTAGATGAAACTGAAAAGAAGCAATTGTGCATATGTGTAGGCATACACATGAATGTTTTTGTTTATGTCTGCTCTCACTTAGTCATGACATACTGTTGTTGTTGTTGTTGGTACATCACTTGTTGGTACATCACTTATAAATAACTTGACCACTGACTTTGTGCCTTTGAAGCCATGCGGTTATCTTTAACATAAGGAAGGACATCCAGCTGTAAAACAACACCTCAGGGATATATTAATCTAATGATGAAATGGGCATGAACAAGAATGAACACACACACACATTTTTATCATAAATTTTTTTTAGTGTTTTTCAGAAGGCCTTTTGGGTTTGTTTCTATGAGGGTAAGTCAAAACTTGTACTTGCTCTTGTTTCTGTAATTTATTAAAACAAAAGCAGGGGTTGAACAATTACATCCTTTTCCTACAGTCTCCTTGCTTTTTGATGCACTTCTTCCAGCAATCCACAAGCTTGCTTATACCTCATACAGATTGTCTGAGCAATTCAAAGAGGTTGTAGTTGGAAGGAGTGAGATCCAGACTGTATACAGCAATAACCCTTGCTTTGATTGCAATAATAACACTTACTTTGACTACATACCTGAGGGTTTGGTGCACATTGCTGGTTTCAGTTTGTTAGCCAATATTTCACTATTGCCTACACTCATGACCGTAGACCCCTTTATCAGGGAATATTCCAGCATAGGCTGTTTTGTGTCCCAAAAAATGGTTATCATCACTTTTTCTGTAGAATGTTGAGTCTTGAATTTCTCTTTTGCTGATGATTCCAGGTTTCCACTCTATACTCTTTTGGATTTGGATTCAATGTGATGGGCCCAGATCTCATGTCCTGTAACTATTCTTTCCCTAAAAGTTTCACCTTCATTGAGTGGTTGAGTAAGCTTTGACATATATCCACATGATTGCACTTACGCACTTTGGTAAGCTCTCTTGGCACCCATCTCACACAGACTTTAAGAGGCAAAGCTTGACATGGATGATTTTGTATGCAGAACCATGACTTATTTGCAGAGAACATGCCACTTCATCGATGGTCACTTGTTGGTTTGCCAGAACCATCACTTGAGCTTGTTGAATTTTCATGTCAGTGGTGAAGATTGATAGGCATCCTGGTCACTCTTCATGCTTCACTCTTGTCCAGCCACTTTTAAACTACTTGATCCTCTATGCAGTAGAGTACTGTCCCTGTATTGTCCTTGCCATGAATTTCAGCCTCTGACACACCTTCAGACCAGAGAAATCAGATCACTGATCTTTTGTTCTTCCTTGATGCCAGCAAAATGGCCATGTTTACTCTGTAGCACAAGAAAGAAAACTGGAATAATCAAGGTCAAACTTTAGTTACATAACCCCAAGAGTACTACCTTTTAGCATGTGAGCACTGAAGTCAGTGCAGTCAACATAAAGTAACTTTTGTCAAAAGTGTAGATAACTTTTTACTCCCCCTAGTAGTTTGCTTGAGTTATAATTTATCAAATAACTATAATTTTAGATAAAGTTTCACTAATTGTTTTGTGCTATCTAATTCATTAGAATTGTCTATATTATTTAGCTATAATTTCTCTTTTGTTTTTGTTTTTTCTTTCTTATATTTCATGATCTTTGATTATTTGATAAGAATAATTAAAATCATTGAGACATCTTTAATACTGTTGTTCTGCAAAAAGTTTTCTTGGAAGATGTTTGCGCTTTGTTTATAATTCTTTATCCAAAATCTAGACTGTTTGTGTGATCTTTCTCTTGTCATGATAGACACCAAAATCAGTAAATTGACAAACTTATATTCTAAATCGAAATATTTTGGCATTAACTTTGCCATATGATGTTTGTAGAATACAGAGGTTGACCATTTAATTAGCTGTTTCTTTAATTTATACTTTCTGGTTTTGTACCTCTGCTAAAAATTATTATAAACACCATCTTCATTGTTTAACATCTGTTTTCTATGCTGGCATAGGTTGGATGGTTTGACAGGAGCTGACAAACCAGAAGACTATGCCAAGCTCTAATGTCTGCTTTGGTAGTGTTTCTATGGCTGGATGCCCTTCCTGATGCCAATTACTTCACAGATGGTACTAGGTGTGAAGGATAGTGGCAGATGGTCAGAGATGGAGATAGAGGGGAAAGAAAGGAATGGTGAACATGAGTAGAGGTGTGGTCAATGGTGATTATCAACTTGGAAGAGGAAAGGTGGGCTTTATTATGTTCCATGCTGTCTCAAAATATACTTGTATTCCAATCATGGTGAGTTATTTTCTAAAAGAAAACAAAGAAAATTTCTTTATAGTCTTTAGTTGTTTTGTTAATTTCATCTGTTGTTGTTCTAGTTGTTCTGTCCTTGCTGGAACACTTCTATAATTTCCTCTAATCTTTAACTGTATCTTGTAAGTCTGCTTTTCTAGTTTGGTTGTGTGTGTATTTTTAAAGATATGTGAGTTAATTATTTTGTTCAAGGTTCATTGTTCTTTCAAAACTGTTGCTGTTGTACTCTTTCCAGAAAATGCAAAAATAAATGAAAATAAAATCAATATTTGTATTATTGGAGTTTTTGCAGTTTTTTCTCCCTCACCTTTTTTCCATAGACTTGTTTTTGGTGTTCTACTGATTTCAGTTGCTAGCATTTAACTTCTGTGTTTAGTTGAACCAAAAAATCTCATAGTTTTATTTCTAACAACAACCACCTTGCAAGCAAATACAGTATATAACACTCTTTTTATTTTTATTTCAGGATCATTGTCTTGGCCTCAACACTTGTTATGGTCGACTTTACTTCTGATTTGGTCTGCATGAGAGACTTAAAAGGTCATATATTTGGATATCTTGTCATTCTTTCCGTCTGCCTTTTAGTTGAAATAACTATGGCATGGGTTAGTATGCGAGGAAGTATTATAAACACTGAACCAAGATGGTGCATGCAGTATATCATCTACATTCGGTTATGTAAGTATATTTATATTTGAATTTATGTCATTTTAAAGCTGACATTTGGAACTTAAAATTTCTTTCTAAAGCTTTAAGGAAGTGAACTTTATAAACTAATTAAATTAACAAAATATTCAAATAGAACTAATTCAAGAAACATTTACCTAATATTTTACTTTTGTTAAGTTGTTTTTAATTAGCAAAAAACAAAGCCTTTGAAGTTAAAATGAAAATTAAATGTTTATAAGTGGAGAAAATAAATTCAAGAAATATATATATTTATAGCAAGTTTGTTGAAATATTGTAATTTCTATTGAGATTATAGATTTCCTTTTTACTACAGCCCTTGTCTGGAATAGGTAATGCAATTTTTTATGCTAAGAATCTATTTACTAATCATCATCATCATCACCACTTAATGTCCAGTTTTTATATTTGTGGGGCAGATTTAATAATGAATGAATGACATCACTCATATAATGATGATGCTCATTCACAATTATTATGTGAGGTCAAGATAAAAGTACACATACACGCACACACAGAGGACCTGTTTCTTTCAGTTTCTGTCTGCCAAATCTATTCACAAGGTATTGTTGGCCTAGAGTTATAGCAGAAGACACTTGCCCAAGATGCTGTACAGTGGGACTGAACCTAAGATCACATGTACAGGAAGTGAGCTTCTCTACCTCATACCCTGCCTACACAAAATACAATTTCTTTCTGAGGACCTATATCTATCTATATATATATATATATATATCATCATCATCATCATCGTTTAATGTCCGTTTTCCATGCTAGCATGGGTTGGACAGTTCGACCAGGGTCTGGGAAACCAGGAGGCTGCACCAGGCTCCAGTCTGATCTGGTAGTATTTGTACAGCTGGATGCCCTTCCTAACATCAACCACTTCGTGAGTGTAGTGGGTGCCTTTTACATGCCACTGGCACGGAAGCCAGTCGAGGCGGTGCTGGCAACGGCCACGTTCAGATGGTGCTTTTTACATGCCACTGGCACAGGTATCACAACTACAATTTCCATTGATTCTTTTGATCGATTTCGATTTCACTTGCCTCAACATGTCTTCGCAAGCAGAGTTTTGTGTCCAAAGAAGGAAAGGTATGCATAAGTAGGCTGGCTACATCCCTGTTAAAGGCCACAGGTTATGGTCTCACTTGTCTTGCTGGGTCTTCTCACGCACAGCATATTTCCAAAGGTCTCGGTCATATTTTTATTTATTTAACAGAATTATTAGGGAGTTGAATAAAATACTTGCAGTATTTAGTTACAGCTCTTTACATTCTGAGTTAAAATTCATCTCCCCCCCACCAAGTCTTGTATCGCAGTTTTATAGACTCCCTTTGTGTTGTAATAGGCAGCTAAAATGATTGGCAGCAGGAAGGGTATCTAGTCACAAAATACTAAATGAACAACTCCCATATTTTCCATGCCAGCATGAAAAACAAGAACCAAAAAAACCATGGAAGCTACCACAAATAGTTATGCAGTGACGTATAAAATATATCTTTATTCTTTCTGTTTTACTAAAATATTATTTGGTTCTAAAGCACACCAAGAAGAAAATACTTGTAGCTCAAACAAAACTGATCTTGTTCAATGTTTACATTTAGTCTTATTAACTTAGAAGACTCAATTTCCATGTTTATTGCTTTTCTATGATGATCAAACTTTTAGTACATTTTATATCTCTCACCAATATAAAATTCTTAAAATAAAACACTGCTTATTGACAAAAATATTATTAAATGGATGGATAATTTTCTGTCTCATAATAAATGCCATAAAATCTAAAATAGTAGTCTTTCCTACAACATATTGTGATAAATGCATTACTGAAAGCAATTGTCTTGATGGAAATAACATATATTTCTCAAGAGGCAAAAAGTTTTAGCAAATAGCTAAATACATGACCTTTAACTTATTTATCGGTTTATCAATGCACTAATAGACGAAGCATTAGAAAACTAGAATATTTCTTATTCTTCATCTGAGGTAGATTCTAATCTACTTCATTTCTTTAAATTGATTCATACAGTTCACTCTTTTTACTTCTTTCCTTAATAAAAACAAAAACACATTTCAAAAACTTAAAACCAATTGTCAAACTGCTGTTAATATTGCCTTTAAATGAGTTGCAGATGTAGCTGTATGATTAAGAATTTTACTCCCCGAGTACATGATTTCAGGTTCAATCCCACTGCATGATTCTTTAGGCGAGTGTCTTCTATAGCCCTGGGTTGACCAAAACTATGTGAGTACATTAGGTTGATGGAAACTGAAGTAAACTTGTGTATGTGTATCCTGGTCTTAACATCACATGATAGTTGTGAATGAGTGTCACTGTCATACAGATAGTGTCATTAATTTCCAATATTCTACAAGATCATATCTGACCTTGAGGAAATATTACCTCCCTTGGATATAGGTGAGGGTTTGCAACAGGAACAGCAACCAGCCATAGAAAATCTGCCTCAGTAAACTCCATCTTGCCCATGCAAGCATGGAAAAGTGGATGTCAAAATGATGATAATGATTTAAAAGCATATTCATCTTCAGTTAACTTCAATTGGCTGTCAATGATGGCAAGCTTATATTGTTTAACTGTTACCCTGGTCTAAAAGCAGAATATCATTTGTCCTTATGTGATAAGTCTCTTGAAAGTCACTTGAGGTTTTCTCTGTACCAGTAATCAAGGGCTATGGGAAAAGATGTTTGTTAAATTATTTTCCCAAATGTATTGTGGACAACAGCATTTAAGAATTCTTGATCCACTTTTTATATCAAAAAAGAAATTAATAACCTTTTGCTTTACTGAGTCCAAATGAAAATATATTATATTATGACTAACTACCTTTTCTAATACCTTAAAACCACTTTTAAACATGATAACACCAGCAGTTTATTTTTCATCACAATCATCATCAGTAACAGTAGTACATAATTATCAAAGATTGGTATAGCTTCTCTTGGAACTAAAAACAAAGTACTACATTTTTACATGGGTAGCTCTTCGAGGAATTACAAATGTAAATTGCATCATCTTTAGATCTTTTTTTTTTTATATATATAGAAGTCTTAGTCAGATGGTTGTTTAAAATGATTGTATCTACAAATGGATTAACTTCCTGCTGCTAATTCTAAAATAGGAATTAAAAATAGAAATTCATTGTCAGAAAACACAAACTGTATTAAAGTTCAGGTCTATATTTAAGAGACAAGGAATTATGTACATTATTTACATTTGACGGATATTTGTCCTTACCTTGTTTGTTGTTAACATGTTTCGGCTGGAGGGTATATCAGCCGAAACATTGTGTTAACAACAAACAAGATGAGGACAAATATCCGTCAAATGTAAATAATGTGTATTAAAGTTGATACTGATGATCACGTGGCAAGTAGTCTAACATAACATCACAGTCATTGTCATCATCATACTCAGTATTATCTTCACCATTATCACTGTTGTCATTACCATTATCATTACTTTCTGTGTTGTCATCACCACCACCATCATCATTTTAATTTTACATTCATTTTATAGGTGCAGGAGTAACTGTGTGGTTGAGAAGCTTGCCTCCCAATCATGTAGCTTTGGGTTCAGTCCCACTGTATTGCACAAATGGACAAATGTCTTCTAATATAGCCACAGGTTGACCAAAGCCTTGTGAGTGGATATGGTAGATGAAACTGAAAGAAGCCCATTATGTATCATCATCATCATTGTTTAATGTCCATTCTGGCATAGGTTGGATGGTTTGGCAGGAGCTAGCCAATTGGGGAGCCATCTAGACTACAATTGTCTGTTGTGGTATGGTTTCTATGGCTGGAAGCCCTTCCTAATGCCAACCACTTTACAGACTGTGTTGGATACTTTTTACATGCCACCAGCATGTGTGCATTTATGCAGCACCAGCATGAGTGCATTTTATGTGGCACCAGCACCTGTAAAAGACAAGCCTGTATGTATGGATGACAAAGATTTTCTTACCTTGACACATCTTCTCAAGGACAGTAAATCACCACAACTCCCAGTCCCTTGTCATTTCCTCAGTGAGGCCCAGCATCCAAAGATCTTTTCTCATCACTTTGTCCCACATCTTCCTCTGAGTGTGTGTGTGTCTCCTTGTCTTAACATCATGTGATACTTGTATATGAGTATCACTGTCACACAAACAATATCATTCATTTCCAATATTCTGTGAGAATATGTCTGACCATAGCAGACCCATACAAAAGTGGACATCATCATCATCATCATCATAATTGTGTATGTTAAACATTAAACTTAATTGAGATTCATAAAGAATAGTAGCTGAATATTTTATAATATTAACCAATTTAAATGGAAACAATAAATTATTTTCTACCTCCATGGTGTTTGAAACTACATACTACTATTTCTATATGATATGGTTTTCAAATGATGAATTTTAATAAGGACTACACTGTTTGAATATATATTTTATGTCATCTAAGACAGGTGAGTGGGAAAAGTGTGTGTGTGTTGTGAAAGAGCAACAGACATGCAAACAGAAAGAATTAGAGTGAGGCAAAAAGCAAAGGGAAGATCTAAAGAGAAACAAATTACAGAGAAACTGAAGGAGAAAAAAAAACGAGTTTGACATCATAAATTGACATTTTTGTACCTTACACTAGCACTCCTACACAACAATCACTCCATTACATTTAGCAGTACATTCCATTGTCACTTTTTCACCTAGTATTCAATATCTGGTTATATCACATGGCAAAACTAGTGTAGCTACTCCTTCATACACCAGCTAATACCTTTAATGTCCAATTACATTTTCAGTTCATTTATGGTCTGTTTTCCGTACAAGTTGGTTATTATACATCCAACATACCTCTTTTTTCTTCCACTCGCACAAATCTTTCACTTTCAGTGCCAGTGTCTCACAACCAGGCAGCATGATATTTATAATACATGCCTACATAATCTGCTTTTTCACAAAGAGAGAAACAACCCTTCTGTCACTAAAAATTTCATAAATTTTTATCCCTTTCTTATGCCTTCATCAAAATTACCTCCACTACTTATATCACAAAAGAAACTATATATTACATCTGAACAACTCATGGATACTCCTACTTCTCACTACTTTTGTACATCTATTACATTTAAAGTTCTAATTCCACATTAATTTACCAGGGATCTATCCATTTGCACCTTTCGTGTAGACATTGATAGCTATTTGCTCTGTCAAAAACCTTCTTCATGCAAACAGTCATAAAGGCCATTTGCTTGTCTTGCACTAATGTCAACTACAGAGCAGTTGCATTAATAGAAATATATTGCATCAGTGTTCTTATAAACCACTACACTCTAAACTTATCATGTCTAAATCAACTCTATATTTAGTATTAACATTAATTTTCTTAACTAGTTTTAACACTTGATTTGTTGTAACACTTGATTTGTCACTTTGAAGTTTGTGCAATTGTTCCACATAGGCAATACCACATTTCTACCCTATCATTTAACTAAGTAAAACTTGATGGTTTCAGTGACTATACCTGGTAAACTGTCATGACTGTGATGGATTTATTGCTACTCCCTAATGCAGCTTGCTAGTATACACATTATGGCTGAAGAGATAGTCATATGTTCAAATCAACTACATGGGCTTCGTTGGGCACAATTCTTCATTGCTTACTTCATTTAACTGTCGTGAATAGATACCAGGTAATATGAGAGTGTAATCTGAAATAGACTGGAAAACATTTTTTATTTCCTTCATATCATGAAACCAAAACTAAACACTGACTTTAAAAGCTTTTTAGGAATTAGGGTGCATTTACATTACACTTTTACCTCTTTTGGTTTCCATTATCCTCACTCAAATTTTCCATTCAACTAATCCTTGTACTAATACTTTTGCCCTATCACTGAAGTCAAATACATTCATGTGATTTTGAACACACTTCTTGCTTAGGAACTCCTGAATATTCTACTTTTTTAATTCAAAATACATTTCAGTTTCAAAATACAGTAAGAGACAAAGTCATCAGGATTGTTTCTTTTAATTATCTATTTCTTTAACTAGCAATATTTTCAGGTCCCAATGAAAACTGATGCTTGAATTATTCTAAATAACATTTCAGCCTGTATGTTAACCTCAAATTCAGTTTACTACAATCACCTTGCCTCCCTCCCCTTCATCTTCTTCTTCCCTCCCTTTCTCTCTATTCTTCCTTCCCCTATCATCCCTCCTCCTAGTTCCCTCACTCCTCATCTCTCTCTCCCTTCTCCCTCCCCATTTTTTCCCTTCCGGGGGAGGGGGTTCCCTCTTTTGTTCCCCCTCCTCACACAACTAATTATAAATTATTAAGCCTTCAGTATATACCTTACTTATCTGGATTCTTTTAATTTAATTCAGTGTTTACTAGACTTTAGATTCTTAACCATATCAAATTGATGAAAACCAAGTAGATTGAAATAGTAGCTATAAGTGAATGTTCAGGACATTGTCTTCTAATTCATTAAAGTGTATGTGCAATGTTCTATTTTCATGTTCATATAGCACGTCAAAGGCCAAGTTTAAAGCATTTTTATTTAATACTTCACTTAGGAAGTAGGCCAAGCTGCTTACCTTTCAGAGGTTTAAAGAATACTCCCTAATGTGTTTCTGTTTATCTTTAGCTAGCATCATTACTTTCTAATGAAGAGCTGTCTTGCTAATAGTTTATATGATTCCTCTACTCCAGGGGATAAGGAGAAAAAAATACAACATTAATGAGAGGAGAGTAAAATAATAAATATACATATGAAAATGAATAGAAATTGGCATAATGATAAAGTTCCAAAGTAAATAATGAAAATGAGTACAATAGGGGTAATGAAACACATGAGGGTACAATGGGAAAGTACTGGTTATTAACTGAATCTACAAGTATATTGCATATAATTACATGAGTTTGTATTATTGTTAGCTTCACAAAATAAAATAATTGTGATGTAAATTGCTAAAAAATGCTTTCACTATTTCCTTAGAGCCTTGGCCCTTGGTTACTTTTAGCAGTCTGTTCTGTTGTAAGCTTTCAGGCCTGGTCTTTAATCTGGGGATAACTTCTTTTTACTTTCATCCCACCAGTCTTAGAAGGCTTTGATAAAGGATTCAAGAGTGCTACCTTTCTTTCCCTAAACCATTTAAAAAGAGGATAGGAGACTAATCATAGTTTAATAGAAAAAGTAAAGGAAAATAAATATTCAGATTAGATTATTTATGATGGACAACTTAATTGTTATTCACCAAAAAAATAGGCATTACAGCTGTGAGAAGAGTTAAAACATTTTCATCCCTCAATTCCTAAAATTAGATCTGGAAAATCTAAGATGTTAGCAATTTTAGACAGGAAATACATTTCTGAATTCAAACAAATGCTGGAGAGAATTTTATCTTAAGTATATACAGGGTGTGGACAGTATTCATTTGCATGATGTCTATCTCAGGAAAAAATGAAAGACTTTTTTTTTAGATATATTTGTTAAATTTGGATCAATTTATCTTCATGACATATTCTGTTGATCTCACTCAATAAACCCACCTTTGGCCTTGATGACAGCCTCCAAGCAACCTCAGAACCAGCCACAAGCCTTTGTCACAATCTTCCATTTCAGGCTCTTGAAGGCCCTGATAATCCTGGCCCTCAGCTCATCCTTCATGTTGCAGCTGGATTTATTGGTCTCTCATTCCACCATGCCCCACACAAAGAAGTTGTGGGAGTTGCAGTCAGGCAAGTTGGGAGGACAAATATCAAGTGCTCTGTGATTGAAGAAATTCCCCAACAACCAAGCCTGGGGCTTCCAGCTGGTGTAGCAAAGCATCAGAGTCTTGCTGCCATGCATATGGCCTCCCTGCAGCTACCTGGTCTATCCAGGGTTTCACCACTTCACTCACAGCATAGATGTAGCTGTCGGTATTCAGCATGAGACTTTCAGGGAAGAGGTGGGGTGGCATGATGTTGCCTTCACTGCTGATGACAATAAAGACTATGATCATTACTGGAAATTTCATCTGCATGGCTCTGGGACGTCCTTGGGTGAGACAGCAAGCCACCTGTTGTTCTGGGAGTTGATTATCTGGTCTTGGCAGAAATTCTTCTTGTCAGAAAAGAACCACAGCATGTCTGGATCCAGCAAGTGTTTCAACTTGTTAATCAACTTTTTGGTTGCTTTCCTGCATTGCCTTGGGCAGAAATTATCCCTTCATCATTTTTTCATATTGTATGAAAAATAGCAAATGTCCTCATGCACCAGTATCCTTATGAGCTTTTCATCCACACCTTTCTCATGTGTAGTGGCACACATCAATTTGCTGGGATTATTGTTGATGATGACCTGGATTCCAGTGACAAATTCCAGCATTCTGATGGCAGAATTTTCCTTTTTAATTTAAAAACAATGAATTGTAAATATTTTCAGAGGAAATGATGAACAATTCAAGGGAAGTTTTGCTGTTGTTTCTAGCACAAATCAGTTTATTAAAGAATGCCATGCAGTGTCATCAAATCCAAGACCTCATGGTTGTGAGGCACATCTCGTAATCATTCAGCCATACCTAACCTATAGATTATACCTGAAATTCAAAGGTTCAGCATTGTCGTACCCAGTATCATGTTGATTTTGTTTCAGAATGATGTCAAGAATACATTTGTCTATGGAATACATGACCGCTTACATGCTAATTCAGTGTGCAAGAAAATCAGTTGATTGAAAACTGAATCTTCATCATTGAAATTGACAGAGGAGCATCCATATTTAAGCGTATGTGAATGTACATATATATGTATGAGTGTTCATATGTGTGTATAAGTGTACATACGTGTATGTATCTATGTACTGACATGCATGAATGGTTAACACTTTCGTTTTGTACTTGAGAGGTCCTTGGTTTTGTCCACTGCAGAGCACCTTAGGCATGCACTTTCTGCCATAACCTCAGATTGATTCAAGCCTTGTGAATAAAATCAGCAAGACAGAAACTATGTTGAAGTCCATTGGATGGACTTCAACATTTCTTTATTTCAAATAACCAGCCCTATCACATTACAAAATCTTGTTAATTCTGCCTGAAGATTACATTGACCCTTTAGCATTTAAACAGGCCATATCTGGTCCAAATATGCTAACCAGATCCATCCTGTCACTCATACCCTCCAATGCTATTCTAAAAATATACAATCACATCATCAAAATTTTGAATCTGCAAAATAATGCATGATTAATTAAAAACAATGTTAATGAAAAGTCATTGCATTTGATAGAATAATCTGCATGCTAAAGGTTAATGGTGTTTGTGTTTAAAGAACACTCAACCATTTTGAACTACTGGAATATTCATAAATGAAAATGACAAGATCATCCTTGAAAGGATTTATTTACTAATTTACTTTTTGCCTTTGTATGTAGTACAAGTATGTGATTAAATGTATATATTCCTATAAATATATATGTGAAAGATCTCCAGTTGTCAGATAACTTTGTTCATTTTTTTTTTTAATCCTTGTTTTTCATCAAAACTTCAAATTTCAAAAATGATTTACAAACATTGTAGAGGAAGAATAGAGCTACAAAATGACATAAAACACTATAATAAAAGTATCTTTTGTATTAATTCAAATAACATAGGAAAGGATATTAAGAAATGGGAAAGGGAGGGGTGAAATAATGAATTTATCTGACAACCCATAATGATTTAAACAATTACTGGCAACCCATGATAATTTAAACATTTACAAATATTTATTTTCCACTACAGTAATCTCTCAACATATCACAGTTCACCTATCGAAGTCTGTTATTTAAGTTTACATTGATTCCTCCATGGTGTTGTCTTGCATTTATAATAAAATAAATATATACAAATCATAAAAATTAAAAAAATATATATATATACAGTACAGTACGGTTTCTACTTGGCAGATTTTCACATTTCACAGGGGTTTTGGAATGTAACACCTGTGATAGTTGAGGAATTACTGTATTTTTGTGATTTTACTAAATTAGTATTTAATTTTCTTTTCATACAGTCATTCTACTAGTAGAGTTGGCTTGGCTAATCGTTGGAGTTGTTTGGACCGCAAAATATTACCAATCATGTGCCTCAGGTTCAGTGAACAGAATTGTTCTTGGTAAGTTTCTAAATTCTCTATATTTCTGTATGTGTGTGTGTGCATCATCTTCTATCTTTTACTTGTTTCAGTCATTGGAAGGTGACCATGCTGAAGCACTGCCCTCCACTTCTCCTGCACTATCTCTCACACCTCTGTCTCCTTTCTTGACATTTCGGTCAGCATTCGTCATTCCACTCTCACCACCTCCATCCACTACAAACACACAGACTCATACTCATACCTCAACTTCTCTTCCTCCCACCCTAAACACACCAAGCTTTCCATCTCCTATTACCAATTCCTCTGTCTACACAGGCTTTGTAGTGATGACCATGACTTTGAGACTCAGTCTCAACTCATGGCTCGCCACTTCATCCTATGTGGATATCCCCTCACCACTATCCACACTGTCCTTGCCAGAGCATGTTCCATGGACCATGCATCTGCTCTCTCCCCCCGAACCTGCCCCGCCATCTCCCGCCTCCCATTTCCCCTCACCTACCACCCACCACCCTACCTCCCCAATGCACCATTCTCCAAGCCTTCCGGTGACTCCAGTCCAACCCCTCCACTTCGTACATCTTCCCTAAGTGACCCCTCCCCTCCTTCAAACGAGCTCACAACCTATGAAACCTCTTGGTCCACAGCTTCTTCCCTAACCCAACCTCCCAACCTGGCTCGTTCCCCTGCTCCCGCCTATGCTGCCACACTTGCCCTTACCTCTCCAACACCACCTTCCTCACCGGCACCCATCATCGACCCTATCACATCACCAACTTCTTCCCCTGCACTTTTACCAATATCATCTACTGCTCTCTCTGCCCTTCTCATCGGGCAAACGGGACACCGCTTGGCTGACCAGTTTGCGGAACACCTCTGAGACATCCGACTCGGCAGTGACAACCCAGTCTCATGCCATTTCTACTCTATCGGTCACTCTTTGCAACACCTGTCCGTGTTTGGATTGTCCTTGCACAGGGGCCATCTGGACTCCTGTTTGCACCGTAAACAGGGATTAATCTTATCTCTTCGCTCCTTTGCACCACATGGGCTCAACTCTCCTCCCCTCGCCTCTCTCCCCCTCACACCTACTTCCTCCCACCCACCTCTCCTCTCTTGCTCTGACTCCTACTTCACACCACACCACACACCACACACCACCATACCACACAACACATCACATCACAACACACCACCACACACGCCAGCACTGACCACTTCCCAGACCCACATTTTCACATCTACACATACACACACGCACACGTCAAGATCACCAGTCCTCTTCCACATGCACATACAAACTCTCTTATACACGTGCACATGCACATTTGTTTTGGTATCACCACTACTTTATTATCTCCCCTTCTCCCTATCTTTTCTGTGTGACCCTTCTGTCCGGCATTCGCCATGATAGATCACTAGCCACTACACATTCTTTATTTTCTCTCCTTGTTTCTTCCAGTGTTCCTTTCTGTGGATGAGCGTAGGCTTGAAACGTTAAAGACTTTTTCACCTCCCGAGCATTAAACTAATACATCTGTTTGTTGTCAATACCACCTGTCTTCATCTTTTGTTTTTTTGTGAATTCTCCCTGCTGGTGGCACGTAAAAAAGCACTATCCGATTGTGGCTGTTGCCAGCTACGTCTGGCCCCTGTGCCGGTGGCACGTAAAAGGCACCATCTGATCATGGCCGTTTGCCAGCCTCGTCTGGCACCTGTGCAGGTGGCACGTAAAAAGCACCCACTACACTCACAGAGTGGTTGGCGTTAGGAAGGGCATCCAGCTGTTGAAACACTGCCAGATCAGACTGGGCCTGGCGCAGCCGTCTGGCTTCCCAGACCCTACTTGAACCGTCCAACCCATGCTAGCATGGAAAACGGACGTTAAATGATGATGATGATGGGGTTGAACCCGAACCCATGTTGTTGCAAAGTGAGCTTCTTAATCACACGGCTATGCTCGTGCCTATGCATGTGTGTGTCTTTGAAAAGGGGAATTCACTTTGCAAGCAGGAGATCACAGGTTCAATCCCAATGCATTGCATCTTGAATGTCTTATCGCATATCCTTTCATCAACCCAAACCTTGTAAGTGAAATTAAGGGAATAGAAAAGACCCACTTTAGTGAATCGAAAAGGAGTGATGTTTCATCAGGACTATGTGCAACCCCACACTGCAAAGATCACATCACAGAAGATCGAAGAGCTTGATTGGGAAAAAATTCTTCATCCACCTTATTCTCCTGACCTTGCCCCTTCAGACTACCATTTGTTTCATAGTTTACTGAATCATTTGGGGGACATAACTTTTGCAAGCCAGGAGGAGGTCGAAACTGACATTTCAGAGTTCTTCGCTTTGAAACCAAAAGAATTTTACATTGATGGGATTAAAAAGCTTGTAAATATATGGAAGGAAGTCACAGATAATCAGGGAAAGTGCATTGATGATTAAATTTCAATTAAATATAACATTTGATCACTTGTTTCCTTTATTCAAAATTCAGACAGAACTTACGTATATGTATATGCATTCCCAAACACATGCATATACGTATGTATAAATACAAGAGAATGCATACATAGGTGCATAAATGTATGTGTGTATATATACATGCCTACATACAGGCACACACGCACGCACACTATTAAGTGACTTGTGAGGAATGGTTAATTTTAAACATCATTGGATCATTACTGAAAACTTTACAAAGTGTACTGCTAGTCAGTTTGGTGGAGTTATAACCTCTTCAAACTGTGTCCTCCAGAATTCCAGCTACCATTACAAGCTAATAAAATACTTGTCAAATTTACAGTGCTGCTATTACAGTGATGAACTGTTCCTACACCATGACAACTACTTAGAGCTAGGTGAACTGAACTTTTTGAGAATAACAAGCTTCAGTGTCTTGGCCATGTTGCTGATTATATATTATATATTATACACTACATAAGCCTACATTAGTGTAATAAATGTTGAATAATCAAAGAAAAATATCAAAATGTTCATCATGTTTCCTCCCCACCACATCCTCCAGATTTTTAATTTATTGATAATATATCAAAGTCCCATAAGTAAGTCCCATTTCCAGCAGCTTGTACTTTGTCATAGCAATTATGTGCAACATCTCCATTGTGGCTGAGTCTGTTTTGTTTAAGAATTCTCTCCAGTTGCAGTCATTGTTCATTTGTTAAAAGCTACTCCTCCAGATATTTACCAACAATACTCTTTGATCTGCTAACATTGCATGCAATAACTGCTTCACTGAAAGGAAGATTATCAGGGATAGCTTCTTTGTTTCATTAGTTTAGGCTTTAAGTAGCAACATTGCAAGACTTATTATCCTTTTACTTAGGAAGGGAGCTACAATACATGACTCAGATTTGTAATTGAATGACATTCTGGAAAATAATAACCTTTTTTGTTCTTCGTTTTTTCATTTTCAAATAACAGATTAAATCAAAAGCACATTTCTTTTCTTCTGTTCCTTCTAGAAATACAAATCATCTAGTTTTTTTTTCTTTTCTCTTTGTTTTTTTTTTATTCATTTAAATCTTGTTGTTTTAAAGTGTTTATTAACCCTTAAATGGTAGGAAAGGGTTGCATGGATGTGTGTGCCAAAAAGGCAAAAAGCAAAAGAATAGCTCTTTTTACTGGTATTTTTATACTTATTTTCACTTTAAATAAGTGTTAAACTATAATAATTATTAATCTCATGCACAAGAAAATTTACAATCTCATTATTGAAAAGTGCTGTAAAATATTTGCTTTCATTTGGTGGTAGTAGTATCCATGTAAAATTTTTGAAACTTCAATTGATGATATTTGCTTTTTAAGAGTTAAAAGAAGAAAAACACTAAAAAATATTTTTCCTGTATAATCTATGATGCTTATTGGTATGCTTTTCTATTTCATGAGACTGAATAATTTTGGTATCTACATTTACACATGGTATTTTTTAGTTCAAATCTTCCCAATGGTAGATTTATCATAATTTCATTTTATATAAAATACTAGCAATATTTGGAGGTCGCAGCTACTTATTACATCTTTTTCTACGATACTTTTAAAATGTGTTGCTTGTCTCTGAAATGAAATTATTTCTAAGACATAAATCATCATATTTATCAAGTTCATCTTTTGCAATCACTAAATCAAATCAAGAAAAATTCATTTTATAACTTTTCAGAACTATTTATGGATAATTGTGAATATAGGCGCAGGAGTGGCTGCGTGGTAAGTAGCTTGCTTACCAACTACATGGTTCCAGGTTCAGTCCCACTGCGTGGCACCTTGGGCAAGTGTCTTCTCCTATAGCCTCGGGTCGACCAAAGCCTTGTGAGTGGATTTGGTTAACGGAAACTGAAAGAAGCCCGTCGTATATGTGTGTTTGTGTCTGTGTTTGTCCCCATCGCTTGACAACCGTTGCTGGTGTGTTTACGTCCCTGTAACTTAGTGGTTTGGCAAAAGAGACTGATAGAATAAGTACTAGGCTTACAAAGAATAAGTCCTAGGGTCAATTTGCTCGACTAAAGGCAGTGCTCCAGCATGGCCGCAGTCAAATGACTGAAACAAGTAAAAGAGTATATCTTCATCCATTCTCTATGTCAATTTATAATTATATCAAAAAGCTTGTTCATTCATTCAATCATTTTATATCCATTTTCCATATAGCGTGGGTTAAATGAATATATTATTGAAGCATTGTTTTATAACTGGATATCCTTGCTGTTGCTAATTCTCTGCTGTTTTTTCAAATAAGGGATCTCTTATTTCACACATCTTTGAAGATGTGAAGTGGAAATTTTATGTAAACAAACACATAGACACATTCACAGCTTGAAAAAAAATACCTAGTACATACTTTAAGGGTACCCAGCTGTAGAAACTGTTCCAAAATAGATACTGAAGCACAGTAATGTCCTTGGACCCATCAGATCAAACTGTCCAAACCATGTCAGCATGGAGCATGGGCATTAAATGATGATGATGTGGATATATATATTCTTTTATTCTTTTACTTGGTTCAGTCATTTGATTGCAGCCAAGCTGGAGCACCGCCTTAAAGGCTTTCTTTTTTTTAGTCTAAGAAATTATTCTTTTTGTAAGCCTAGTACTTATTCTATCACTCTTTTGCTGAACCACTAAGTTATGGAGACATAAACACACTAATGTCAAGTGATGGTGGGTGGACAAACATAGACACAAAGACACACATATAAATATATATATACACATATATATATTTATATATATATATATATATATATATATATATCACTGGCACCCGGCAGTTGCCAGTGCCGCTGGACTGACTCCTGTGCAGGTGGCAAGTAAAGAAACACCGTTTCGACCCTGTGCTTGAGGAGACCTATTGAGTCAAGTACACCAACATCAAAAATCAATGGAAATTGTAGTTGTGATCCCTGCGCCGGTGGCATGTAAAAAGTACCATTCGAACTTGGCCGATGCCAGCGCCGCCTTGACTGGCTTCCGTGCCGGTAGCACGTAAAAAGCGCCAATCCGATCGTGGCCGTTGCCAGCCTCTCATGGCACGTAAAAAGCACCCACTACACTCACAGAGTGGTTGGCATTAGGAAGGGCATCCAGCTGTAGAAACACTGCCAGATCAGACTGGAGCCTGGTGCAGCCATCTGGCTTCCCAGATCCCGGTCGAACCGTCCAACCCATGCTAGCATGGAGAACAGATGTTAAACAATGATGATGATGATGCTGATGATTTACACATGATGGGTTTCTTTCAGTTTCCATCTACCAAATCCATTCACAAGGCTTTGGTCAGCCCAAGGCTATAATAGAAGGCATGCAGAGGGACAACCTGGAACTATGTGGTTGGGAAGTGAATTTCTTACCACACAGCAATGCCTGCATCTATACACACACACATGACAGTTTGCATACAAGGAAAAAAAACAATATCCCCCTCTGTTAGTTTTTCTCCAGAGAAGATAAGCTACATCCAGTTTAATGTAATTTACAAGAACAAAATTTCTATTATGTGCAATATCAATAGTATGTTTTATTATAGAAATTATTCAGTTTTTAATATTTGTATTGAGGAGAAACAAATTATATTATATCTCAAATTAATTACACCAGTCAACAAAAAAAATCTTTTGTCCTCTGCTTGGGTATATTTTATGTGAAATATATCATTGAGCATGCCAATTCTGAAAATCACAACGGTTTTTACCCATCACATCTACTTTACTTGCTTTTGACATTGGCATTTTTAGCTATTTTTTGTAAAAATTGGCTAGTTTTTACTATTTTATAACTATTGTTTGGATAATGTTGATATTACAAATCACTGCAAAGTGTATTTCAAATGGTCTCCAACATTATTCAAGATAATTAGATAGATAGATGAAAAGATACACAAAGGATTCAGGATCTGTCCCAGGTCAGAGTGTCTTCATCATCAGGTAATATGGGCTGGGGTAGGACATGTTTAATGTTTATGACAGAAACACAAATATAAGACATTATTTAAGAAAAAAATATTAGAAAAAAACAATATAAGAAAATCACATTTGTCAGAAAATACCATTTTAGTAAAGAACTTCAAATCATCATAAGTCATTCCAGCAAGGATCTTGACAGCTATGGAATAAATTTACGTTTTCAGGATTGGCATGAATGATCGGTCTCTGGGCTGTCCATTTTAATGCTCCAACAGTAGTCCACCATCATTCTAATATCCCAACGTCCTTGATATCTTTCTTCCATCACCCTGATTTCCTGATGAAAATGCTCTCCTTGTTCATCACTTACATCACCACAGTTTTCAGGAAGCCTGTCCAAATGACTGGGAAGGAAATATACTTTAATACACATGTTAGCTCTGATAGTATGATAGCAGTTCAGCATATGTTCAACAAGTTCCTTATAGTCCACTGACTTCTTACTCCCCAAAAAGTTTTTAACGACAGCTACAAATGCAGTCCATGCATTTAATTCTAGGACAGTCATACTACTTACAAAGTTCTCATCCTGAATAAGTTTTCGTATATTAGATCCATCTAAAACACCTGCTTTCAGCTTCTCGATGCTGAGACCAGGAAATACTTCACAAATATACTTGAAGCAATGATCTTCCTTGTCTGGAGCTTTCACAAATTGTTTCATTAAGCCCAGTTTTATGTGGAGAGGAGGGAAAACTATTTTCTCTCTTGACTCAAGTGGAGGATTTATGACATTTTTCTCTCCGACTTTCAATTCTTCTCAAACAGGCCAAACCTTTTTCACTCAGTGCTGTTCTTTGGCACGGCTGTCCTATAAGCAAAAAAAACATGGGTATTTTGTGTAGCCAGACTATTGTCCAAGTAAAAAGTTTACCATTTTTAAGTCAACGCAAATGATCCAGTTATGACTAGAGTAGTTAATACTTTCCATCACCTGTTTTATTGGCTTGTGCTTTTCTTTCAGTGTAGTGGAGTGTCCAGTCGGTATGGAAGCATACATGTTAGTGTTGTGTAGAAGTACGCACTTCAAGCTGCGCTTTGAACTATCAATAAATAACCGCCATGAACAAGCATCATATTCATCAATGCCCAATCTAAGAAGTGACTGTTCAGTTTCTTTACAAAACACAAGATCGTCGTTTTGTTCAAAGAATGGGGTGAACTCAGCATGTTGGTTGCAGTAGAAAGTGACATTTGTTTTAGCTGCTAAAAATTTTTCTTGCGAAGGCATGATGCTAACGACTCTGGTGACTCTTTTGATAAATTCAAGTTTCAAATTAAGCCAATCAGCGTCTTCTGAATTCACTGTGTTTAGACACTCCTGCCAAGGTGACAACAAACAAAATTTATAAACCACAAAAGAAATAATTTGTTATTGTTTTGTGTGAAGGCCACCTGGTGGTAATCATATATAAAAATTTCTGATTATGCAGCTTTTAATATTACAAAAATGTACCACCTGGGATTGTCAGGTTCATCTGTTAAAAATGGCTTTACTTATAATTTTTTTCTTTGTTAAATGAGCAAACAGCCTAAAAGTAATGTTTAAGTGTTTGTTGCAATGTCACTTTGCATTGTTATAGCTTGAAGAACTAAAAATAGTATTTAGAAATACAAGGGCACAATAGCATTTTTGGTCAAAAATTATGATTTTTTTTAAAAATGTTTCTTTTTATACAGCCCAAACCTGATGTGATGGGAGAAAATGGAGGCCATTTTTGGATTCAGCACCCAAAAATTAACAAAGAAATGTTTCTCGCCCCAGCAGAAAAATTGTGTTGACCAGTGTTATTTGTCACTGGAAAAGCTGTATTTCAGAGAACTGTACAGTGTATTCATTTGTGTCACACAATAAAAGTACTGAACTTAATTTTAGAAGTAATGCAGTAAATACTATCACTTTCTTAGATACTTTCTTTAAATCTCTTAGCTTGTTATTGCTTTCTTCAAGATTATTTCTGACTTCAGATTGACAGAAAATGTATTAGATTTTATTTAAATTTGTTTTTCAAAATGAATCAGTTTCTCCGCTTTAAGTTCAACATTGTATGATGCTATTCAGCTTTTAAATTGTTGTTAGTGATAATTTAGTTTATATCCCCATGTGAAGTCAAGCAGCTATTTGGTTTGAATAAAAGGAATCTCCCACAAGTCTGCATTTCTTCGACTCTGTACATCAACTCACATGAATCATATATATTTATTCCCCTTTCCTAATCTGATTTAAATAACTAATTTTAATAAGCTTAGACATTTTGTTCTTCTTAATTTCTCATTTCAACAAAGGGATAAAAGAAATAACTTTACTCTGAATCATTCTCAAAATAACACATGGTATTTTAATGCATATTTAAAAGGTTCCTTTAGTTCTGTTGACTAAGATGATGGATCAAAACAAGATTTTCAATGTAAGATAGGCTATATTAATTCAACTTTTTTCTGTGCTTTTGAGCAGATTTATGACAAATTCCATTATCTCAGCAATCTAATTATTGTCATCTAAAATTATAATTTGATGGAGCATATTTATTTAATAACTGAGGTGAGTGGTAGTGATGGTGGTAATAGTAGCTATATATATTTTTTTGAAATCTAGATAAACAAGTATTGATTTCTGAAAGATTTTAAAGGATTTCATTATAAATTAGCAATTTTTTTAGATATTGTTATGTTTGAATCTGTACAAATCTCGTGTATTTAAAAAGAATGAGTGTCAAAATAGGGTACTGTAGTATTCATGCCTTTTTCACAGGTATTAGTAATATTAATTCACTTCAAATAGAAACGAAACTAGCTCAAGCATTTAGTCTATCAAAAGCTCTATTGAGTTCACCATTTTATTTATTCATTGTTTTGTTTTTAACTATTGATTCCAACATTTAAATCAACAGGATTTAAATTCAGAATATAAAGGAACATATCTAAACACTGGCAGGTGTTTTAACTGATATACTACTGATTTTTCCTTCTACCAACTTATCTGAAGTAATGATCAAGTTTTTTTGTTTTTTTTTACTGCTAAGTACACCAAGGAATATTATGTATGAATTCTCATCTGTTCGGCATATTTTAAGTCACTGACAAAACCAAATCCAAGTAATTTGATGCTAATAAATTGTGATTATAATATTTTGTAATTTCTTTTATTAAAACAAGTCGTTAAGATCTAATATTTGCCCTTATAGCTTTAAAGTTCTACTTTTTTTTTTATTAATTTACCATTTTATTAGTATCTTTCTTTGAATTAATGGTGCCAGTCTTTTCCAGTAAATCTTTAGTACATTTATATAGATGACAGAACAGCTGTCCAAATGTTTTAGTGTTTTTCCTTTCACCATGTTTACTCTACACCTACATCTAAAACTTCATTACACTCTCCACCTGTTTAGCTGCTTTGCTTAATTGTTATTTCTTATCACACCAAGCATATTTTCTACTTCTTTAGCCAACTAAGAAGACATAAAACCTTGTTATTTTATTTAGATTCTTCTCTACTGAAACTTATTTCCTGATCTTCTTGGTTCATTCTATTAACATACATTTTAAATATACCAGTTATTTGGAGATCATTTTTATTCTTTTCCTTGGTTTCTTTTGCAATAGAGAAATGTTTGTTTTTATTTTATATATACATATATATATATATATATATAGTATACCTTTTATATATGTTTACAAATGCAAAGATTTCGTGAATGAATTCGCCTTGGCATCAAAACAAATAAAATAACAAAATGCATTTGTAAATTCAGATAACTTGAATTCAAAAACAAATACAGACTGACTATGTACATGTATTGAAAAATAATTGGTTTGGTGCCAGCATACTTAATGATAGGAACTCAGAATTTTTAACCCATTAAAATTACACCCATAGAAAATGAAGAAACCATTAGTTAAAGGTAGAGGAGAAATTCTAAATAATTAAAATTAATTGAAAATTGAACATGGGTGTATAGCGGAAAGATAGTCTGCTGTTTGGCAGTATGGTGGCAGTTCAGAAAAAGACTTAATCGTGTCAGATCTGTTCAGGGAAGTACCATACAGCCAGTGCTGCAAGAGCTGTCTAAGAGATAACTGAAGATTTGGTGAATATACAACACTGGTAGGTTTGACATCCTACAAGAATAACTAGAGGATGGTACCTAGCAAAGCCTTCTTTATGAAAGAAAATAGTCAAGCTGGTAGTTAAAATATCTTGACTCACTGTATTATGTTAACATCAGGGGTTATGAGAGAGAGGTTCAGATGAAACATCCATCCAAGGTCCAGAAAGCCAACACTATCTACTGGGCTCCTCCTCTACATGAAAAAAAAATTCAGTACCCTTTAATTTGGAGATGATACTCACTCAAGAGCCCATATCAGAGAAGTCAACATGTCTGATACAGGTAATATGAATGTGGTTATGTTCAAGTTGACAACCACCGTGTGTGTGTGTGTGTTTATGCATGCGTGTATGTATAAGTTTCTAAAGTTCTTACTAACAGAAACCTCTGTACATTTAGCTGCAATAATCTGACTGACTGCCCCACACCATATCTACCACCACTACTGCTATATTCTCATTCCTTGCCATTTGTATTTAATTGCACTGCAACTCCATTATGCCCAAACATTATCAACAGAAATTTCTTAAAATATTGTAAAATTGAGAGGAGGAAAGAGAATGTAATTAAATAGCAACAACAGTATATTAATGGTGCATTTTTTTGTTCAATACCAACAACAATTAAATATCAACAGTGGTATGTTATTGGGATGCAGTCAATCTTAACATGATTTTAACTCCAAATGTCAAGAGGACAAAACTTGTTTAGCATTCTACCATATATTAGTTCCTTTTGGCTAGGGACAAAGCCACTTTCCCCTATTTGGGTGAAAGATAAAGCAGAATTTAGGAAACAAAGACACAAAGTAAAGCTTCTTAATATTGATATGAAACATAAAGATGTTTGATGATGTATATATCAATTTTAGTTAATTAAATCAATAACTCTTAGAAATTTCATTATTATTTCAACATGATACATTTGATACTGCAATTTTGCTTCAAACAAACCAAAAGTATTACTGCTTTTACTAAATAACATACTAAGACAAACAAGAGAGAAGTATGGAGAAAAGGAAACCTGGAGAAAAATTCCTTTTAAACTAAATATGAATTTTAAGAAGCAATTCAGTTTTAGATTTCTATTTATTTGTGTTATTTCTTAAAAACCACAATTTTTGTTACAATGGCAACAACAATGATGTTGATGATACAGCCATAGCAGCATTTTTGTAACTCAGTTACTGTTTTTGTTTACCAAATGTGTGCAGTCAGTTCAGAATAGTAAACAGTTCAGTCTCTACCCCAGCAGAGAAGTTGCCAGAGAAGTTTAAGAACCAGTAAGAATTGTATACATTGGAGAACCAAAAATGGTAATTTCAGAGAGAGATAAAATACATTTCTTCAGCTCACAAAAAATAGTTACTCCTGACTAATTATTCCTTAATTGATCATAAAATTAAATTAGAATTTATTATTTTTCTTTTTTCATATGGAGGAAAAGAGATAAAATGTTGCCGTTTATACATTTCCTCTGATCATTAGTATAGTCTCTAAAATCATTCCTAGAATTGAAACCAGAAATATATATCTGCATTTCACATAGAGTGCAGATTGAAAAATATGAAATTCTTGAGAAATATTGGTAATTTAATGACTTCTGGATAGAAATTCATTCAATGTAATTAAATGGAAGCAATGTAATCAGAAATTGGATATTATAGTTTACAATGTGAACATTATCGTCTCTTCATTAATTTAATGTTGGACAGGAAGCTTTGTATTCTCTGCAAAGTAACGTTGACTGTGAATGCTGTATTTAGCTATAATCTGCTCGTGTTCTGAGCTGTCAATTATTGTTGCTGTGTGTCCAACTAAATCCAAGATGGCTGGCTAAACTTAAAATAGGTTTATAAAATATAATAGTACTTAATTGTTTTGCAGACTTTTGAAACAGAAGTATGCAATATAAATCATTGCTATTTTCTACATGACTTGCACAAAAATAGGAATTTAAAGTGAGACAGAATAGTTGCAACTTATCACATATCCTATGTCTTAAATGATACTTCAAATTAATAGAATTAAAAATAATTAGAAAATTAAATCTTCTTAGAAATAATTTGAGTTCAAGTGCATTCAAGCAGTTGTTTAAGTAGTTGTGAAATGGAATAAATGTCTTTTTATTTTTTTTAATGAAAGAGCTGTTAAAATATTTTTTTTATGTTAGAAAGAAGTGGAATATTAATTAGAATGATATAACAAACTTGTATAGATTTTATTTCAAAATTACAGCTAGATTCTTACCAACAATAAATTCATTGAGCAAATCTCTTTGATCTAAATTAGTTCTTATCACACAGTATTGTTGCATAAACATTTAAAAAGACAACCTGAATAAGCAATTCAATTATATTAAACTATATATATATAGGCATAGTTGTGTGGTTAAAAAGTTTGCTTTGCAACCATATAGTTCTAGGTTCAATTCCTCTCTGCAGTAACTTGGGCAGGGGTCTATTATTATTGGTTGGCCTGTGGTAATAATGTGTATTGAGCACTCCTCTCTCATACATCTGACATAAGCCAATATATGTACATACAAATATATATTTATGCATGTGCATGTATCATCATCATCATCATCATCATCATTTTTTTGGCATGGGTTGGACAGTTTAACAGGAACTGGCTAGCCAGAGGATTGCACCCAAGCTCCATTCTATGTTTTGGCATGTTTTTTACAACTGGATGCCTTTCCTAACACAAGCCACTTTTCAGAGTGGGCTGGGTGGTTTTACATAGCACCACACTGGCAGCATACACACACACACATACACTCACACACACATGTGTGTGTGGGTGTGTTTGTGAGAATGTTGAAATTTTGTGATCACATGAGCTGTGATTGATAATTTCTGTTGTCATTTCCCTATCAACAAATCCTCCAGAAGTTCTTTTACTTTTGAAGGCTTGCAGAAGGTGAGGGTTAGTGAAAGGAAGCACATCCAGCTGAAAACAATGCTTCAGTAATATATATTTGTTTAACCCATGCTACCTTGTAAAAACATATAAAATGAATGAGCAAACAAACAAGTATAATTTTATCAGAAACCAAATCTTTTCATTGGACTTCTTTCTGATATTGTAGTAAATTGATTATGTTTGACTATGTTTTCTCCATTTCAATTAAGAATTACTTTAGTATTGCTTTTCTCTGAAATTAATTTTTTATAAATTTAAAGATTAATAATTTGTTTTCATTTGTATTTATTTCACATGCCTAAAACTTAGGTGCCCCTGTGTCTGATGATGTATGAGTTAGCCAAAGTACTCTAGCAGGATCTGCAATGCTTATACACTTTGAACTGTTTTTATGAGTCAGAGTGCTAACTAGAAGCCCAACCGCTTACATTTAGGAAAGAGACTGTAAGTGGTCCACAAAGTATAGGGGGAGTTGTCTTCAGTTACAGATACCTGGTCATTGGTCTTGAGATTTCTCCATCCATGTTATTGGCTGTTGCAGAACTTCTCTGCTCACCACTAGGTGTACGAACACTACCCACTCATGCATTTTAGCCCACTAGATGAGGCAAAGTTCTGGAGTATAACACTTTAAGCCGGTACGTGAGTGGGTGAGTGAGAGTCAGTGGTAGCTGTTCATTCTACCAAGGGAGTTGTATGCTAGACACCTAAATTACTCTCCCCATGTTGAGACCCCCACACCCTTAATATGGGTTAAGGTAGCTAAAGATTCAAATAATGATAATTTTCCTATCTACCACATTTCTTTGTTACTTAGTCATTTCCTCCTCACCTACTTTCACCTGTTAATAACAGCTACTAACTATAATTATTCAAAGAAACTAGTTTCCAATGTAACTGTGTACTGATGCATTTTTATGGGCATGTGTAGTTAGTTGATGATTGTATATGAGCATTGTACATGTATGTGACCACTAGATTTTCTATGAACCATTGGATTATTTTCACACGTTAATTTCAACCCTTCACTTACTGAATGTTGTAAGAAAAAGAACTTAGAAGTTCTTTTTAGGTTAAAAAATTATTGTCATCATTTACCATTGGGTTGTCATGACCCAACCCTGGGAAAACAATAATATTTAGGCATCAGGAACAACATTCTCAACACTGTAATATCATCTTCCTCACTGTATCTTCATCTGTTTTATATCTAATTTTCTGTGCTAGGATGAATAAATTTGATGAGTCTTCTGACTGCCTAATTTTACAAATTTCTTACATCTTGCTTCAGTTAACTGTAAAGTTGAATGTTTTATGAGTACACAGTTCTTTCTTTATTTCAGCTATATTAGTTTATAACATTTTTCTCACAAAACAGCACATTTTCTTACTGATGCTGTTAGATCATTAATATTGAATTCATTAAGCAATGTCTATAATAACTACAGGCTATTTTCTTCTCAACTATTACTCAATTTTTACCCTAAATTCCTATTACACAAACAACAGATTATGTTTAGCCCAGCTCTTTCTAATTGCTGCCTTTAAAATTCCTGTTTCATTGCCATACTATATAATATTTTATTACTAGATACCCATTGTAATCTAAATTACCTAATCTAAAATGGAATTTCTTTCTGTCTACTTTCAGCAGATAATATATGCTTTGCCAAAAAAAAAACCCTCTTAATGCAATGCTCATGTCATAATGTGAATATATAACTTGTATTTAATAAGTCTTTTTTAAATGACTGAGTATTATTATACATTCATCCCAGTCAAAGAAAAAACAAAATTGTTTTTATTAGGAATTTTCTTTTTGAGAGCACTTATATTCATTGGATTAAAACATACATTAATTTGCTATGTAAATAGTTTTATGATTTTTTTTTAAAAAACATAAGAAATGGACACAGTAGCTTGCATGAGAAAAAACTGTTCAAATTATTTATTAGATGCAACTACTATTTAACTGGATTAAAGAAACTTGGTCAATTCATTCAGAGCTGAGAAATAGTAGATGAATATTTTTGAAATTGAATCAAAACAATTCTGCTAAAATAGTAATGTACACAATTTGGCAGAGTATCAAAAATTACAGTCAAGCAATTTAGATGAGATTCTATTATAGATGGCTTGTATTTATTGTTGTGAGCAGTTATGTTAGGAGAAAAGATGGAATAGGCTAGGGCTTCAAAATCAATAAGGATTGGCTGTGTACAATCAAAAGAACCATTACAGAAAATTGTTCTTTATGGATAACAGAAACATATGGCATAAGATCTATTTATTTAACTAACTATATAGCGTTTTATTGGTCTTCATGTGTATGTGTGTGTGCACATGCATGCATGTACATTCCTAATGAGTCTTTTTAACTGATGTGTGTGTGTGTGTGTTAAAACTGAGAGTTTGTCTCATTTGAGTTTCATGCCACTGCAATCTTCAGGTGAGAACAATGATTACAATAGCTTGAAGCTTGAATTGAAAGCCTAACTCAGTTTCAATAAAAGAAAGCATATCCTATACTAATTGTATTGAGCACTCCTCACTCATTTATCCAACATAATCTAACCTGTGTGTATATTTCCATTTTCCTGTTTTGTTATTCAACAACTCTGCAAATAACATTTCCACCATTTCATTTTTAATGAGGGTTTCAATCAACATATAACAGTAGCTATGGATACATATTGAATAGAATAATGGAATAAGGAGATGTGCTTCAAGAGGAAACAGCTAAGAGTTACCCTACCTACCTACCTACCTACCAACTTATAGGTATATATATATATATATATATATAAGGCAAATAAGAAAATGGAGAGGATAATCAATCAACAAACATCAGCCTGTAGACATTCATTTATATCTATTTATTAATTGATTACAATTGATAGGTGCAGGAGTGGCTGTGTGGTAAGTAGCTTGCTTACCAACCACATGGCTCTGGGTTCAGTCCAACTGCGTGGCATCTTGGGCAAGTGTCATCTACTATAGCCTCGGGCTGGCCAAAGCCTTGTGAGTGGATTTGGTAGACGGAAACTGAAAGAAGCCTGTCGTATATATATATATATATATATATATATATATATAAATATGTATGTGTTTGTGTGTCTGTGTATGTCCCCCAACATCGCTTGACAACCAATGCCGGTGTGTTTACGTCCCCGTAACTTAGCGGTTCAGCAGAAATGGACTGATGTAATAAGTACTGGCTTACAAAGAATAAGTCCTGGGGTCGATTTGCTCGACTAAAGGCGGTGCTCCAGCATGGCTACAGTCAAATGACTGAAACAAGTAAAAGAGTAAAGAGAGTATATGTATAAGTAATCAAAATATACAAATGAAATAAGCAAATAAATAGATAAATAAAAATAAAGAAATGAATAAGAATAAATGAGTGAAAAACTAACAAGCTCTTATGGCTGTTTCTACTATGGGGTTGCCCAATCTGCCAAGTTTTCTACATCATGCCAGTAATATACAGGGATTTTACAAAGGTTGAACAAACATTGGACAAGGGCTGGAGAGTGACTGAGTCCCAATATGTGAGGAGGTAAGGTAAAATGATAAAATAAAATAATAACACAATAAGGATAGTAAGGAATGGTAAAAACGTTAATTCCAAGGTCACTTGCAGGAGTAATTTCCTCTATATATTGATTGCCATTCTTTACTAATTTATGTGTAAGACAACATTCTCTTTATACCTTATATATTATTTTCTTTATAAATAAATATACACCTTACTAATATATATATATATATGAAGAATGTACTCCTCAACATAGATTAGTAGTTAGCGACTTCAGGATCAGAGCTAAATGGTTGCCCAGAAGAAGACCTGCTTGGAGGAGAAGGGTCTGGAAGCTTAAAGATCCTGCAAATGGACAGAGATTTAGAGACATACTACTCGAAGCCTTTGACAAAATAGAAGGGGATATAGCTTCACTTAATGTGGAAGGCAACCGGAGATTTCTACGGGACAATCTGCTGACAGCCACTGACCAGATCTGTGGATGGAGCAAAGTACCATCTCGACCCAGAGTAACATGGTGGTGGAACTCTGTGGTCAACAGGGCTATAAGACAAAAGAGACAGGCTTGGAAGGACTGGAGGAACGGTGGTAGCAGGGAATTGTATCAGACAGCCAGAAGGGAAGCTAGGAGACAGGTTTATTTAGCCAGAGGGGAAGTGGATAAGAAAAAATTTGCCAATGTTCTGAGCCATGAGGATGAAAGACTTGAGGTATTTCGTGTTGCAAGACAGTGTGTGAGAGAGAATCGTGATGTGGTAGGAGAGAAGTGTGTTCGCATGGATGATGGTTCACTTGCGCTAAATGAGGATGCAAAGAGAAAGGTTTGGAGATGCCACTATGAAAGGTTGCGGAATAAAGAAAATGAATGGGATAAAGAGAATCTGCCGAATGTTGACCCAACAGAGGGACCAGCTATCCGAGTTGATAGTTCCGTGGTAGCTAAGGCAATTAGAAGCATGAAGACAGGGAAAGCCCCAGGCCCATCAGGAATTACTGCAGAGATGCTCAAAATATCTGGCGGTGTCGGCTATAACCTAGTCACCCGTATAGTCAACCAGGTGATACACGAAGGAGTCATACCCAATGATTGGTGTAGCAGCATACTAGTCAACTGCTACAAAGGTAAAGGTGATGCCCTAGATACAAATAATTACAGAGGTATCAAGCTGTTGGATCAAGTAATGAAGGTTACGGAGAGGGTCATAGCCCAACTAATTAGAGAGAGAGTTAGTTTAGATGAGATGCAGTTTGGGTTCGTGCCAGGGAAAAGTACCACTGATGCTATATTCCTGGTAAGGCAGCTGCAGGAGAAATACCTAGCCAAAGATAAGCCCCTGTACCTGGCTTTTGTTGACATGGAGAAAGCTTTTGATAGGGTCCCCCGATCCCTTATCTGGTGGTCAATGAGGAAACTAGGGATAGATGAATGGCTGGTGAGGACTGTGCAAGCCATGTACAGAGATGCCGTAAGTAAAGTTAGGGTTGGCAACATGTACACAGAAAAATTCAAAGTAGAGGTTGGGGTCCACCAGGGTTCAGTACTCAGCCCCCTCCTATTTATCATAGTCCTCCAGGCAATTATGGAGGAATTCAAGACAGGTTGTCCCTGGGAGCTCCTCTACGCTGACGACCTTGCTCTTATTGCTGAGTCACTATCAGAGCTGGAGGAGAAGTTCCAGGTGTGGAAGGAGGGTTTAGAATCGAGGGGCCTTAGAGTCAACCTAGCTAAAACCAAAGTACTAATAAGTAGGAAGGTAGACAATCCACAAATGTCTTCAGGAAGATGGCCCTGCTCGATCTGTAGAAAAGGTGTAGGTAGAAACTCTATAAGATGTACCCAGTGTAAGCTATGGACACATAAGAGGTGCAGCAATGTCAAAGGTAGGCTAACTGGGAAGATAGTTTTTGTATGTGGCAGATGCTCAGGAGTATTAACCTCCGAAAATCTGCAGAAAATAACTTCCGTCACTTTCCAAGGGGAAAAACTAGAAGTAGTTGATAGCTTCCGTTATCTAGGTGACCAAGTCAGTAGTGGGGGTGGGTGCGCTGAAAGTGTAACTGCTAGAATAAGAATAGCCTGGGCAAAGTTTAGGGAGCTCTTACCTCTGCTGGTGACTAAAGGCCTCTCGCTCAGAGTAAAAGGCAGACTGTATGATGCATGTGTACGAACAGCCATGCTACATGGCAGTGAAACATGGGCCGTGACTGCCGAGGACATGCGTAAGCTCGTGAGGAATGAAGCCAGTATGCTCCGATGGATGTGTAATGTCAGTGTACATACTCGACAGAGCGTTAGCACCTTGAGAGAAATGTTGTACCTAAGAGGCATCAGTTGTGGTGTGCAAGAGAGACGATTGCGCTGGTATGGTCATGTGGCGAGAATGGATGAAGATAGGTGTGTGAGAAAGTGCCAATCCTTAGCAGTTGAGGGAACCCGTGGAAGAGGTAGACCCAGGAAAACCTGGGACGAGGTGGTGAAGCACGACCTTCGAACTTTAGGCCTCACTGAGGAAATGACCAGCGACCGAGACCTTTGGAAATATTCTGTACGTGAGAAGACCAGGCAGGACAAGTGAGCCCAGCCCACTTATGAATGCCTTTCCTCCCTTGGACACAAAGACCTGTTGAGGCAAGCGAAGTCGATATAGAACCTCATCCGACGACAGGCACCCATGCCAACCCCCTTTGCTTGCGAAGACATGTTGGGGCAAGCGAAATCGAAATCGAATTGAACCAGCCAAGATCCCTGGTCTGGTGGTACGTAAAAAGCACTATCCGACTCGTGGCCTATGCCAGCGCCGCCTCCACTGGCTTCCGGGCCGGTGGCACGTAAAATACACCAATCTGACCGTACGACAGGCACCCATGCCAACCCCCTTGCTTGCGAAGACATGTTGGGGCAAGTGAAATCGAAATCGAATTGAACCAGCCAGGATCCCTGGTCTGGTGGTACGTAAAAAGCACTATCCGACTCGTTGCGTAAAAAGCACTATCCGACTCGTGGCCGATGCCAGCTCCGCCTCGTCTGGCTTCCGTGCCGGTGGCACATAAAATACACCAATCCGACCGTGGCCGTTGCCAGCCTCGCCTGGCACCTGTGCAGGTGGCACGTAAAAAGCACCCACTACACTCACGGAGTGGTTGGCGTTAGGAAGGGCATCCAGCTGTAGAAACACTGCCAGATAAGACTGGAGCCTGGTGCAGCCTTCTAGCTTCCCAGATCCTCGGTCGAACCGTCCAACCCATGCTAGCATGGACAACGGACGTTAAACGATGATGATGATGATGATATATATATATATATATATATATATATATATATATGAATACACCAGTTTTTCCTTGGGATTTTACTCCATATATTTCTAAGCATTTATTTTAAGCACTCATTTATTTTTAAGCACTTATTTTTAAAAAATTACCCATGAGTCTTAATCCATATACCTATTAGTATTTGTGTATCAAGGTGTATTCAAATACACCTATGACTGTATACCCTATATTTCTATCCCTTCACCTCCAACTTAGCCAGAATAACTCCCATTGTAATTGTAATTAATTCTATAAGTTTTCAATTTTATAACTTCACAAACTTATACTTTCTCTATAATTGAAATTAGCCTCAACCTTATTTTAAGTATCTAAATATATTTCTATATCCCAAAATGGGAATACAATACACAGTTACCCCTTCAATTGTGGTCTATCAGTCTGAATACATTTTCATTCTTTCATTTTCACCTTTGCTTTTCTATTACAGACAATTACTTGCAAATTTGAAAGTATAACTTAGATCTATCCATAATGGAATAACATTTCCTAAATCTTACTTTAGTACACAATTTCTCTCTGCATTTTAATATGATAATGTACTAATCGGCTACCTCCCTCCAATAGAGTCCAGTATTGTTAATTTTTTCATTCATTGCTTCATCCTTTATTTTTCTCATTCAGGCTTGTAGATTTGATATATATCTCAGATATATAAAAAAAAAATAATATATCCATAACCGTAGGTATTATTCATTGCCCATTCATTAGGTAAGGCCCCTTAGACAATTCATTCCTTAAATATTTTTATGTTTTGTTTTTATTTGTCTTGTATTTTATTGATATATTTAACAGACCTGAACAATGCCTTTGTTTTCAAATATTAGCAGACCATTTAAGTTGTAGGATTAACTATGGCCTCACCCTACTTTTCATAGGGGTATTAGGATGAGGTTGTTGTTAATAAGTAATAACATTGCACTAAAGTTTTACCCAAATTATTCTTTCATTGATATACTTATGTATTTATTTCCCCAAAGAAATTCACATTAGTTACTTTCTCAATTCTTTTTATAATGCTCTATCAAATAGCAGTTAGCCTCTAACTTTTGACCCCTGTGATGTGCTATACCTTGTTAAATGATTTGCAGATATTTAAAACAATAACAAAAGTATCAAAGCTGCTATCCAGTGCCTTACTTAGCCTATGAGTAGTAACCATTTGTTAGAAGTGGATCTGACTTTATACTGTTTGTTAATAAAGAAATTGGCTAATGATGAGCTTGTTAATGATAGATTCAAACAACTTAACTATTGGTGCTTGATAGACTAATTGGTGTATGTTGAGATGGGAAGGAATGTCCACCAGAGCTTTTTAAAACTGAGTAATCTACAGACTTCTTCCATGAACAAAGAAAATCTCTTTGCAACAAATCTTGAACAACATCACTAGAATTGGGGAGATGTCAGAAGAAAGAGTTTTCAAATGACTGGGGTTTGATCTGGGCCAATAGCTTTTGATGGATCAATATCATTTATAAGTTCAGAAACTTCTCTGAATGATATTCTAAAGTCAGAAATACAACAGTTAGGTTGAATGGAAGATTCTGACAAAGAATGGTTAAAGGCTTCCAGCATGGAATTTGATGCAAAGTTCTTAACTTGGCTTTGTTTGAGGACAAAGAGATTACTTCAGGACTATTGATGATTTTAGGAATAGATTTTCATGATTCAGTATTCTATTCCAGTCAGAGCAATTTTACTTATATTGCAATATACTTTATATCCTGACATTTACATCTCAATTACCTGTCTACTTTCTCTTATAAATTGGAAACTTCATTATATATGAAATTATTTTTGACTAAATGGTATTTTGAAGAATCTTATATTTTCATGCCAAAATATGTATAAAGGAAATTTTCTTTGCTGAAATGTCACTCAGAAATCTTGTACATATTTGACTTTCTCCTTAGCAAATATTTATGAATCAACCACTTTATTTCTTATAGTCTTTCAATAATAATGTTCTTTCTTTTCTAAAATGAACTTCATTTCATTCATATTATAGCATTAACTTCTATGTTTTTGAAAATATGGATTTCTTAATATGCATAGAGCCTTAAATGAGAACCAATTAACTTTGAGGATGAATATAATATCTGAGGATGAATGTAATTGAATGGGATACTCACTTGCAAACATGCAAATTATTATCAAGGAAGAGAGGTATATAAATTACATCCAAATGTCAAGTTAACTGACCAGGTATGAGCACCAGGCAGTGACAACCAAAATGACTGACCAATATAGATGAGAAAAAATTATATTTATAATCCCTGAAGCCTAGATAAACTGACCAACAGCCTTGCTCCAAACCAGTTGTAATGAAACTGTCTGTGACCAGATTGAAGTTAGTGTGATGAAAATGTTGATACCAAATAATAAATGTTTATTTTATTTGTTTTTGAATGGTTGAAATGTATCTTCCTTGCTGGAGCAGTTTTAGTTTCAACACACATTCTAAGATCAAATCACTTGCCAGACAAATACATTTCCAAAAGTTGTGTTTATTCAGCCACAAGACACACCCAGTTGCAGAAGCATAACAGTATAATGATTTTTGCCCAAAATTCCACCATAAGTTGATACAGTCTCCTAATAGTTAGACCAAGCAAAAAATGCAGTCAAAGAATGATTAAATCAGGGAAGTATGTAATAAATAACTAGATAGAAGTTGTGCAAGTTTGGAAAGAAAGTAATCCAACAGATTAAGTTGATGATAATGATAGTAATGATTATATTTTAAGTATGACATTGGTGGGAAGTGATAACTTTAGCATCAAGACTAAACAAGAATAATAAGCAATATTGACAATGTATGCTTACAAGAAGCACATGGTTGAGATACAAGACTATTGCAATAAATTAATACTGAACACTGCATTTCAACTGTCATGGTTTACCTTGACAAAATATATTTTATTACTTGCCTCGGTTTGCTTAGCTGAATACAGGTATCACAGCCAATTATATGAACAGTAAGTGGTAAATATGGCATTCATGTATAAAAATACACACTCAAATCACTTGCATGCTAGTACCAAACAAATATCCACTTCTGTAATTTACTTGCATTGAAGATTTCATGCTCTTCATTGCCACTAGCATATGAATTCATCTTCTTCATCATCATCATCATCATCATAATAGTTTCAATGTCCATTTTATTGTTTGCATGGCTCATTGATGCAGATTTTGTATGGTTTGATGCCCTCTGTGTTGCCAACCCTCACCTGTTTCCAACTGAGGTAAAATTTCCCCATGTCTAGACATGTTTTCATGGAAGATTGCACAGTGGTGACACTTGTTTACAACTATCATGCAATGTCAACCCAAGGGGAGAGTGACACCTACAGACCCACATATACTTACACACACACACACACATACAACAAACTTCTTTCAGTTTCTCTCTACCAAATCCACTCACAAGGGTTTGGTCAGACCAGAGCTATAGTAGAAGACATAGAAGACACTTGCCCAAGATGCCATGCTGTGAGACTGAACCTGAAACCATTTAGTTAGGAAGCAAACTTCTTACTCACAGTCATGAATCCCAGTACATTAATTATAGTCCTTTTGCAGTTCTTTAATATATCAAAAATTGTTGTGTCCAACTCCAATTCCAACAAATTAATGTATCATCTCAGATGAAACATTTACAGTAGCATTGCTCCTTTAAACCAGAATCTTAGTTTTTTATGAGTTGCATTTATCTTTGCAGTTGACCTATTATTTCTCTTTACAAAAACCATATTTAAAGCAAAATTATATTTAATCCTGTTTTAATTAAATTCTAAAACCTTGTCCTTTCTTCTAACTTCAAGACAATTGCATTGTTTGTTTGTTTTTTTGTCCTATGTTATTGTTTACCTTCCAAGTCAGCCCTGGTTGAGCAGACCTCTCTTCATAAGCATTCTGCTGTGACTATCTTGGCTTTTTCTTTAGGTATAGTGCATCTAGGACTGTATTATCCAGTGTATTTCTTTTTAAGATAGTAGGTAGGATTTGAAGAAGATTTGGCTTCTATTTTTAGCAGGTTGTGTAACTATTCAGAGACTCCTTTGTGGGCATGTTTTATCCTGGATTTGGTAATTTATGCACTAAATTACAAATGAATTTTAGGGTCTCACATCCAAAAATAATGGAGAAGCTCTGTTGTTTGATGAGAATGTTCCATACAGTTCTATATTTAAGATATGAGGAATTATTTACATTATTTACAATTGATAGATATTTGTCCTCATCTTGTTTGTTGAGAAATAATAATAACATCGAAAACTACCTTAGGAATTAGAACCCAGGTTTGAAATTTCCCCAAGACACCTCATGAAGGCTCGAGGATATATCAGTCGAAATGTGTTAACAACAAACAAGATGAGGACAAATATCCGTCAAATGTAAATAATGGAGAATGATCCAGTTGTTTAATCAACTGAATTAATGTGTCAATGGCTAAACATCCTCAAACATGTGTACCCTTAATGTAACTTTCAGGTAGAATCAACATGACACAGTGTGTGTGAAAAGGCTGTTTCTGACAGGCTTCTATACATATTCCATTTATCCAATTTCACTCATAAGATTTGGGTCACCCCAATAACATTTGTTTAAGATGTTCCATTGTAAGATTGAACTTGATTGTGAAAGCAAAATTCTCAAACATTCAGCCATACTGCACCTACCCCCTTCAAAAAAATAACATAGTTAATAATGTACATAAACAATACATTATTTTTAACTGAAATCACCAGTAAGCTTGTGTCTGCCTTAAAAATATGTTCTCCATCACATTTTAGACATGAATGGTTGTTATTAGGAAAGTATTTCCTTTATATTTTATACCAAGGTTTCATACAATTTTACATTACAGCAGAGATGACTGAATTATTTTATTTTATTATTTAGTCTGGTAATGTTATAGACTAGACTGTAACATATTTAATTGAGAAATAAATGTTGTGTGTGTGAGTAGTGGAAAGTAAGTGTGACTAAGGTAGATGTTCTATGAAAACATAGAAAGAACTATAAGCAACAGAACATGAATATGTTTAGAAAAATGTTTCATTATATCCCCTAGACATATAAATACAGACAGTAATCATTAAACTGGTCTAACCAACACTAATATAGAGAACAAAATAAAATAATTACTTCTTAAGTTTGTCTGATTTTTTTAATGAAGTTTCATTTGAATAAAATTTAAATTCATATTTTTGTTTGTTTTCAGGTGTTATAATTTGCAATTGGGGCATCATGTTAAGTGTTGTAGTGTGTATTTGGTGTACATTTGATACAGCTGGTAGAAAGTGGGTTAAAATGAAACGTTTTCAAGAGAGTCTTAGAAGAAAGCAACGTGATCGCAAACACCAAAATTGTGTAAGACGGAACTGGCGACAAAGGTTTGTATTTGGTATTTTAAATATCTTTGATGCATTTTAATCATCTTCTGAAAATTCTAATTATTTTTGTGAATGTTAATTTTTTTTTAATTTGATATTTTTTTAGATATGTTTTGGTATTATTATGACCACATGCACAAAACTTAACTTACACCATACTTGTTGAAGTGGTGATGAAAGAATCACTAAATAAATAAATATACATAGGAAAATATAACTGTCTAGAGAACAAATAACATTTAATGCCGGTATCTTTACAGGATCAGCTAGAAATAATAGTGATGCAAAAAATCCAATATTAGTGAACAACTAACTTTATTTTCAATTCTTTATAAAATATGGGAGACAGCTCTGAACATGTTTTGCTTTTATCTAGGCCTCATTGGCAAAGCATTATATACTAGTACATTAGCACTTATAGCCTTATAAATTTATGTTCTATAATATATATAATATTTATCTTCCTCCCATTGTATTCTTTTTGATTGGTATATTTTTCCAATATTTTTGGTTGTTAAAATTGTTACATATTCATCAAGCTACTGTCCTGGAATCATTTTTATTTTGATTTCGGTCAGAGGTTGGAGAGAAATGTCAAAAACTTTCTCAGACTGAAAGATATGGACTTTGGGCTATATTATCGTTAACTGTGAGATCTTGCAAGTTGGTGGTTGGAGGAAAAATACAGGTAGAGATAAAGAGTAAATTGTTTTAGCTGCATGTCATTAATGACTAGCAATGATTTTGTAAGGTTAGTTTGTTTTCTTAAGATGTCTGATGTTGGTGATGTATCAAACTGTTAAATCATTATTATTGTAAAATGTGTGTGTGTTTTTTATAAAAGATTCCTGTTCATAGATAATGTACATGTCTAGCAATGGGTGTTGAAGTGTTTAGAGGTTGTGTATATATACATGATCTGCTTGCAGAAGATTTAGAAATGTAGGCAAGGCCAATCTGTGCACATGGCAGCTGGTTAGTTGTTAATGTAGAAGAGTATGGGAGAGATAACTGAATCTTGAAGTAATTGATTTGATGGAATGAAGGTTGGAGGGGCATTAACACATGTTTATCATTGTACAGCAAGTTATTTATTATGATTAAAATGAGAGTCTAGGTAGGAACTCCATTGCATAACATTTATTCCAAATACTAATTTTGCATATATTATACAAATTTATTGAGCACATTTTTATACACATTTTTATTGAGAACATTTTTGTATATTATACAAATTTATTGAGTAAATTTTCTTTCACAAACTGTTTATTTACTTTTTGTTTCACCTCTTCAACTAACATAAAATACAAAATATGAATATGTAGGTGTAGTGTGGTTATAGTTGCAGGTGTGGCTATGTCATTAAGAAGCTTGATTCCAACCATGTGATCTCAAGATGCTTAGCAGCTTGGGCAAGTGTCTTCTACTATAGTTTCAGGAACACCAAAGCCTTGTAGGTGGATTTGATAGACACAAGTTATTGTGTATATATATGTATGTACATATGCATGTATGTCCATATCAACCTTAGTCTTGACATCCTGTAATGGTTGTAAACAAGCATCACCATTGTTGTTTGTTTCCAATCTTCCAGGAAAAACACTCTAGCTATGAGAAAATATTGCCTTACTTAAAAACAAGTGAGGGATGGCAACAAGAAGGACTTACAGCAATAGAAAAGTCTGCCTCAACAAATTCCATTTAACTCATGCTCACAGTTTCTTTGTAGGAAGAATATGAATAATTAGAAAAAAAGAAAATTCCCTGTACACACAGATATACATGCATGACAAGCTTCTAAACAGTTTCATGCTGCTCTCATGGCATTGGAAGCCCAAAGCTACAATAAAAGACATTTACCAAGTTGCTCTGCAGTGGAATCAAACCTAGAACCACGTAGTTTTGAAGCAATTTCTGAACCACAGCTATGCCAGTACCTTCACAGCATAACTTCTTTTGATGATAAAAGCAATTCCAATATTGTAACAAATATTGATATTTTGAATCAATAGTTTATTATTATTATTATTATTATTATTATTATTATTATTATTGAAGCCATTACATGCTGCATTAGTTAGCAGGATGTTGCCTTGAGATTTGGTGACACCAAGTTTCCTCAAATCTGAAGGATCTTTCTTAAGATTCTTGCAGGATACAAGTTTGCACTTCAGGTCAACAATGCAAGTCTCAATTTTAATATCTATCAGTCTTTTAGGTAGCAGTTTGGGTGTTGTACCAAGTTCTCCAATTACCGTAAAAATAATTGTCATCTTAGTTTTCCATAACCTCTTCATCTTTCTGGCTAGGTCATGATATTTTTTTCAATTTCTTTAGTATCCACTCAGTTATCATATGGTATTGCAAAGTCTATGATCTTACACTCTTTCTTTCTTTTTTTTTTTATATAAATATCTTTCCTTTTGTCCTTTACAATCATATCTAGTCTTTTCATAAAATCTTGTAATTATTGTTTCCCATCACACCTTCTGGCCCATGTTCATACTTTGTTTCTGTTACTTTGAATGCATGTATTTGGCTAACATCCCAATGCATTCTTTCACCTACACAGTTATGCCTACACTTATACTCTCTTTATACTAGCTCACTGCATTCACTTAAAAGGTGGTTAATTCTTTCATTTCTTTTCCCACAGGTTCTGCGTTTGCTCTCTGAGTTTTATCATTCTTTGCCTTTTATCAGTTTTATTCTAACAGCTAGTTGCTGAACAGCTATAATTAGCAATCCAGTTTCTCACTTCAGGTTTCCATCCATTAGCCACAACCAACATTCTTTACTTTGAACATCCTTGGTTTGTTGCATGAATTAGTCATGTAATTCTTTCTCTTTCCAGCTACTTTTCTTGTTACTCCTTCTATTCTTGAATTCTCCTGTTTTTTTGGGGGGAGGGGGATATTTCTAGCTGCTAATCATATTCTTTCTTCACTACACATTGAATAGCTTTTTAATCCCAATAGCAAAGTGCTAATAGTGTCTTCTGCATTTAGCAATCCTCTGTTTTCTTCCTTTTTTATTAGGCAGAGCCCGTCAGTATTAGTTAGAGTGATGTGCATTGTTTATTGTTATTGGGAAGTTGCACTATCCAAAAGTTGAGCATATATGAACTTCACCAATGAAAATGTGCAAACACTAAATAAAACACTGGAACTCTGTTTATATCACAGGGAAAGAAAAGAGAGGAAAGAACAACTTCCTGATAGAGTACTTGACTCACTGGAAACTGAAAAATCATTGTGTTAGATTTAACTCTTCTTAGGAAATGATAAAAATGTCGGGGTTTATAAAGTGTATGTGTAAGAAGACAATTTTAAATATCTGTTCATTTCTACAAGAATAAAATATATTCAATCTAAGCCTTTCAGTAAAATTTTATTGACTTCATGAATTGCTCCAAGTCTAAGTAAGACTTAAATAAAGCTCTGTTTTTTATTTCAATTATTTTTAATATCATTTTGGAGCAGTGAGTTGGCAGAATCATTAGAGTGTCAGAAATGCTGGCTTGCAGTATTTCTTGTTCTTTACAATCTTTCATCTCACCAGAGTCAATAAAATAAAATACCAGCTAAGTCCTGGGTTTGAAGGTATCAAATCACCTTCTCCTCTCAAAATTGCTGACCTTATGTCTAAATTAGAAACCATTATTAGTTTGTTTGTGGGTTCATATCCAGCAGGTAGTCTCCAATCATTTTTTAATTTATGCGTCATTTTTATTTCAATATAGTATTGCCATTATTTCTAGCTGAATCCACTTTAAAATTCACCTTTAAAATGATTTATTTCACCATTATTAATACCATTTTTCTTCAATGTGTAATATATAAATGTTATGTTTATTTTGATTGCTGTTCCACATAACCTGATGACTTCTCTGCCTGATTTTATTTTCCTTTTAATATTAGTATTTTCCAACCTCATGTGATATATGTTATATCTATTATAATGATTGGTGTTCAACATACAATAAATGCAAGCAAACTATTGAACTGCAACTATTAATATTAAAAAATAATGAATAATTTATAGAGAAACCTTATTAAAAATTTACAGATCTCATTTTATCATTCCTTGATCAATTTCCTTGATGACTGCATGCCAATCCTTTCAATATTTCACCATGGCATTTATTTTGAGTAAAGCTTCAACAATGACCTATCAAGAGGAGACACAAGTGCAGAATTCCTTTTCTTTTTTTTAATCAGATAAACCTGATAGACTTTGATTTGGAATTTCGCCAAATGCTCAAAATATTTTATTACATAGCAAGAATTATTTATTCCTATTAACATAATCTTTTCTTTCATGTTCACATTTAATGATGCTTGTTTCTTAATTTGTCATCACTGGTCAAAATACATGTTACTGCTTTGATTATTTTTATTCTCTATTTATATTTATCATAGAAGTACGTACATACATTTCGCCCGACCATACAACAGGTTGTACTGGGTTACATGTTACCAGTAGCACTCGAAAGTGACCTGACATACATGCATGCATACATACACACACACACACACACATACATACCTAGAAAGATAGAGTCAACAGATGAGAACCAAAGATGCTCAATATAGAGAAAAATTTCATAGTGCTCATATGATTTTAACTCCTGATATCTTTATTGAAGACTAAGTCCATTGGGTAAAGGATGGTTATAAGAGGAATCTAGGTGAGCTAATATGGAGATAATGATGCAAATAAACAAATAAAACTGCTAAGGTTAAATATATAAAATATGATGGGTACCCAAAAGTAAACAGAAATGTGCTCTATGGGACAAACCCATTGTAGTTCAGGCTTCTGCCACTGGAAGCCACTTGATGCAACCCTCAAGCAACAGTCTGCCAACTGGTGTCGTTGAGTGAAGTCATACTGCCATGGGGTGTGTCTTAGTTTTGCAGAGTTTCTCCCTGTTTGTCAATTTCTGCAATGGCTGAAGTGAAGGGACAGCGTGCTTCCATGAAATTCTGTTTTCTGCTGGGGAAAACAGTGACTGAAACAGTTGTCATGCTTCAAACAACTTATGAGGATGCTGCCACGAGCAAAACACAAGTGTATGAATGGTTTTCACACTTTAGGAATGGTCACTTTTCACTTGAAGACCCACCTTATTCAGGGTCACCGTCGACCTCTTGAGCAAATGAAAACATCACCAAAATTCATGAACTGATTTTAGATGGCCATTGCTGAACAATTGATGAACTTGTTGATATAACTGGTATATCTTGGAGCTCCTGCCAACGAATTTTGAGCAAGCAATTGCAAATGAAAAGAGTTCCAGCAAAATTTGTACCTCACTTGCTCACAGATCAAAAGCAGTCATGACTGAATGTGTGCTGTGAACTGAAAGAACAGTTGGAAGTTGATCCAGACCTTTTTCCAAAGGTCATCACTGGTGATGAAAGTTGATGCTATTGCTATGACAGGAACGAATCAGCAATCAAGTCAGTGGAAGCACTCAATGTCACCACACCCCAAAAAAGCACGCCAAGTGAAGTCCAATATTGAAACGATGCTGATTTATTTCATTAATGCAAAAGGAATTGTCCACACAGAATTTGTTCCTCCTGGTCAAACTATTGACCAGACATTTTACTTGGCAGTTCTGAAGCATTTACAAGATGCAGTGAGATGAAAACGTCCCAACTTGTGGCAAAGTGGAGAGTGGTGGTTTCATCATGACAATGCACCTGCGCACATCACCTTGGATATGAGACAGTTTTTGCCAAAAATAGCATGACCTCACTCACCCACCTTTCCTATTTGCCCAATCTCGCTCCCTGTGACTTTCTTTTGTTCCCCCGAATGAAAAGAGTCCTTAAAGGAAAACGTTTTGCAGATTTGGAAGAGGTGAAGAAAAGAACAACAGAAGCATGAAAAGGCAACACTTCACAAGAGTTCCAGGACTGCTTTGAACAGTGGAAAACATGACTGGACCAATGCATTACTTCAAATGGAGAATACTTTGAAGGCAATAAAAGTGTAAATATGTAAAACTAAGTGAATAAATTAGCATTGCAAAATTCTAGTTTCTCTGGGTAACCCCTCATATACATACATATATACATGTAAATGGAGAGAAAACAAAGACTCTAAATATTCAGATAATGAACATCCGTGCATGAATACAAGGTTTGATCAATAAGTATCCAGACTGTTGCCATAGTAATGAAGCTAAAGTACACAGAGTGAAGTTGCTTGAACTCTGCTGTGCATACACACTAAGTTTTAATGTTCTCGCTGGCTCCTGTTGTTTACAGCAGTGCTTGGAAGGATAGAGAGATATATATATATATAATCATCATCATGATTTAATGCCCATTTTCCATGCTTGCATAGATCAAACAGAATTTGTTAAGACAGATTTTCTATGGCAGGACTCCCTTACTATTACCAACCCTCACCTGTTTCCAAGCAAGGTAATATTTTCCATGGTCAGTCATGTTTTCTATGAAAGACTAGAAATGAACAACATCACTTATATGACAGTGATGCTCATTTACAACCATTTTGTGATGTCAGGACAAGGATACACAAGAATGCGCCCACACACACACATACATACATACAATGGGCTTCTTTTGGTGTCCATGTACCAAATCCACTCTCAAGGCTTTGGTTGGCCCAATGGAAGTGAACACAGGATCACATGGTTGGAAAGCAAGTTTCTTAGCCACACACGGCTTTATGCAGTGGTAAAAACTCAAAACGACATCTCTAACTTTCAAATTCATATTGATTTCTTTTACTCTTCCCACAAAGATCAATTTCATTATTTCTTTCTTTATATGTAATGAGTCTTGCTTCAGATAGCAAAATGTGTTTGAATTGTAAATAAATCAAAATATAATGTGTGTGTGTGTATACATAACATTGTATGTATGTATGTAATCTAGGGGGGATGCAGCAATATGAATTAGTCAAACTACTTATAAGAAAAAAAAGAACATATTATTCAAAGCATTATCTGTTGAAGACGTAAGTGATAGCATTGATTTTTAGCTACAAGCTAGTTTATATTCAACATCTTCACTTAATTCAGTCCTGTTACTTGATATGAGAATAATGGCCAGAATAAACAAGTTACTTAAAAGAATTACAAGCATCATCAAATCTTCAAAGTGAAATCACCATTTATATTACCTCATAGAAGACTTGAAAATCTTTATATAAATATACATTTTCTCTGGAGCCTCCACCTGTGAAATGTGATGCCATCAGAGGCAGCATTTCATATCAAGCAATCATCTAAATGGCTCAGTTTGTCATTATATTTATTGTTGCACTTTAATATCTTTGTCAGTTGATATTTATGGTATTCAGTATGATCAACGTTTCAATAATGAATAAAAATGTAAAAACAATAAAATAGATTGTAGAATAGTGCACTAAGCATAATTCTCTCATTCATATAATTCATTTTTATTGCTTGTTACAAATGCATAGAAGTAGTACGTACATAATGGATTCAGAATTAAAAACTAAGAGCTGTACCAGAATAAATT
>NC_042998.1:146656015-146658515 GCF_006345805.1 Octopus sinensis | reverse complement strand
ATTTATCCATTGCATCCATTGCTCACATACACACACATCAAGCAGCTAATTTGTTAAGACTGCATTTATGTTAGTCAAGTTATGGTTATTCAATATTTACTTTAAATTTGGTAATCAATAAGCAAATTATATCGTTTATAATTATATCTTAATTTCACAAAAACATCATTATTCGAAATAATGCTATAAATTAATTGAATTCTAATTAGATGTTCAAGAAGACAGGAGAATAATTTAAATTGTATTATTGTTTTAAATATTTATAGCAGCCTAGATATTAAAGATGCACACAGGAAATTGTTTTTACTAGATCCTAGGAAGAAAACAATAGTCTCACATGGCTCGTACAAACTGGTTTACCATCCACCTGGCAACTGTAGTATTTATTATATGGATAATGTGTCTGTTCAGCTGTACTTCCTTGTTTCCCTGATCTAAGCTAGTTGTTGCTGCCAATCAATAATCTCAGTTACTGAGCCTTTGATTCATTCCCTCACATATAATGTTGCATAAAGCATGACTACTAGATACAATCGTGACATTGAGATCTTAGTTTATTGATGGTGTTCAATCATTAATTATAATATTTCTATTCTGAATTCTAATGTTCTCTCTTCCTGTAAATACACCTCAGTCAAATGTAAAATGCTGTGGTGAGAATTTATTTTACCATGAATAGAAGAAATATATCCCTTAACGCCAGAGCTATCTAAATTTAAAGAATACAACAATAGGCTGACAACAGAGCCTTTGTAGTCTCATGACCTGCAAGAAATAGCAACTAAATCTCATTCAGATGACATCATACCATCTTAAAAAGGAAAAATATGTTTGATAATATTGTCCTTGATACACTAAGTCTGCAAAGAAATTGGGGTAATTATGGATTGGCAACCTTCAAGGATGGGTCATCTAAATCAGAACTGTCCCGGGGTTTAACAGCAGAAACAACCTGTATAATCAAAATCATTGTTAAATATTTTATATCATCATGATGGTGAATTGGTAGAACTGTTAGATAGCACTTGTTCTGGGTCTTTGTATTCTGGCAGTAACACCTGCAATGACTTGGTGCCATGCTGAATAGGCCTAAGTCAATGGGTTTTTCTCCCTTAGATATACATCAGTGGTGTGGAGAGAGGAGATATGCATGCATGAACAACTGTTATTCTTCCACAAAAAAAGATATCCAAGCCTGCTCATATGTGTATTGTCTGGTCAACATTGACTAAAGGAGACTGCCTGATGTTTACCATGGTTCTGCAAAGTCAAGTATTTAGCATGAATTATTAAGGCTACTAGTCATCAAGAAGGCTTTTAAAAGAAGTTTGTGTGTGGCTTCAAATCTGTCCTAGATATGTGTCATATCAGCCACTAATCAAAGTTGAAAATGAAACCTAATCTTTTAGATGGAGGTTTGACAGTGTGATATTGCCTTGAGATATTTTCATAGATTATATAGCCTAATATTTGTAGCAACTCTAACAGTTTCATGTGTGTATCTGTGATTCAGACATAAGGGGAAGTACAAGACATTTTCCTTGATATGCGGAGCAACTGTGTTGAAGAACATGAAGATTTCATTTCATGGCTCGGTAAACTATTTTACAAGAAAGCAGAGTGCTGTCATAAGTTGCCCAGGATGCTTGTGTACAAATACTTGACAAGTGAAGAGTGGCATCAGTTATCTAGGATTACATGTGGTTAAAGCGATTATGAGTAATGTACGGATGAAAGAGTGTGTGAGCTATAACCAAACCTTGAGATACATCTTTTTTTTTTGGTGGTGGGTGTTATCTTTATAAAGACTACAATGATAAATATTTTGCAAATACAAAGTTTACTGAAGTGTTTGATAGATTTGAATATATCATATCTATATTGCATCAAACCTAGAGCTATACTATAATGTAATATATATATAATATAATGTGAATGTATAATATAATGTAAGGATATGACTGGAAACAAGTGAAACAAGTAATGCATATGCATTAAAATATATTTATATAATTTTTTTCTATTTTTAACCCAGATATAAATTTATGTTCCTTACAGAAAAAGTACAAAAGAAATGTTTGATATTTTTAATCATTTTTTTTTCATAATAATGCCATGGTTGTAAACACAAACCAGAATTGAAGCTTGTTATAAGTTGAGTCAACACTTTTGTTGTCATCTGTAATATCATTTACATTATAATATATATATATATATATATATATATGCTGAATAAAGAAAATGAATGGGATAAAGAGAGTCTGCCAAATGTTGACCCAACAGAGGGACCAGCTATCCGAGTTGATAGTTCCGTAGTAGCTAAGGCAGTTAGGAGCATGAAGACAGGGAAAGCCCCAGGCCCATCAGGAATTACTGCAGAGATGCTCAAAATATCTGGCAGTGTCGGCTATAACCTAGTCACCCGTATAGTCAACCAGGTGATACACGAAGGATCATACCCAATGACTGGTGTAGCAGCATACTAGTCAACTGCTACAAA
>NC_042998.1:146593515-146648515 GCF_006345805.1 Octopus sinensis | reverse complement strand
TTCAATAAAACAGTGGCCCACAATGTGTTTGCAGTGCCAGTACTCATACCAACATTTGGGCTGCTTGACTGGATGCTTGATGAGATCCAAGCCATTGATGTGAAAATCTGAATAATACTAACAAGCACTCATAATTTCCACATAAACGGTGTAGACAGCCTCTACCTAAAATGTAAACAAAATGGCAGAGGCTTAACATCAATCCAAAATGCCTTTGAATATCGCATCATATCCCTTCGGTAACATCTTTTTACCACCAAGCATCGAAGTGCATCCCTTGACCAAGTTTGCATGCATGAAGCTGATAACATCATAAGACTTGGAAGGCAGCTCCTTGAGCAACACTCTTTGTCTGATAACCTAGAATACATGACTAAAGAAGTCGCACAACTCTACTGCAACATATTATCAGATGAAAGGATGAGCCTGTATGAGCCGAAGACTATGCATGGATATGTTAATAGAAAGCTCTGTGATGATAGTGACATCGATCATCAAAGCAGTTTATTATGGACAAATACTCAGATTATTACCTCCCACTTTGAAGAGTATGCGTTTGCAATCTAGGAACAGGAAATATCAACCAAGTACCTGATGTACAAAAGGGAATGAGATGCAGGAAAAGCTGTAAAATGTGACAACTGATGTAAACTTTGTGGAGTTCACACTGAAGATATCACCCACATCATAAGCAGCTGTCCAAAGATGTCATGACTCTATTATCTACCAATGAGACATGACGTTGTAGCTAGGACACTCTATAAGGAAATCCATTGGAAGAATAATCCCGAGGACAAAGAAACAAAATCCTACAATATGGTAGAAGCCATAGCCACTCATAATGAAAAGGAATACTGATGGAATGTACCAATGAAGACCTCAATAAAATGTAAGCACAACAGACCTGATATAATGATTTGGGATAGAGAAGAGAAACTGTGTACAGTTGTAGAAATTAGCTACCCAGTGGATGTTTACATAAAGCTGAAGATCAGTAAAAAAGAGAACACCTATGCTGAACTATTGAGAAATCTACAGCTACTCTCTCTAGATTACAAGTTCTGGTTTATACCTGTAATTATTGAGGCCCTGGGACATGTAACTATCTATCTATCCGCTCAGTTGAAGTCGACTCTCGGTCACTTGTTGGATCAGTGTCCTCCAGTCAGTTCTATCCTGGGCCGCTTCTTTCAGATTGGCTATGTCCATTCTGGTATCCCTCTTGATGGTGTCAAGCCAGCGGGTTCTTGGTCGGCCTCTTCCTCTCTTGCCACTGACCATTCCGAGCATGATGTCCTTCTCCAGGGATTTCCTCCGCATAATTTGACCGAAATATGCCAATCTATGCTTGGTGATCCTAGCTTCTAGCGACATTTTGAGCCTGATCTGCTTAAGAACTTCTCCATTGGTGAGCCTCGCTGTCCATGGAATCCGTAAAAATCCTTTAAAAAAACCCGTAAAAGAATATGTAACACACTGCCTAAATACAATCTTGAGAAATTAGGCTTCTCAAAACCAGAAAGGAGAAAGCTAATTCAAGGTTACAGATCCAATCCATCACTGGAACTGTAAAAATCTGTAAAACTTTCCAAAAGTTTATCATTTAAATATATATGAGCATGTCTAGATATGCAACTCTATACATGAGAATACATACATAAAACACACAAATCTGCACATACATACATCCATACATACATACATGCGTACGTACGTACATACATACATACGTGCGTATGTACGTACATACATAGATGCGTACGTATGTACATACATAGATGCGTACGTACGTACATACATACATACATAGATGCATATGTATGTACAGAGATACATACATAGATGCGTACGTACGTACATACATACATACATGCATGCATGCATGCTTACCTGCCTGCCTACCTACCTACCTTCCCTGTTGTTGATGCTGAAATTCCAATGAAGGAACCTTGGATCTAGGTTAGAAACTGGTTCTTTCTCTATTAGCAAGAAACCTTGGAATAAACTGAATAATGACCATATATACACAGAAATACATATATCTATGCATACATAAATGTTTGCACATGTGTATTAGTATATGTACATATGTATATATATTATAACTTTGAAACCATAAAAAAATTAATTTCTGTAACATCATCCAAAGTTAAGGGTAATAACTGCAGTAAAATTAATACATATTAATTAGTTTCACATCATTTAAATATCACCAGAAAGAAAGACTATTATCTTGTGTTAACCAGTGCTTATTTTCAATGCAAACAGTTAGTCTTGATCAGAAAGAAGGAAAACAAGACAGAAAAGTATGTAATTAATACAATTAACACAAAATTAACAAATACAATCAATAAACTACAATGTAGTCATGCATACATTTTTTTTTTAAGACTTGAATTGTGTGGTTAGCAATTGAAAGTAATTAGCCTTTCATTACTTCACTATCAATTTTCAAAGAACTTATTTTCCCAAACATTCTTCACTGATTTAATGAAGGTCATTTATATAATCAAGTTCCTGTGATCAATGTAAATTAAGACTTAATAATCACCTCCTTAATACACATAGACACAATAGGGCTTGTGTGGAACTTTGTTTGCAAAATCTCCAAATCCATTACCCCCACATCATTGTTGGCATCAACATTGGCAGTGTCATTATTGTTGGAGTTTTCTGTTATTGTGTGATGACCTTGACTTGATTTTTCTGGCTAAATACCCTTCTTAATGCCAACCAATTATTTATTTGTTTATTTGTTAGGCCTAGAGAAAGGGTTAATGCTTACGATCTTCAGTGGTCTCTGATAGAGAGGGAGAGAGCTTGCAAAGTTTGGTGAGTACAGGTGTTAGCACTGAGGCATAGTGTCTGAGGGCAATGAAAAGGACTTTGTTAGAGTTAGTGACCTCATTGGTTTGAAGTAACTGGAGGTATTTGGCTCATGTGTGTATGGTTATGAGCCTTGTGGAGTGGAATAGGGTAGATCTGGAGAAGATTTACATAGTATGTTCGTGTGTGGAGTTGGATCCAAAGGAGGCAGTAAAGAATGTGAGAGTATTGTTTAAATAACTTTCATGATTAGACAAGAAAATAAAGATTCCACAATGTTGGTGAAGATCTTTTTAGCAAAGAATCAAAAGTATTTGCTGCAGTTTTGGAAGTGAGAAAGCTTGAGGGTTGTGTGACAAACAGACACATCCATTGTGGTTTAGATGATGTCCTCTAAGGAGTTGCAGTAATATGTAAGAGCCATACAGGAGTGGGTGCTTTCCTTTAAGCATTATGGACTTTAGTTTATCATTTGAAGTGCTGAAACCATCTATGAGTGAGCCACTTGAGAGACTTGAGATAGTGAAGTTTTGTTGTGTATGAGACATGGAGGGATATGCCTAATAGAATGGTTTCTGCTTCTGACAGATCAGAGGTGAAGCACATGACTTACCAAGGATTGTTATCACAGAACTGGTGAGGCCAGCTGATTTGAGGTGTCAAAGGGTATGAAAGATCAGGTAGTGATAATAAAGCAGTGAGTGGTTCACATTTTATGGATTAGAATTTTTTTTGTTGCTGTTTGGTTTTATGTTTATTTTTCTATGTTACCATGGATTAGATACTTACATAATTCAGATATAAACAAATGTTTTAGTGCTAGATGCTCTTAGTGTGTCTTTCAACTGTGAAGAGAATATGTTATCTACTTAACAGCTTTGTTGATAAATACAGAAAATACAAGTGGCAGGATCTGAAGCAGTGGAACTTTTATCCTATTACATTCGGTACTCAGCAACCACACCTCATCCAACTTAAACATCATTTAATATAAGCTCATTATATTTACATTTGCTCCAAATATTTAATGAACAATAATCCATGTGCATCAACATTGCTAAAATCATAAACCAATTAAGCGTATCTTCTTAAAAACTGTAACGTATTTTATTATATGATTGCAATATACTTATATTGTGAATGTAGATTGGCTAACTGAACATGAATATTGTCTTCAGTTAAGGATCTTCTAACATTTCCCTTGTGGGGAAGATGATAAATGACTGAGATGACTAGCAAGATAAGACTCCCTTTTTTTGTGCAATTTTGGTAAAACCACCATTAAAAAACAGGTAGTAGTGATAAACCTACATCTACTGCCTCCCTATCTTTGATACCCACTCATCTCTCTAACACTCCTCTCCCCTTGTTCCACTCACCCTCTGCTATATTCATTGTATTATTCTGCTAATATAACCAAGTATGGTAGTATGTGATACAATATTTTTTTTGTATTGCCAGTTATCCTCTCTCCTAAACCAATTGACAGCCATTCAGTCACTCTTATCATTACCCATTTCTATTGCTATTACTAATCATTACTTTCTCTCTTCCCTCCCTCTCTTACTGTGTTTCTATCATAATACACTGGCTTCCTTCATACACCTGTCCTCTTTCTTCTGTCATCACACTCTTTTCTCTTCACCTTATCAGATTTATTACTTTGAAAAAATAAATACATCATAAAGAAGTGAAGATTTCTCTAGTCTTAAGAGATATGAGGTAACCTCACTTGCTCTGGTTCCACAATAAAATACAATTTCTGAAATGGTTAATGAATCAGTGTAGATCACATAATATTGATAGGACTCTAGAGTCTTATAAGGATATGGTACCCTTGTAAGTGCTTGTACTGTGAGAAAATGTGGCCAGTACACTTTGTAAAATGGTTGATGGTAGAAAGGGCATCCAGCCATAAAAACTATACCAAAGCAGACATTAAAGCATGTTAAAGTCATGCATATACACATACACACACTTTCTCTTTCTCCCTCCCTCTCTCTCTCTCTCTCTCTTTCTCTCCTCTCTCTCTCTCTCTCTCTCTCACACACACACACACACACACACACATGCAACAGTAAAAATATGCAAATTTTTCTATGAATATGTTTACCTAATGCAAGTAACTATCCTAACAAGCAATTAATATTCTGTTTCTACAGAAACTAAAGAAACAGAATTTATGAAATACCTGGAATTAAATATACATCCACAAGTTTTTTTATTTTGTTCACTTAGATATTTCAATCTTTTTCCTACTTCCAAGTAAATTATTTGCTTTTGAAGAAATTTTACAATTCAGTTTATTCCTCATCTATTTTTACATCCACCATACAAATCTGTGTTTTGTGAAAATGTATAAATAAATATAAGACCATGTAAGGTAGAATTGATTACAGTATTCCCCTTACTGTGCATCATAATGAAATTATTAAAAAAATTCTCTAATATTTTCATTGAATATATACAAATAGCATTTTTATTTATAAAACATTTGGTACATATCAAGTCAGATTTCATTTTTTAATGACTTCCTGTTATAATGCTCTTTACCACATGCATTTTTGTGTATGTACGTATGTGTATGTTTAATGTAGATGCACTAATACTCATCATATTACCATAGAAGGTTGGAGCTCAAATATTCATTCAACTCATGCAAGCATGAAAAAGAAGAAAAAAAATATATAAAAATGAACTAATGAACACACACACATGTACACGTGTGTGTGTGAATGTATGCATTCTGAACTTCACATAGAAAAGTACTTAGCGGCAAACAGCAATGTTTGTTGACATTTCTGTCAACAAATCATCTGCTAAGTCTGCACTTTTGGAAAAACAGGTATGGATTAGCAACAAGTCGGGTATCAAGCTGTAGAACTATACCTCAATAATATGCATTCATTTAACTGTTGCTGGTGTAAACCAATCACATGAACAAGAGTGGTTGTGTGTGAGTTCTTATATACACATAAATCCGTCCATATATATATCATCATCATTTATATAATGTTCATGTTTTGTGCTGGCATGAGTTGAACATACATGTGTTTGTGAATCCATATTTAGTAGCTTGCCAAAATTAGTCTAAAATTTTGAACCCTTAAAACAGTTTCACTTCTTGCTTTAATTTCAGAAAAGCTTTGAGAGCTTATGAAGAAAAATGGGACCGAAGATTTCACCTGTTATGTTGTTGTATAGAACGGAGAGGTCGAAATCAGGTAAGGCACAATTTAGTTTCTTAATGGATGTCTGAGACATTTTTCATTCACAGTTTATACTCCTATAATTTCAGTTTAACCCTTTAGCATTTAAACCAACAATATCTGGTCCAAATTATCTACCTGTTTTATGTTCAAACTGATCATGTCCAGCTTCTCGTACCTATCCTACAATGTCATTGTAAAATTAAACAATAACATCATTGCAATCTCAAAACTATGAGATAATGCATGATTTATTCAAAACAATGTGAATAAACAAGCATCATACTTGATAGAAAAATGTGAATGCTAAAGGGTTAAATCATATAACTTCTATGAAGCTTTATATAATTCATATGGAAAGTTTATATAAAGCACAGGCATGACTGTGTGGGTAAGAAGCTTACTTCCAAACCATGTGGTCTTGGGCCCAGTTCCACCATGCAACACCTTGAGCAAATATCTTCTACCATAGCCTGAGGTTGACCAAAGCCTTGTGAGTAGATTTGGTCAACAGAAATTGAAAGAAACCCATTGTGTGTGTGTGTGTGTGCACATGTGAGGGTGTATTTGTCTCTAGCCATCACTTGACAACCACTGTTGGTTTGTTTACATCCCTGTACCTCGGGAGTTTGGTGAAAGTGACCAATAGAATAAGTACCAACTTAAAAAAAATAGGACTGAAGTCAATTTGTTTAACTAAACCCCTAAAGGCAGTGCAGCAATATGGTGATAGTCTAAGGTGGCAAGCTGACAGAAATGTTAGCAGGTCAGGCAAAATGCTTTGTGGTATTTCGTCCGCTGCTACGTTCTGAGTTCAAATTCTGCTGAGGTCGACTTAGCCTTTCATCCTTTTGGGGGTCGATAAATTAAGTACCAGTTATGCACTGGGGTTGATGTAATCGACTTAATCCATTTGTCTGTCCTTGTTTGTCCCCTCTATGTTTAGCCCCATGTGGGCAATAAAGAAATAAGAAACATTAGCACACTGAGTGAAATACTTAGCTGTATTTCATTTGTCTTTACATTCTGAGTTCAAATTCCACCCAGGTCAACTTTGCTTTTCATCCTTTTGGGGTTGATAAATTAAGTACTAGTTGCATACTGGGGTTGATCTAATTGACTGGCTCCTTCCCCAAAAATTTCGGGTCTTGTGCCTAGAATAGAAAAGAATATGGTGGTATTCTAATGACAGAAACAAATAAAGATAAAGTTTGCAATATTAATTATGTAAAGCCTAAATCATATAAATATGCAACTTGATTTAACGTAGATGGCTTTCAAAACTGTTATTTAAAGATTAACTCATTTTTATTACCATATTTAATTAGGATAGGCACAGTATGGCCAAATGGTTAAGAAGTTTACTTTGCAAGCAGAAGGTCTCTGGTGCAATTCCACTGTGTAGCATCTTGAGCAATTGTCATTTTCCATAGCCTTTAGTCATCCCATACCTTTTGACTTAAATTAGGTTGATGGAAACTGCAGAGAAACCTGCTGAGTGGATTGTAACTGTAATTAAAAAAAAGGTACCCTTTTCTCTAGACTGTACAATGCTTATCCAGTGGAAACTAATACTGGCATTTATTAATCAAAATGATCCCAAAAAATGGCTCTAGACCACAAAGTTTTTAATTAAATTTGTTCCATAACTATTGATTTGTGCTCCACTTATGGAAATACATTACTCAGTGAATGTCAATCTGCAAAGTGTGAAAAAAGTAACTCTCTAGTTTCATACAGTTGAGTGGTTTACTGTAGGAAAGGCAACTTATTGCAAAATTATCTTATTTAGAATATTCATAAAGAGAGGTCTAACTCTATTTTTAAAAAACCCTCCCACCCATGCTAACAAAGAAAAAACAAAAATCTTTATCAAAAATGATGATAACAATAATAATAATAATCCTTATTTTGGCTCAAGGCAAGCAATTTTGAGGGATGGGAAAGTTGATTGCATCAACTCAATGCTTGACTGGCACTTATTTTAATACCCCAAAAAGTTGAAAGGCAAAGTCAACCTTGACAGAATTTGAATTCTGAACATAAAGATAAATGAAATGCCCATAAGCATTTTTGTCCAGTGTGATAACAATTCTACCAGCTTGCCACCATCAATAATAATAATAATAATTTCAAATTTTGGTACAGGGCCAGCAGTTTCAGGAGAGAGGTTAAGTCAATTGCATCAACCCCAATGCTCAATTGGTGCTTATATTGACCTCCAAAAGGAGGGAAGGCTAATTCAACCTCAGTGGAATTTAATGTCCTTAAGTATTTTGTCTGGCATGCTAATGATTCTGCCAGCTCACCACCTTCAATAATGATGATGTAGATAATAATAATAATAATAATAATAATAATAATAATAATAATAATAACAATAATAATAATAAAATGGTAGAATTTGAACCTAAAACTATAAGCAAGTTAAAAATAATCTAGTTAACTTTTCACATGGCCAGGAAATGTATCCCATCATTCTTTGTTGATATTTTGTGGTGAATATATGAAACTGCTAAAATCATTGCATCTATTGAAAACACCATGTCTAGAAAATATGTTTGTTCTGTGGTTAAACATGCTACTCTGTCTGTGTAGATACAAAAACAAAATGTGATTAGCTGAGTCAGAGATTTTAATCTCTATGACAAAAAGAGATGAATAAAGAAAAAAGAGGATTTATGATGATTAAAATAAAACTATGTAAATTACTTGTTATTTGTATAATGTATGTGTAAAATATATAAATAGAAGCTTTAAAATATACAACAGACAATGTATTTGTAAAAATGCAAGATGATGTGGACGTGTCATAAAAAAGAAAACAAATAAATTTAGAAAGCCTTCAGCTGTACATTATAGAAATAATACAAAAATTGCATATGTTATAATTCTAATGAAAAAAAATGAAGCTTCAAAAATATGCAGACTAAATTGCTATGAAAGAGCGATGTTTGCTTTTTTTTTCCTCTATGCAAATGCTTTTATTTAATAAATACAAATATTTTTTTCTTCCTAGTACATTATAAAATAAATAGACTAAAATTTCTTCTCAGCTTTCTCAATGAATTAGGCATGTAACATAAAGAATGACTATAAAATTCAGCCATTAGATAATTGCTTACTGTATTGTATTTGAAACAGGGTAGTATACTAGTTCAGTCCTTTTGATACCAACCTGCCTGAAACTGCCCTTGATTCAATGGGTTCGTCAAGCTTACTAACAAGAGACTTAGGATATCTTTTTGTTTACTGTTACAGATTCAGTTTTATTTCACTTGTTTTCAGATTTAGCATACCAGTTTTTCACTTTTCAAATTTGGCATACTGATTTACTTTTATATGCTTATTCTGAAAATGAAATTCATTTTTGCCATAAATTAGTAAATTAAAAGATAATAGTTTTCAAAGTTTGCAAATTTTGGGGAAATTTTTGCCAATTAAAAGCCACCATTATACACATGACTACAAATCTCACACTGATGTCTGTTTCCATAGTAATAAGCAAAGCTGTAGTCTGCCATATTTTTATACGTGAATGTAACACTTTCACCACCATAATCACCACCACAAGATGGGACTCACATGCAACAAGTCAAAAGCACATAGACCTGTCCAAAACAAAGGAATAAACAACACTGTGGGACTCACCATTCTGTGGTTGACTCATTATTTGCAAGTTTCTGTGGTGCAGGAGATACGAAAATTGTAATTTGTTTGATAAACTCCTAGAGTGTATCTCAAACTTTTGTTTTTGAATTTTTAATTTGTTTACATGAACTTTTACAGTATATCTCACAGTTTGTTTTTATATTTTTCGCAAAAAAATTTTGTCAAAGATTTTTTCCTTTTTTTAACTCATTAAAACTTTATAATGTTTTGCTTTCATTTTGTGGCTATCAGTCAGCTATCACATCACACAGAAAATGCATAGCTTCCACTGCCTGTTTTCTGATTAGCTAAAACTTATCAAACTTTGGACCACTGGATCATTTTATAAAGTTTTTTTTTTTTTTTTTTGAAATATATGAATCCCAAATTCAGATTCAACATGAAAAATTACATCAATATACAAACTTTAAAATTTCCAATTCTATGACTGCAACCAAAAAGATCTGACTTAGGTCTAGACCATGAATGACATGATTGAATAACATCTGTAATCTCAGTTGGCGATGCTTAGAAATCCGACCAGAAAGTTTAATGAGGTTGCTTCTGACAGATACCTCCATGGCAGAGGTAACTGAGGACTCTACTCTCACAGCCCAGGTGAAGAAGATGGATGGATGCATGGACAATGTTGGATTTACCCAAATCAATATATAAATAAGGAATATAGTTAACTGGGGTAAAAAATATAATCAGTATTTATGTTTTCAACCCCAGTAAAAGAGCGATCAACATGGGCTAACTTGTCTTTCCAACTCATGTCTCCAATACCATTTAATTTATCTAGTTAGTTTATTGTCCCTATACTGTCTGTTCCAGTTCAACTACTTGATATCAATAATAGATAATGATAAAAAGAAAATCAATGATCTAGATACAAAAACAAGCAGCCTATATACTATAGATGGAGATGAAAGAAAATTTTGTGTAAGAATATTATATATAAATTAGATTAGTATTAGGAAGAGAAATATCTACAGAAGAAAAATATAAATGAAGTAGATATTATTATAACTAGCTTCTGCTTTGGTTTAAACTAAGACATTGGATATTGTATTAAGGAACATAGACAGGGACTCAAAGGAATTTATTCACAGGATTTAGAATACACCATCCTAATGTTGATGTACACAAGATATATTTAACATCCTTTCTAAAAATAAATAACTATAATAAAATAATTATGGTTGAAATAAGAAAATATGAAGTAGAAAATGATAGTAGATTTGAAAAATTTAATTTGGGATGAACAAAAATATTTTCTGAAATAAATATACGTTTAGATACTTCATTGAGAATTGAAATATACAAGCAGCTGGGGATAAGAGTAACACAAACTAAAACAGAAAAAGGACAAGACAAAAAACACAGCACAATAATAATAAGTCACAGGGGTATAGATGAGGGGGACATCACAAGGATTGTCAACAATTTGTGAGTGCATGGGGTGGGGTTACATAAAAGATGAGGGGAGGGAAAGGGGAAAAGCTGTGAAATGAAATAAAGGTGTGATAACATAAACAATGCAGTCATCCTGATACAGGAAAAGCTCTAATTAGGACCATTCAAGGAGACCCACATATCCAGGATTACCCTAACCAGCTAAGGCATGAGTCCTCACACAGTTATTGTTCTCCAGTCTACAAGTGCATACTTAGAGCAGGACCAGTCACCCTAACCATTTTTGCAACAGTCACCCACCTTTTCACAAATTCACTAGGTGGCTAGCACTTCCACTTGCAAAAGAAAGTGAGGGTGGAAAGGGAACTTAGAAAAGTCGATGAGAGCTTGACTGAAGCAGGTGTCTTTCCTCAATCCTTTCCGTCTCATCCACCACATGACCTCTTTCATCATAGCAACTAGACAAAGGAACACTACCTGCCCTGCTTTGTTAAGGTGGGTGGTGGGAAGATCCTCACAATAGATTCAGTTTACATGTCAAATTCATCCGACATGTGACAACAGCTGTTCGACATACCTTGGACACTGCACAAGTGCATACCAAATGGTTTCATTACTTTGCATGCCTCTCAGACAGTCCTATCTGACTGTGCTTCTGTACTTGTAAAGTTTATCTCAAACTGGCAGCACTCCTTTGAAGCATTGCCAGGCCAAAGATTCTTAGAAATTATTTATGGTAATGTTTCCCTGAGAATGTCATTGCTCTTGCTCAATACTTGATGGTTATATACTGCTAATGTAGAACTTTCACCAACCACATTGCCCAGCCAGTAGAAGGTAGTGAGCACTGGATGACATTCCAAAAAGAATTACTGGAGAAACTTCCTTATAAAATTTGGTCCTACTACTGAAGCAAGAAAACCAGATATAATTACAGAGGACAAAAAGAACAAATAGTGTAAGGTCATAAACTTTGCATTATCATTTGATAATAGAGACCAAAGAAATTGAGAAATATCAGGACCTAACCTAAGAGAGATGAAGAGACTAAGATAACAATTATTCCTGTGGTAATTGGTGCTCTTGGCACAGCACCCAAACTGCTACATAAGAGACTGAAGGATATAGGAATTGAGATTCACATTGTTGACTTGCAGAAAAGTGTAATCCTGTATTCTGCAAGAATCTTAAGAAAGATTCCTGTGATTTGAGGAGACCTGTTGTCACAAAACCTCAAGATCCTTGCTAACTGATAAAGCATGTTAGGAAAATACTAATAACGGTTTCAAATTTTGGCACAAGGCCTGTAGTTTTCAAGGGAGTGGGTTAGTCAATACTACTGACCCCAGCACTGGACTGGTAATTTATTTTATCAACCCCAGGAAGATGAAAAATAAACTTGACCTTGGAGGGATTATTTAAAGTTAAAACGTATTTCACATATTGTATCTTCCATGATACATAAATTTTTTCTGTTGCTAAAAGATAAGAATATTTATAATAACTGCATTCAGCTGAATCAGCTAATTTATTTTTAAATTGTATTCTGGAAAAAATCGGATTATTTCTTTATTTTCCACTAAATTATTGTTTAGAAAATGAATACAGCAAAAGTATTAGCATGTATTTATAATAATGGGTTAATTACATATTAATCTCTCTTTATATATATATTTACACACAAATATAATGCATATAAATACTATATTTTGATTAATACACTCTGAGTATAAACCATTTAATTATACCTAACATCATGCCATTAACTATAAAAATTTCAAGTGGTATGAATTAATCATATTCTAATATTTCTATCTCCACTAAATTTAATTGATGTATTGGGTTGTCCGGAAAGTTCATGCTGATTTTAAAAAGGTCAATAAATACTTGTCATTACATTTTTAACCAACCAAATATGAACCATTTTGTTGCACAATATGTCTCCATCTTTTCTTTAACTTGAAAATACCCTCTTCCCAGAATTGAAGTGGTTTCATGGCAAAGAATTCATCAAGGTATCTTTTTACGTCATCCAAGGAATTGAAATTTTTACCATTAAACTATTCTGCAGAGACCTGAATAAGTGGAAATCCGAAGGAGCAATATCTGGTGAATATGGAGGGAGGAGTAACACATCCCAGCTGAGCTGCAGCAATTTTTGTCTGGTTCCCAAAGAAACATGCAGTCTTGCATTATCATGTTGGAAAACAACACCCTTCCTGTTGGCCAATTCTGGATGTTTGTCTTGAATTGCTGCTTTTAACTCGTCCAGTTGTGTGCAGTATTTCTTAGAATTAATTGTCTGGTTACTTGGGAGAAGCTCATAGTACAGAATTCCTTTCCAATCCCACCAGACACAAAGCAAGACTTTTTTAGGGTGAAGACCCGTTTTTGGGGTGGCTAAGGGTGGCTCATGTCATGTACTCCAGGATCGCTTTCTCTGAACATTTCAGTAGATAATCCATTTCTCATCAGCTGTCACATTTTGCTTGTGTTTTCATACCATTTATAAAGTGAATCACAGATGGAAATGCGATCCAAAAGGTTCTTCTCACTCAACTCATGTGGTACCCAAATATCATAGCGATTTGTGTACCGAAGCTTTACCAGGTGCTCATAAACAACGGATTTTGATAGGTTGAGGCTTTCTGCCAATTCTCAGGTTGTAATGTGGGTTATTCTCAATTAATGACTTGATTTGGTCATCATCTGTAGTGGATGGTCTGCCTGATCACTCTTTATCAATAAGGCTACAATCTCCAGCTCAGAACCACTTCCGTACAGTTCTTTCGGATAAAGAAACATCACCGTAAACTGTGCATATTTCATTGGTTGCTTGTGAGGCATTTTTCCCTTTACGGAAAAAGAATAACATCAAGTGCCGAAAATGAACTTTCTTATCTTCCATTTTAAAGGGTTACAGAATTAACACAGGTTATAGGAACATAAACCTTCTTCTACGAAAAGATAGCTTAAACTGTGCTCTAAATGGAAGTGTAGTCAAATTTTATGGACTCAGCTATGTTCTAAAATAAGTCAAAAGGTAAGCTACTATAAATCGGCACAAACTTTCCAGACAACCCAATATTTTCTGGTCATCTTTATGGACCATACTTCTGTAATATCTTTGGATTAAGGTTTTAACACTTCTATTTACAGTGGCACAATCCAGTCAGAATGGCATATGGGCGTAATGTCATTTCTCCTAGGATAGTTTAAACCTTTAGCATTTAAACCAGTCATGTCTGACCCAAATATTCTATCTATCTTTTGTGCAAACTGGCCAGATCCAGCCTCTGACATCTTCCTTATAATATCGTTCTAAAAATATATAATCACCTCATCAATATCTTGAGGCTATAAGATAATGCATGATTAATTCAAAACAATGTTTAGAAATAAACAATTACATTTGACAGTAATTTGAATACTAAAAGGTTAAACATCTATATATTAACAATGACATCCATGAAATATAGGACATAACTTTAACTTAACACTTACTAACAAATATTACTGGGGTTTTTTATCATGACTGGATTATATGGATAAATATCTTGTTGATGATGGATACATGAATATTAGAAACATTTTTGTATGTTTTTAGAGGAGGTGGACATTTATATTTTCTTTTTAACATGTATAAATTTGGTTTTCATATGTACATATGTACACAAGATATTGATTAGTAAAATAATGTACAAGGAACACTTGTTAAATCATATTCCAATAAAGGAGATATAAGGATAAACCTGACAAAATCTGAATTAAGTGAGTGACTTAGCCACCATACACAACTTCTGTAGGGGCATACATTTTGACTTTACTAGGTGAGAGCTATAGATTCTCCAAAAATGGTAAAATCATAAATATTAGTAATATATTATCCTGGATAGAAAACAAAATGCTATTTGTCCTGTTCACTGTTATGAAATATTCTTAACAGATGAGATAGTGGGAGAGTGACTAAAATAAGGACTAAAGACAAGTTGCATTTTAAGAGTACACACCCTTGTTTATTATTTGCTTTGACTCCACTTTCTAAGAAATATATCCTTTCTTTCTTGTACTCCTCACCCCCTCTTAACTAACTAGCCTCTTTGCTTACTTTTCAATTTACCCCTCTTCAACTTTTTTTCTATATTCAGCTTCTTAATTATATAAGACTTAATCTTTCATATTCATACTCTTTCATACTTCCCTCTTAGAATCACAAGGATTTTCTGAGGAGAGTTTGTATATATACAAACTCTCACTGAAAACTTAATAACTGTAACTGATTTTTCATATGATAAACTAGTTCTTGCTTAACTATCATGATATAATCTGTTTTAAATCTAGTAAAGCACAATAAAAAACAAAGGTTAAGTCATATTGAAGGAATCTAAAGTTAGTAAGTTTATAATATGAGGTTCAGCATAATAGTACATTTGCCACCATGCACAACTTCTGTTACTCAGCAATTTTCATTAATATTTTAATGATTGATATCTCTCAGCTTTGTATTTCACATCATAGGCTCAAGGAAGACTAATAATCTAAAGAAGAAGCATATGACCATAAATGGTGCTTCAGTGGTGAGAGTTTATAAAGAGTCTGATGTTATAAAGCAATCAATTTTGGAACAGTTGATTAATCTCCTCCCCTTAAAATTATTGGCCTTGGACCAAAATTATCATTATTGTTGTTGTTGTTGTCGGCGGCGTCATTAATATTATTATTTAAGGTGGTGAACTAGCAGAACCATTAGTACAGCAGGCAAAATGCTTATTGGTATTTTGTCCATCTTTACATTCTGGGTTCATTCTTTTATGGTCTTTGCCTTTCATTCTTTTATGGTCAATAAATTAAGTACTGGTGAAACACTGGGGTCGATGTAATCGACTAGTTCACTTCCACCAAATTTCAGGCCTTGTGCTTTTAGTTGAAAGGATTATTATTATTATTATTATTATTATTATTATTATTCAGGTGGCGAGCTGCTAGAATTGTTACCATACTGTACAAAATGCTCAGTGACATTTTGACCATTTGGAGTTCAAATGCTAGTGAGGTTGGCTTTGCCTTTCATTATTTCAGAGTTGATAAAATAAGTACCAGTTGAGCACTGAGATCAATATATATATATAAACAACTAACCTGCTCTCACAAAACTTCAGGCCTTGTGCCTATAGTAGAAAGAATTCTTATTATCATTATTATTATTAAGGCAGTGTGCTGGCAGAATCATTAGCACACTGGGAAAAATGCTTTGTGACATTTCATTTTACATTCTGAGTTCAAATTCCGTCAAGGTCGACTTTGACTTTCATCCTTTCAAAGCTGATAAAATAATTATCAGTTGGTCACTTGGGTTGATGTAATCAACTAGCCCCCGCCCAACAGATTTTGTGCCTGAAGGATTATTATTATTATAAAGGTAGTGAGCTGGCAGAGTCATAACTGCACTGAACAAAATACTTTGCAACATTCTTCCGGCTTTACATTCTAAGTTCAAATTCCGCTGAGGTCAACTTTGCCTTTCGTTTTTTCAGTTTGATGAAATAAGTACCAGTTGAGTATTGGGACTGATGTAATTGACTAGCCTCTCCACCAAAACTTCAAGTCTTGTACCTATAGTTGAAAGGATTATCATCAACATCATCATCGTCATCATTATTATTAAAAATATTTCTACTTTAAACTCAACTTTCAGAGAGAACCTGAATAAATATGAATCTTTAATACAAAATATCTTTTCAGGAAAAAGCAAAATTAGATATACATGGATATGATATACAGCATGCTTTATTTTCTGTAGTAAACATTAGTATTACAGTTCTATATTTAAGAGATGAGGAATTATGTACATTATTTACATTTGACGGATATTTGTCCTCATCTGGTTTGTTGTTAACACATTTTGGCTGATATACCCTCCAACCTTCATTAGGTTTCTTGGGGAAATTTCGAACCTGGGTTCTCATTCCTAAGGTATTCTTCAATGTTATTGTTATTATTATTATTATTCAGGTCACTGCCACCCACAGGCATATGATGTAGTGGTTAAGAGCGCAGACTACTAACTCCAAGATTCAAAGTTTGATTTCAAGCAGTGACCTGGATAATAATAATAATAATAATAATAACATTGAAAAATACCTTAGGAATGAGAACACAGGTTCAAAATTTCCCCCACGACACCTGATGAAGGCTGGAGGGTATATCAACCAAAACATTGTGTTAACAACAAACAAGATGAGGACAAATATCCATCAAATGTAAATAATGTAAATAATGAACATTAGTATTGTTTATAACATGTGACAGAATTAGAGAATATTTAATTTTATTACATTATTGCATGCTTCTCTGAAAAATCTTCTGAAATGCTTACATTATTGGGAATTGAATCTAAATAAGATTTTACTATTTTAAAACACCTTAACTTAGTTATGCTAAAACAGATTTCAATTATTGGTACTTTTCAATAAAATGAATATCAACTCTATGCAGATGTTGATGGAATACTATCAAGACATTGTGTCTGCTCAAATTAACAAAGAATAATAGATACAAAAGAAATGTTTAGCAACATGTATCATGAAAACTTTCCAGCTAAATTAGGATCAATTCAAATTATGCTCTATATTACCTGATTTTTTAGGGGAATTTTTTTCTTTGTTCTAATATTTATTTCCTTATTGCTCATAGGGGGCTAAACAGAGGGGACAAACAAGGGCAGACAGAGGGATTAAGTCAATTACATCGACCCTGTAAGGATGAAAGGCAAAGTCGACCTCGATGGAATTTCAACTCAGAACATAATGGCAGATGAAATACTGCTAAGCATTTTGCCCAGCATGCTAACAATTCTGCCAGCTCACCAACTTTAATATTACTGTCATAGATACTATTCAATATGTTTGATTTGTGTTGCACCAAACTGCTCCTTTTTACATCCAGTGCAATTACACCATTATTTCTATACCATTTATGTGTTCATAAGTTCTATTTTATCATCATCATCATCATTTAACGTCCATATTCCATGCTGGCATGTGTTGGACAGTTTGATGAGATCTAATGAATCCAAGGACTGCATAGTGCTCCAATGTCTGCTTTGGCATGGTTTCTACTGAATGCCCTTTCTAATGTCAACCACTTTACAGTATGTATAGGGTGCTTTTTAAAACCACCAGCACCTGAGAGGTTGCCATGCAGTTTGCAAAACTATGAAATTGGAAATGTACATGTGTGTGTGGGTCTTTATGCTTGGAGATGAGGGGCTAAAGTATGAGAGAAGGGGGAACAAGCAGAGCAGATTCTGGTTGTAGAGGAGCTAAATAATGGTGATGCAATGTCTAAGTGGCTCCTCAAGGTATGAGTTGAGTTGGAATAAAGGAATTAGATATATACTTGGGTGGGGGTGGGGTTCCCAGAGTTTTATGGGAAGCAATATGATGTTTAAAAAATTTATTTTCCTTATATAAGAAACTTTATGAAACAAATTCCTGATAATTATACATCAATTTCAAGCCATGATTAACAGTAGCATTGTTAATCAAATGACAATATTTCTAATTTGTAATTTGTGCCATGTAAAAAGCACCCATATTGGCACAATTTAGAAGGCACACATAAAAAGAACTCAGTGCACTCTGTAAAGTGGCTGGTGTTAGGAAGGGCATCCAGCCATAGAAACCATGCCAAAACAGACGACAGGAGGCTGGTGCAGCCCTCCGGTTTGTCAACTCCTATCAAATCATCCAATCCATGCCAGCATGGAAGACGGACATTAAATGTTGATGATGATTTTATTACTTGTCATTGGAAAAAGAGTAACAGTTACAAACATTTGTAGGGCCACTGTGATTAATGGGAGAAAAGGAAATATGATTTATGGATTGTTACAGCACACTAGAGTACCTCCACATCAAAATATCATGATATATCTTTAATTACAGTTCTGGTCTGAATGTTTATAACTAAATAGACAAGGGACTCCATTAAATGTACCCAAAATCCTGACAGTATGTTAAAACAAGTGATAGATTAAGTCTACTTCTCAGGTTGCAGCAATACTACTACGGAGTGTGACAGAAAAACCTCCCACATAAACATTTGGCAACATGTAAAATGTGGGAGGGTTTTTTTTTGCCACACCTGTATAATATATTCAACTGATGTCTGAGTGTAAATGTTGTGCATGTGTGAATGTATAATTCTGTATGATTCTTACAAAGGAATGTTTGATTTTTTTAAAGAATAAAACTGTAATTTTGTTAAGAAAGTTTATCTTTATTTTACTAAGATAAATGATTCCATGTTTACACATATCTGCTATATCTGATAGAAGTTGTGTGGCTACATTACCACATTTCAAACATATAATACATTTCCTCCAAATTTATTGATGTTTAATTTCAATTAAGATCATTAAATCAACTGATACAAGATGTTATTCTTCATCATTAAATTCCATCATACCAACTACCTCATCTATTTCAGCTGCATTTATTAGATTTATAAATCGTTTATCATCTAATCTTATTGTTTTTTTTCCTACTTTTTTCAGAACTCCATATCTGAAGTTGCCCAACTCTTCACTGAATTCTTCCGAGAGCTTGATGTAGTTCCCTCTGATGTGGTTGCTGGCTTACTTTTATTAAGACGTTATCAAAAGCTCCAAATGCGAAGTCATGTTGCTAACGTATGTGCTCTAAGCTCATCTTTTGAAATCAATCTTGTATTTTTTTTTTGTATGTCTATTCAATAATATTCACTTATTTTAAATATTTTGATACCAATTAACATAATTGTTTTAGTTATAATTTATAAATTAGAAAAAAAAACTGTGTTTTTGTCCTGTGTTTTTCCCTTAAAGTGTGACCCTGTGAGATGCAACAATTCTGTAGAAAGTCTCCCCTAATTTTCACTTGACAATTCAAATTGCCAACTTAACAATTCAAAGCTTCTTCAACGAGGTTAAAGAAGTCTAAATGCTGAAAAAGTCTTACAAGACCCAAACATGTTCAGAGTTGTCTCCTACTCTTACAAGAACAAATAAAATAGCATTAGTCATTGATTGATAATATTCCTGTTTTTTCCCTGCATAATTTCTTTTTTCTAAGTTGCTTTCTAATGCTTCTTGCATTAAATATAACATTAACTTGTCCACAAAGTTTAAGCTTACATCATAGTAACTATCCCTTACAGACAAGCTACTTTCCCAGATTACTTAGTAATTACTTAATAATAATTTATTCAGTTACCAAACTGAAACTAACTTTGCTTAACTAGTCATTTTTGAGGGTAAAGTTTAACTCTTAAAGTCTTATGCTGCAAATACCCACAACAGTTGTCAAATTCTACACCATATATAACTGCTGTTGTAACAGTATTGTTGTTTGGGGTCAAAAACTGAAAGAAACAAAATTTACTCTCATTTTAGAAGAGTTTCCTGTCAAAGATATTCTGTTTGCCCTGTGTGCATTTTTCATGGTTTATCGGGTGAATTTTGCTGAGTTTTTATTCATTTGAATTTTGAGCATAATGGCAGTTAGATTTTTGAGCATAATGGCAGTTAGTGGTGCTATTTATTAATGATTTATTTATCATAATTTATTAATGGTTTAATTTGAGAAGGAGATCTTGATCTTGGTTAAATTAATTTAAGTGATATTTAAGTATCACCAACAATCTAAGTGATATCAAGATTTATTGATTGTGAGCAGTAGAATTATCATGTAGTTGATATTGCATTGATGCTTTTGTTAGTTAATGGTAAGGAATGATAAAAACAAAAACATTAACTTACTGATATATTTTAAAGGTAAACTCTCTGCATACTAGGGGGTTCACATGGAGAGCATAATTATTGTTTTAAGTCTAAATGATACTAATTTGTTGCGTTTTACAAAACTTTTAAATGGAGGAGATGAGAATATATCTTAAAATTCTTTTTCTAATGGGAGTTGCACAGCTCCTAAGTTACAGAGACTAGCTGGAGTACAAATTCAGCTCTGAGTTATGAAATCAATGCCTGGGAACCAATATTTCATAAAAACTTATGTGTAATCAACTTAGCTGTTTTCAGCCTATTTGGGTAGGTGAAAGTGTCATGACAACAGGTTAAAATCAACAACAGATAAAAGGCACATTCAAAATGTACACCAATAATAATTTTCAATTAGCTTTCATGCAATATTAATATTTTTATGATTTTTATATTGGACTGACTGCATTTCACACAAAACCTTTAATTTCTAGCATGATTGAAATATTTATATAGGGAAAGCATTACAGGTCTTTAAGAGTTAAATATCTCTATTTCAAATATATTAATATTAAATGCCATACATAACAACAATAAATTATAAGGATATTAAAAATAAAGTCTATTGTGAAAATAATTTTTCAATTAACATTCTGTTTGACTTGCTCTTTTCAGAAAACCAATGATATTTACCAATATTTATCAGGAGCAGCAATTACTCCTAAGACCCACTTTCTCCAATTAAATGACCCTGATGTTATGGAGGAGTACAAACTAATTATCCATTATATGGAATATGCATTGGCTGCCTATGGTTGGCCTGCTTATATGATGATGAACAATGCCACTGGATTATGTAGTCTCGTACCTTATTTGTCGTAAGTTATAATTTGTATTACCATTTCACTGTCTTAATCACTATTAAATATTGACTTCTTTTATCTTATTTAAAATCATTGGATTGTGGCCATGCTGGGGTACTACCTTGAAAGGTTTTTGCTGAACAAATTGACTCCAGTGCTTATTTTTTAAGTCTGGTACTTATTCTGTTGGTCTCTTTTGCTAAGCCACAAAGTTATGGGAATGTAAACAAACCAACACAACTTGTCGTGCTGTGGTTGGGAGACAGTCAGACAAACACACACACACAATGCACACTCATGCATACACACACACACGTGCACTCACACACACATGATGAACTTCCTCACATTTTTCACTAACAAGGCATTGGTCAGACTGGGGCTGTAGTAGAAGACACTTACCCAAGGTTCCACACAGTGAAACTTAATCCAAAACTACATAATTGCAAAGTGAGCTTCTTAACCACACAAACAACCATACGGAACAAAATGAAATGTTGTGACGTTTATTCTTTTTCCACTAACATTAATGAAGCAACATGGAATAGCTGCAACTAGGATTTGAAATCTGATTTGGTTGATGAGATGTATTTTTATTATCTCCATTCTACTAATAATCAAGTGAGATAAACAGTTATTGAACCACATTTATAATTAAGTCACTCTTGTTCTCTCTCTCTCTCTCTCTCTCTCTCTCTCTCTCTCTCTCTCTCTCTCTCTCTCTCTCGCCTCTCTTTTGTCTTCCCACTTCATATATATTTTTCTTTACCCACTTAATTCAATTGAAGTCCATGCAGTTTGGATTGCTATGAATATGTGTTTACATTAAGAATTAAGTATGTGAACAATCTTATTAGCTACATATTAATTAATGTTTACATAGATGAATGCTTTGATGAATGGCCTGTTTGCTCAAATGTCTTTGCTGCAATAAAACTGAGTGTATTTATATACGAATTCTACATTAACATTTTAATTTAATTGTGTTAGAACTAAAAGCGCTTTATTTATATTTATGAACTTACATATAATGCATGACTGCTTCACATATTTGTTTACCCTAAGACATCCTTAAACAAGGTTCCCTATTCTGTACTAAGATATAAGATAGTCATAAGTCTAAGGATATTGAATGTTGGTGTCCAACATTTACCATTACCAATCCACCTAAGACCATCCCTGGTTCTATATAATCTGTGTTTTAGAATGATCCAAACTGAAATCTTCCAGCAAAATTCCATGTAAATTTTTGTTCCAAACACCATTTCAATGATTATATTGTTTTGTTTTTAAATTTTTTATTATTCACAAAATTAATTGAAACAAAGTCTGATTAGTATATCAACATGTACATCTCCATTACTACACTGTCTTATGATGCCATGTAAATAATTCACATAATTTCAACATCTATAAATGTATATCATAAAAACAATAACTGGAAAGAATAATAGAAAATATATATATACATGGCGTTAGGAAGGGCATCCAGCTGTAGAAACAGTGCCAGATCTGACTGGCCTGGTGCAGCCTTCGGGCTCCCCAGACCCCAGTTGAACCGTCCAACCCATGCTAGCATGGAAAGCGGACGTTAAATGATGATGATGATGATGATGATATCAAAAGCAATATAATATAAAACAAGAAGAAACAAACTGTTTATTTCTGAATGGCCAATTTTATCTTACTTCATGATATCCATTGAACTTCTTGAAAGCTTCTAAGTAACCATTATAAAAACTACTAATATACTACTATGCTAATAAGATAAATATTGCATATTCATATAATCATCTCCATTTCATTCTTCAGCAGTCCCTTTACATCCTCTGCAGCCATTGCCTCTGTTTTATTATACAGCATCACACCATTTTTTTCTTGCCAATTAATAGCTGTCATATGAATCAAGGGAGAAAAAGCGCCCTGCTTTGTTTCTAATAGAACACGTAGTTCTTAGAACTATTACCATCATCTCTTATAACAGCAGCCATAATGATCTACCTTTAATGTTAGTTATGTCAATTAAATAACCATAACTTATTTGTTAATTCTATTGAGCCAGTTAAGCAACTCATAATCTTCAAAGTAAAACTGCATGTGCTGTTATCTACTTAACAGCATCTGAAATGTGTAAGTGGCTGGATGTGGATGTGTACTATTTCAAGAAAATGCAAAGTTAAATCATTAGATAATATCATTTGCTTACTAATTAAGAATCATTAATCTTAATTGTATCTAATTTCATTTAACTTTATCAGTTTTGTACAAAACACCTTTATTCATATCAATTCCATATAAATGTAAAAAGGAACATTGTTTTGTCTTATACATGTCCTCATGTAAATGCACAGATACACACACAGCATATATAAACATATACACATGAATACTTATTCATACATATTCTATCTTATTGTCTGATTTTAGTTGTTGCTGTTGTAAAAGTTGTGTAAAACACCAAACTTACTCTACTGTTGTTGAAGATAACTGTTGTGAATGTAATTTTGCTGCTATGAAGAAACTCAGTGGCCTCTCAGATACTGACATCATATATGTCACATATCACGTAGATGTAAGTTGAGTTGATTAAAACCCTACTTCTCTGCTTAAAAATATTTCCCGTCATTTTTTTCTCATCCTCCTGTATTGCTTTTTCAAAGTCTTGTAATTCATTCAGTTGTCAAGTAAGTCAAGATTATTGGCATTAAATGTTAAATTTCAAATATTCTCCTGAAAAGATTTGTAGATATTCTCTAGTTGATTAGGAAAATAGATTGGGTACATATTCTCTTAGCAGAGATCAACAAATCATAAAACAGTCCATCAGGAAACTCTCCAACCTCTTTTTTCTACACATCAAATGCATAGAAGGAATGTGTTTACATTCTTACAGATCAGTATCACAGCCAAAGCTTTATATTTAAATTTATTTCAGTACTTCCGATATATATTGTAATGTTTATAAAAAATATATTATTTACTTAATGGCATGCTATCTAAAGCACAAATTTTCAAGATATCTACCATATTAAAGTAACTTTATATAACAGCTAAATACTCCAAACCATTAATTGGGGTAAGAGTTTGGGTGCATATTCTCTGAGGAGATATCAACAAATCATAAAGCAATCCATCAGGAGACTTACCCCACCTATCTTTTCTGCACATCAAATGCACAGAAACAATGTATTTACATTTTTATATAGTTTGTTATCACAGCTAAGACTTTATAATATTTAATAGTTTTTAAATAATTATTGTTAACTAAAATGAGTTCTAGATTTTATAACTCATTTCTTCTTGTAAATTTTAAAAAGTCCTCTGGGCTTTTTTTAAAGATATTTTTTTCTAAGTAATTTCTGTTTTCTAGATTGGAAAAACACCATTTTATGTTGCTGTTGATCATAAACAGAAGAAAGTAATTGTTTGTGTGAGAGGAACATTATCTTTACAGGTAAGCTGCTTTTATATTTGTTGCTGCTGTTGCCCAACTTTTCTCTCAAAGGAGGGGGAAATTGGGCAATATTAGTGCTGTTAATATTAATTTTTGAAAAATAGTAGTGAATTGACAGAGTAGTAATAGACCAGAGTTCAAATCATGCTACAGTTGATTTTCATTTTTATCTCTCTGGAGGTTGATAACCTAAGTACCAGTTGTGTACTAGGATTAATTCAATCCACTATACTGTGCTCACCATAAATTTCTGACTGTGAATTGATGTAAGAAATGAGTAAGTTTGATGTGTTAATGTTCAGTTGTTAGGGATAAGCCACAGACAAAATAAACATCACCAGCAGATTTTATTTCATTTTAGACCTTGGCTGTAATTGCAAATTTATGATCTTCAGATAAGAATAGATGAATAAACTACATTGTGGTGGAAGAACCATTTTATAACACAAACAAAGCTTTAAATTGATACTTATTTCTTGAGATGTCAAAATTTTTGTTCCACTACTGTGATCTGGTCACTGACACAATTCCACTGATATGCATTGGAACTGTGTCTGCAACAAGACCCTGGTAGTACAACAAAATGATGATGACGCCTCATGAAATCAAAACAAATTCAAAGTTAAGATGTGAGTAGCCATATAACCTCTCTACAGCAAGAAACATATTCTGCTCTGGCCCCTTCTCTCATACCTAACCCCTCCTCTCCTAGCATGAGCCTTGTAAGACTATGAACTTCTCTCGGGGCTCATAGTCTTTCGAGTTCCATGGTGACCTGACTAGTGCTGGCAGCATGAAAAATGCTCTCAGTACACTGTAAAGTGGTTGGTGTTGGGATAGGCATCCAGCCATAGTAACAATGCCAAAGCAGACAGTTGTGTATGATGTAGTACTTGGACCCACCAGATCCTATCAAATCATTTAACCCATGCCAGTGTGGAACAAGTACATTAAAGGATGATGTGGGCTATTAAATGGTTAGAATGACTCACAATATAGTTGTTTTAGTTTCAACTCAAGCTCTCAGATCAAGCCATTTGCCCGACATGTACAACTCTGAAATATTCTGAATGTTATATTATCAAAGAAAGAGGAAAACCCCAGTTCTTTTCCAGACCTTTGCAAACTTGGAGGTCAGAGTAGTAAGTGCTAAACTTGAACATGTTGATATTTAAGTTGAAACTTGTATAAAAAATGCGAGTAGAGGTTTCCAAGTAGCTACTGTTCATGGAAGAAAGGATTGAACAACATTTAGTTTGTGGTTTGAGAAGTGAAACAGTGGTGAACTCATTGAATGAATTAATTTTACTAATTCAGAATATTAGAAATAATTGTTATAGTAGTAAAGGAGACAGGGAAAAGAAATAGTACACCTTTGGAACTAGTAAGCTGGTGTGTTAGTTTTTTGCCAATCTACCTGATGTAATTTTATATGCTGTGTAGAATATTTGTGAGTGCATCTGCTGTAGCACTGTTCCATAAATGTGAGCAATTCTCTTATGTGGGTTGCTTTTGAGCTTCGTGGAATGTTTGTAACTGATCCAGAATAAGATATTTTTCTGACCCTGAAGAGAACTAGTTTTAACAGTATTATATATGTGAAATCATTGTCAGAGCTTTTAAGGCCTAAATCTTTTACTGTGTAATGTTAGATGAGGTAACATGATAACCTATGAGATTGCAGTGTCATAGCTTCATTATAGAGTAGAACTTCAAAATATTTGCTTATCAAATGAGTGTAAATGTGATGTGAGATATGTTGATTGCATGTACAGGACACTTGTGTGAAATAATGAGGTTGATAGGAGGAAGGATTGACAGCATTATCTGCATTGATCATGGATTAGTTACAGGCATTCCACAAAGCTCAAAAGCAACCCACATAAGAGAACTGCTCACATTTATGGAGCAGTGTTGCTATTGATGCACTCACAAATGTTCAATACTGCATATAAAATTCCATCAAGCAGATTGGCAAAAAACTCACACACCAACCTACTAGTCCCAAAGATCTACTGTTTCTTCTCTCTGTCTTTTCTACCACTCTTACGATAATTTCTACTGTTCTGAATTAGTTAAATTAATTTATTCATCTTCACCACTCTGTGTACCTCTTCATGTTTTTCACACAAACTTCAACTTATGATTAGAAGTGAGAGCAAGGAAATCATTAATATAATATAAAGGAGTGAGAGAGACATAACCAGAGTTTATAAGTAAATAAATAGTGAATTTTAGTTTTTTGCTGGCTCGAGTAAAGTTTACAAAAGACTAATTATGGAATTAAATAATAATCTCGATCATTGTGTTTATATGTTTATTGGCAAGGATGTTCCTTCCAGCTGACAAAAATATATTTTCTGAAAAAGAATAAATGAAAAAATTGTCTTTTTTTTTATTATTATTATTTCATTAAGCTTTTAAATATACCTAATCCTCATCAACCCCTGAATATTACTGTCTTGAGTCCTAGGACTAATGGACTCAGATACCTGGTTTCTACAGCATATAAGTGACCAAGATCACAACATTTATTCTTAACTAGGATGCCAGTCCATCTTAGGGTTACTTGTTTATAGTTGAGTGGATCGGAGTAACATGAAATGAAGTGTTTTGCTCAAGAACACATTTCACAACAACACCTTCCACGATGCAATTGTTTTCGCTCCAGCACACGATCTCAGATCAGGTCACTTGCTATGCAAGTACATCTCCGTAACATTTCACAACCTAGTCTGGAATCAAAACCATGATGTGATTGTAAGTACAACATCCTGACCACTAGACCATGTACCTTCAAATATACAATAATGTCAATATTATTATAAATTATGTTGTCCAGCTTTGTTGTATTTAGTAACAATCTTAAATGCTACTTGTGATATTTAAGGTTTGAAATTATTATTCTACTGCATCTTCTTTATTATCTCTAGGATGTATTGACTGATCTTAAAGCTGAGTCTACTATGCTTCCACTCGAACCTCCTATTGAGAACTGGCTTGGTCATGAGGTAAGCAAATCAATCATAGTTTTACAACATCTAATGACTAATGTCACAAATACATTCTCTTTGCTTAAATGTTTAATTTTTATTCTTGATTTCTCTTTTTTTTTAACTAGCAAAACTTGATTAAAATAAAAGCATAAATCCAATAAGTTTATCATCCTCATCATTTAATGTCCATGTTCCATAGGAGCATAAGCTGAATAGTTTGACAGGAGCCAAGGGGGTCCAAGGATGCCTTTGTACTGCAATGTCTGCTTTGGCATGTTTTCTTTATGGCTAAGTGCCCTCTAAATGCCAACCACTTTACAGTATGTACTGGATGCCTTTTCGTTTTTACTAATGAGGTTGCCATCAAGCTTGCAAGGCTAAGATCCCCTTTGCCTGAATGATGCTACAGTAGAGAGGCAGCTTTATGCTAAGAAATGAAGTTTTATAGTGATGATGATGATAATAATGATAGTGGCAGAGGTGGTGGTGGTGGTGATGTCTGTTTTTTTTTTACGTAACACATTTATAAAATCTGAATCTATTTGATTAGATCTAATAAGCTTACTTTGACTGTATTTTATCCTTTCAAGCCAGTCATGAAATATGTTTAGCTATTTTGTGTCATTTGCACCATTACGCTCATCCCAGACAGGACAGACTAAACTAGAGTATATCTAGCAAGCAAGATACAGGGGCTGTTTGAAACATTCATTTAATAACCTACACAACAAGATTTTGGGAAAAAAAAATTTACTGGTGTACTTTGCAGGAAAATTTAAAATACATTTAAAAATTTTTAGCTTTTTTAAAGTTTGAAATTCTTTTAAATTATAGAAAACTATTGTTAACCAAGTTATATTAATCATTTTTGTGTGTAACAAAATCATCAATAATATGCTCAAACAATAGTATGAATTTTCAAAAATTTTAAATTATATTCTTAAAAATCCATAGTACACCATGGTCAGAACTATTCAACAAGAAAGGAGAGAAAAATAAAATTTAAACTTTATTAAAGCTTTCTTAATTAAAGTCATGACAAAAAAATTTGTGTGAATAAAGTATTTTGACCATATTGTGATTGCATATCTCTTATAGAGTTTCTATTGAGTTTCCTTAAAAAAAAAAAACATGGCCATCACTTACAAGCAAGTATGACTGGTGGTATATACCATGTTTTCATTAGTTATTTTAGGTGCCTGTGTAGTTGCAAGCAGACAGACACTTTCTCAGTCCTCTCACATTCAACCCAACAAAACAGCTGGAGGGAGAGAGGCCCTCACCTGCAATCAGCTGATACTCATTTTCAAAAAGCAACATGAAATGAAGTGCCTTGCAGAAGGACACAACACTCCTAAAATATTCTGGAATTGTTACTTGTAATAATATTAGTAGGGAAGCTTCATTTTTTTTGTCCACTTAATTATATAGGGAAAAATATTAAACACTGTTATTCCTGATTGCAGTATCATTAGCATTACTGTCTTCATCATTCTAAAGTAGTCATTGACAAAATTGCAAGTTATATGAAAATAACTATTCCATTTTTCTATGGAGTTATTCAACTGACATGTTGTATCCAATAAAGGCATACAGTAATATATAAACTCTTCTATAAAGAAACATTTTCACAAATTAGAAAAAATTCTCAAATCAAAAACTTTAGCTCTGTATGTGTAAATATATTTTAATCATTTAATGTATTTATGCCTGCAGCTAAAGCTGATAAACGTTATGACAAGTCTTGTATTATCTGTTGTCAAAGACTCTAATTAAAACAGTTTATTTGACCACATTAATATGCATCTAACATACATCATTATATAGGCATAAATGTGTGTGTGTATACATGTGTGTGTGCATCATTGTCATAATCTTTTAACATCTGTTGTCCATCTTGGCATGGATATATATGTGTCTATATATGTGAGTGTTTGTATGTACATATATGTATGTGTATATATATTACAGAATATCTCTTTCAGCAAACACATTAATTATCTGTTTCAGATTTGGAAGCACTTTTTCAGTTTAAACTTTTCAAGTCCCATATTTTTGAGTTTCAGTCATAATCAGTGTAATAATTATGCCTAAACAAACTGTTTTAAATGATGCCATGTAATACACTAGTGTGCCACAAGAGATACCAATGTGTGCTACAGATTGTTACAAATATTTTTTAGAATTCTGGAAAATCTGTATTATTCTTGAGTATTTAAAAAACTCATGCTATTTTTTGAGCATGATAAATATAACTTTGTTATACCCAAGAATGATTAATAAAACTTGGTTAGAAATAGTTTTCTATAATCTTTAAACATTTTAACTTTAAAGCAGTTTTCTTTTAATTTAAAATTTGTTTTTTACTTTCTTTGCAAAGCACATCAGTAGTTTTTAATTTCCTGTGTTAAGTGCACTTGTAAGTTTTTCAATTCATCTCCACAGAGCCACAAAGTTTAAAACATGAGAAATCACAAAACTAAACAATTATTTTCTTGTATATTCCTCTCTTACAATGCATCACTGTTCTATTTTTCTGTCCAAAATATATCAAAATGAACCACTTCTCTACATTATATATACAGTTCCCAAATTCTTCACAATAAATGTGTTATAAACACCCATTAACTTTATCTTAGAAATTGAAAACTGGTTTAATTTTTTTGAACTAATAGGTGGGCTATTGATGGAAAAAAGAAGAAATGTTTTTTTTTTATTTATCTTCAGCTTTCAGACTAAATAACATTAGAGTTTCTCAAAGTTTCAACATTTTAGATTTCAATTATATGCATTTGTATGACAGTGTATTCTTTGTGGGAGCAATATGTTTGGCAGAAACTGCAAATGCCTTGTGAGTGTGATTACTAGTGTGAATCAGTTTTTATGATAAACTAGTAACTTAACCATTCAATAAATAGTGATTGATAACATAAATACAAAATGGCTTGAATAATGGGTTCACTATGATAAAACCTTTGAAGATGGTGCTTCAGCATGACTACACAGTCTAATAACTGTAACCAGTTAAAGAATTAAAGAATATCTGCAAAATCAAATGAAAAAAAAGAAAATATTTTCTACTACTGTAAGTGATGATCAAGAGAGTAAAAATATAGCCATTTTTCCATGCTTGTATAGATTAGACAAACATGTTATTGAGGCTTTGTTTTACAGCTGAATGTCTTTCCTGTAAAACATATTACATGTTTTTCAAGTAAAGCATCTCTTACTTCACATAGCTTCAAGAGTACAAAGCAAGTTGGTGGTTTGTTGACAGAGGTGACTATAGCAAGTGATGGTGAATGATATGGGTGTAGCTGGGGAGGGATGAGATATGTGAGTGCACTGGGAACAATAAGAGTTAAGGGAAGTGTAAAGGTGGGAGTATAGCAGAGGGGAGAGAGCAGTGGATGAAAGCACATGAAGGAAGTGATTGGTGAAAACAGTGGGAAGGGAAAATCAGGATAATAATATTCCTTTCTACTATAGGCACAAAACCTGAAATTTGGGGGGAGGGGGATAATCGATTACATCAACCCTAGTGCATAACTAGTATAACAGGATCATTTAACTGACCCTGAAAGGGTGAAAGGCAAGGTTAATCTTGGTGGAATTGAATTCAGAATGTAAGGACAAACGAAATACTGCAGATCATTTTGCCTGGCATGCTAACAATTCTACCAGCTTGCTGCCTTAACAATAATAATAATTATAATAATAAAAATTGTGTGTGTGTGTGTTTTCATTTCCCTTTAACTACCAGATGTACCTAGACAGAGATGTGACATTTCATTCTGTTCATATTCTAAAATGTGTGTGGTGTATATCTGATGTTAAACGTTCGGCTAGTTGCAACAATATAGTTTTCTTGATCTGTCTTCCTTAGGGCTACTTTATTACTTCTTCATTGTCTGTGTATCCATTAGTAGATAATATTAACTGAGGCTTCATTTAGTGGCTCAATAGACAATGTTTGTTTTTTTCAAGCAGCTTTCCCCTTAATGGGCATGGCCTTGGTCTGTTGTAAGTGCATGTGTTTTCAGCCATATTGTGGGTGGTTCTTGACATGTTATTATTTAGTGTTCATATGATAGGTCTAATATGTTCTGTGTGGCTGTAGATAACTTTTCTATTGTTTCTAATGAATGGTGTGTTTACTGAGGAGACAAGAAAGCATGCATTATATCTGTTACTACTGAAAAGCAGGTTGAACCAGGTAATGCCTCTTTTTTTAGACTTGTTTTGCTGGTTGTTCATTAGTGAACATGTAAAAAAGAAAAGACTGGCCAATCAAATCAAAAAAGAAGCTTGCAGCAACATTTATGAAAATAGATGTACTGAGCCTCAGCAAGTTTTGAATGGAGATCACTGTAGGATGAATTCAGTTTAAATAAACTTTAAGTCTTTGCATATATCTGTTTGTTTTAGTATATATCTACTTATCAATGTAATCCAAATATATATATATTTATGTGAAATAAAGTATTTTATGTAATTTACTGTTTCCATTAGGGTATGGTTGATGCAGCACAGTACATTCAGAAAAAATTAGTCGAAGAAAATATTTTGTCAAAAGCATTTAATAGTGATTTCGTAAGTATAATTATTGTTCAGTTTGTGTATAATTTACTCCAGTCTTCAAAGGAAATAAAGAAATCAATATTATTATCATTGATTATTAAATATGTTGTATAATAGAGCCTGTATGATATATATGACAGAAACACAGGATGACAGTGACTTTAAAGTTTTGCCAGCAACTGTTCATCAGACAGTGAATCTTCTCTGGTGAAACTTTGAAGCCACTGTCATTCTGTAATTCTGTCTGATAAAATATATATGATCACTCTTTGAAGTACAAAGACCAGTGGAATGATATTGTGTAATGTGAAATTTATGTTCAGATTAAGTTTTTGGTTGATGTTACTTTACTTTATTACTTCTTCATTGTCTGTGTATCCATTAGTAGATAATATTAACTGAGGCTTCATTTAGTGGCTCATTAGACAAAAGTTGGGCATATCAAAAGAGATCAGTTTAATATTCTGTTTGGTAGGAAGGATAAAATTGTAAGAAAAATATTCTCTGTTAAAAATATTTCTCTTTGCTGTAATTTGTGAATTAGAAAAAATATATTTCAATTAATTTTGTTTATTTGTAAAAGTAATAAATTACAATGTCATAAACAATGTTGCTTTGAAAATTTTATTTCTCTTTTCAGGATCGCAGAACTGATCAATACAATTTAATTTTAGTTGGACATTCTCTTGGAGCTGGAACTGCATCAATTTTAGCCATTCTGCTAAAAAGACAATACCCTAATTTACATTGTTATGCTTATTCACCTCCTGGAGGCCTTATAAGGTCTGTATACATATTTTAAATTTTATAAAAATGAGGATTTATATCTAATGACAATAATGGTGATAGTTGGTCTCATATCTGGCTTTATGCTAGTTTTCTAATTGTTATAATTATAAGAAAAGCATGATAGTGTGGGAAAGTTTAATTCTACTTAGCAATTATTTACTATGAAACAAAACAAAAGTATTAGGATAGAACACAAAATTGACTTTATACCACTTTGCTTTGTTTTTGAGCCTTCTTGTGTCAAAATAATTGCCAATCAAATAATAGCATTGATGTAATTTTTATTTTTAACTTTTAGTCAGGAGGGAAGGCAAGGGTTTTTTGAGACTGTTGAAGGAAGAAGGTAACCTCTTACAGCATGTTGCATACATGTGGAATATTCAGGAGTTTAGTTATGTACTTGTCTGCAGGTTTTTAAATCATTCCCAAGGCATCTATTAATATAGGAATTATTTCTGTTTTCAATTCATCTCGCTGGTTATCTCTATTTCCAGATCTTTGTATTTGAATAGTGTCTGTATTTCCTTTATAGAAACATTGTTGTTCTATGAGAAATTACTTCTTTTCCTAATGATCCTTAATGATACTGTCCATCAAGTAACTTTGATTGCCCTCTTTCTAGGAATTGCTATATTCCCTGAAAACTTTTCTAGTAATATTTTATATTGCCTCTTTTCTCTTAGTATTTCATAATGTTGACATAACTGCAAAAGTATGAAAGCCCTATCTCTGTCATGCCTGTATAGATTCTCTTGGTTTAGATTTGACAGCCACAAACAATATTAACTGTTTCTTTTTAATCTTTACATATTCTACTGAGATTTATTTATTGCCCTCATCATCTTCTTTGAGATTTTTATAAAGAGAAAAGTAAAGATGGACTGGCAATTGCTGCCTTTCCATAAATTTACTGAAAAAGCCTACTCTCAGTATGCCTCTGGAAGCTGGTGAATACAGTTAGAAAGCACTTGCTTTTATAATTGATGGTAAGTTTGGATTAGTGGTGTGCCTTAATTAGGCAATGTAAAAATCAGGCTTATGTAGTTGTTTTCCTATTGGAGAATCTCATTTCTTTTTTATTATTCCATGATCAGTTCTTCATAAACTCCCACCCCACCATTGTTTATAATTTGTCCTTGTCATGTTCTCTCATCCATTGCCTTTGTGGTAAATAAGTTGTTACTACATCAATAGTGATGGTGGTAGCATTGTTGTTGTTTGGTCAACTTGATACTTGGTTCTCAATGTCATCTTCAGTTATGTGAAAGGTATGAGTTGGCTGATTTACATAAAAGTTTCATGGTTCACAACTTTTGTGTTAAATTCTGCTTGCATTAAAAAATAATATTGTTATAATCCTTACAATGTTGAATTGTTATAACACCTACTGTGTACTCTCTGACCACCTACTACATACTCTCTCATCCTCCTATTTATAGTGACTAACTCATGCCACTTGTTACATGGGATGGGTGAATCATTATTACTAATTCCCTACAACATTGCCCCTTTGAAGTTTTTCTTAGGAAGTGTCTTTTTATTTAGCAATGTTTTTAAAATTCATCCCACCTCCCTTTTTTAAGTTATTTTTCATACAAGTTAATATTTTTTGTGCTTGGCATCTATTTTCAGGAACTCTGTATGTTTTCTTGTCCTCCCACTTGTACGCCTGGGTTCAATCACTTGCAGTGGCATTGGTACTTAGAACGTATCATACAACCATGCCATTGGTTCCTCCAACATCTTTAGTTTGCTTTCAATGAATCTGTTTTTCTGTTGGTTCCTGTATCTCTTTTGCATACCTTTTCTACTTTTTACCCAATACATCATTTTACTTATGCATTTGGTAATTACGCCATCTTTTCAACTCTACTTTCCATTCTTGTATGCCCTCATATACACCTTTTCACCAACTTTTAAAGAATCTTGTTATGTCTTCCCTGGCACTTTTTCTTTTTTGCCAGGTAGCAATTTATCAAAGACTGATTCTACTTTCCTTGCAAACATCAGCTCTGCTGGTGTATTTGGATTTGGTGTCACATGGTACATGCTTAAAAATTGTTGTAGAGCTACCTCATCCATGACTTCCTTGTTCGATTTTCTAAGGGCTCTTTTGAAGGTATCAACAAAGCATTCTGCCTGTCCATTAGATCTGGGATGATATGGTTCCATAGTTATATGTTCTACTGCAAACATACCACAAAATTTTAAAATTCGCTAGACACAAATTGTGTCCCATTGTCAGACACTATCTTGTCTGGGATGTCAAATCTTGCAAACAATTCATGTAAAAAAAATTTTACAGTTGAGGAGGTTGATTTTTTACACTTACAAATTTCAGGCCATTTTGAAAACTATCAACTACCACTAAATAGTAAGAACCGTTTAAAGGACCAGCAAAATTGAAGTGTAGTCTCAACCACAGAACATCTACTTTTGAAGAATGTTTACTTTCTATCTTGGACAATTTTTCATTTCATTTTGGCTTATATACAGGTGTTCTACCCTGTTTTATTGCAATTTTTTGTTTCAGTCCCTCAGCTGCATTCAAAAGTTTGACTGAACCAATTATATTTCCACATAAAACACATATGGACGTATTCCATAATTCGAATAATTCCATCCCCTCTGTTCCAAATAAATTAAGTGAATCTTTTAATACATTTATCTTTGCCTTTTTCACTTGACCTCAAAATGTTACATTGCATATGAATCCACGAAATAAAATATAATCTTTTTCTCTGTAACACCATGTGCTACCTTTTTAGATTTAATTAATTTTAGCTTACTGACATATTTCCAAGTTTTTTGGTTTATAATGGTAATATCATTACCAGTATTCAACTGCATTTTAACACTTTTATTTCTGGTTTTCACCTTCATGAATTTCTTCTGATGACATACTGTTTATTCTTTTTCCTTTGTTCTGACATTTTATCATCTTCAGTGTGTCTTTATATGTCCAATATTACCACAACGAAAGCACTCCGCTTTCTTAAATGGATAATTTTTCCTCAGGTGTTTACCTCCACATGCGAAATATGGGTTTATTTCCTGATTTTTGTCGTGTTTTTTAGAAAACACTTTATCTCTATTCTGATTATTTCACACTTACGTTACTTGGAAACAATCTTTCCATTCATTTTCCTCTGTCTCATGTCTTAATTTGACTATCCTTTCACATTCTTCTGACACTTGCTGTAGGGTTACAGCCTGGTTTTGTTCCAGCTTTGCAAGAATTCTAGTTCTAACTTCTGCATCCTTTTCAGTAATAAGTCCCTGTGTAAAAATCAGGCATTTGAACATATCTTGTGTTAATTTATCCAGCTTAAACTTCTCGCATTCCCTGTTTACTTTACCAGTATATGTAATGAAATCCTCATCACTGTTTTTCTCTGTGTTCAGACACATCCAACATGTGTTGAACAATGAGCTTTTTTCACTGAAAATTTTACACAGTATATCAATTGTGTCATTAAAGTTAATGTTCAAAGGTTTTCTTGGGAGTACATAATTACTGTATCATTCAATTCACATTCTGTTGCTGCCAGTTTTCTCAAGATTAAGTGCATTTCTATCTCATCATCCTAATCTTTACATTCTTTCTCAAAGATTAGCTCATATCTTCTGTAGTATGCTTTGAAGGTAACTCTGTTATGGAGTTTGCAACATATCTGGCGAGAACACTTTTTCTGAATTTCCTGGAAACTTTATTAATTGCAGCATTTGTTGCTGTAATAGTAATTGTTGTTGTTCTTTCATTTGTTGTTTGTTTTTGAAAATTGAGCAAACCAGCCAACAAATTTTTCATAATTTTAACGAATTTTTTCATAAAATTCACACAACAAATCTTTGTTACCTTCTTGCAAGTTGTTAATTCTCATAGAGTTTATTAATTCCTCATGAGTTGTTTAAATCCTGTTGAGTTTATTAATTATCCTCATCAACACTGTTGTATGCTTACAATGTTGGATTATTACAACGCTCACTTCGGTATACAGTATACTTAGTAAAACCAGTAAAGACATGACTATCTCTGACTGCCTATGGTACTTCATTTACTTCTCTTTACTTATAGTGACCAGTTTACTCCATTCATCACGTGGGAGGGGTGAACCATTATTACTAATTCCCTACAATAAATATACAAAGCTCTATATGTAGAATTGATGATTCAACAAGTAATCTTGAGATATGAACAAAAGAAATAGTGTCATGAGACCTTTGTGATGGGGCTGCCACAGGAAAGAATAACAGCAATATTGTTACCATAGCTGGCAATTTTAATGAACACAATTCATGTTAAGAAACATTAGAAAGTATCTACTGGGGTGCATCTAGATTATAGTTTACCATAGTCTAGGTGCACCAGTTATAGTAGAAGTAAGAAGAATTATAACCCCAGAATTTCTGTGGTTTAAATGATTTCACTATTCACATCACATACTTCAGAAAGCTACCCAGTTAACAGCCACTAGTTGCTTGAGTGATTTTTTTTTTAATTTATAAATTTACAAGAAAATGAGATGAGCTCAAGTACAAAACATACATAAAGCATATGAACCTATAGATACAGACTAGAACAGTTTTGAATTTGTTGTATTGCCAATAAGAAAAACTAGTTAAATTAAAATAAAGTGCTATTTCTATTATTTTGTCCAACCCCAGTATATATCATCATCATCTTTGTTTAACATCCGTCTTCCATGCTGGCATGGGTTGGACAGTTTGACAGGAGCTGACAAGCCAGAGAACCTCTCCGGGCTCTGTTGTCTGTTTTGGCATGGTTTCTATACCCATCCTAATACCAACCACTTTACAGAGTGTACTGAGTGCTTTTCACATGGCACCAGAACTAGGAGATTACCAAGTAACTTGCAAGACAAAGACTCCTCAAATGGGAGAGAGAGTGTTACTGAAGGAGATAACTTTATGTTGGTTGAAAGGTCAAAGTATAATCATAATGCATAATCTGTTTGGGCTTTGAATGTCTTGACAAATGTACTGTGAGTGAATTTGACTGACAAAACCTGTATGGAAGTACCTCTGTCATGCGATTGAATCCCTAAACAGACTATGCATTACAGCAAACACCTTAACGTTTTTGACACTAACCAGCCTGTGACTAACCCTAGTTTTCAGCTACAGATTTCCTGATTAGAGTGATCTAGATAAAAGCCGTGCATAAAAATTTCATGTTAACTGATGCTCTAAACCCAATCTTAATAATGGTTGTTATTTAACACAAAGGGTGTATATCTCAACAGAAATATAGTAACAGAAGAGTAAATTTATTTCTTTTGTTTCAAAAGAATTTAGCCTCATATTCTCTCAGGAAAGAGATAAATGCTACAATTCTCATTTCCTCCTCATTGCAATAAACAATGCTAATAAATAATTGGTAAGATATAAGCAGAAATACTGTAATTTGATATTTTGTTCTATTTATTTCATAAGTGGAGAAGGGTATTTCCATGTCTACACATGAAATAAACAAATAAATAAATAAACAGTTTCTCACTTTATATGAAATTGTTTTGTTAATTATCCAAATAGTAATCCTATAATGCCATGTTAAGTTCTCATCACACTGAGTCTTCAGACCAGTTTTAATTCCCAATGGAAATCTTCATTTATTACTGCTAATTCTTCTGGGAAAGGATTGAATGTCAAAACTTACTGTTTCCTCTATTAAAACTTTTAGGGCTTCTGAAAAATCATTGTTAGATTGTTTTGTATTCATGGGAAGTATCTTCTCCTATAGCTGTGGGTTAACCAAAGCCTCTTGAGTGGATGTAGTTGATGGAAAGCTCATTGTGTGTGTGTGTGTGTTTATTGGTGCTTGTATGCATAGTTTGATGATACAAACAGGAAAATAGAATTCAAAACGTGTGTGTGTGTGTGTGTGTGCATAGATAATGAAAAATCAGAGGTGAACTCTTTTCAATAAACAACACCATAGGGCTCAATTTATTGAGCAATTAGACTAAAGTATTAATTAGAAAGAGACAAATTTGAAGGTCAATAATACTCCTCATCAAAGCCAACATAGATCTAAACACAGAAGGTATATATGAGCCATTATAAATATGTGAACATATAACATATAAAAGCATATATATACATATTATAGTGTAATTCTCTGCCCAATTCAAAATCAGATGAAGAATTACATAAATACATTCAGACAAGTCTCAAAGTGATGAGATAACAGTTCACAATAATCCATAAAGGAAAACCTCAAATGAATCCAATAAATATGAAAAAATCTTACAGCTGTTTCCAGGCATGTGCAAAGAAATGTGTAGGTAAATCCTTTTCAACTTCAGTAATCCACATTTCCTTCATCGGAGAATACGAACAGATTCAGAATTTTAAAATTATGCATGCTATTGTAAGAATATGTTTAAGCAGTTGTAATTATATACAAGTATAAAAATTTCATGAATTCCAAGATTCCAGGTCATTGAACTACTAAGAAAATTACAAAAAAATTTTACAAAATTTATACATTTATATCAATGTCATGTCAAATCATCCAAAAAGTGTTATCAATAGTATTGTTGAAAGGATATGATTTAGAATATCTAACCTATCTGCCAACAAGCAGACTTTTAACAATCATGCATCTACTTTATAATCTAGCTTTAATGAATAGTGGCTTCAACCAAAAAATCTTTTATATTAGAAATACATTATTTAGAATAAAGTTGAATCAAATGGTCCCAAATCTAGGTGATCTAAATATAGATGTCCCTTATGATACTGATCCTTCTGAATTCAGGCTCAAATATAGACATAATAGGAATAGCAATCATTTGAACTATAAGATCACAGGGATCCCAAACTTGAGCAGACAACTTGATAATAAAACATCTCAAAAATGGGATATAATTGGGTTTACCCCTCCATTTTCCCTTCGTATTAGGAACCTCCCTGAGATTTTTTTTGGGGGGTTAATCAATAAGAACATAAGTGTCATTCTATATTTAACAGATCATCTTTGAAATTATCCTATTCTACAACACCAAATTTGGGGTTGATTATAGCAACAAATAATAGATTTAAATTTTGAAATAAGGTTGATAATAACGCTAGTATAGCTGGGTGTAATAAGGAAAATTATTGTTCTAGGGATAAAAGATACAACTGCCAATCCTGAAGTGCCTGTCCTTTAAAAGAAATGTCATATATAAATGCAAAGTAAGCATCTTAAAGGATCCTAAGAAAGTATATATATGAAATACTATTGATTGGGATGCATTTAAACTCATTCGTACAAAGTTTGACTTGCTTCCAAAGGAACTTTTGTCCATTCTTCAGCTAAAACAGTCTCCAGTTCTTGTAGTGATGATGGTGGAAGAGATTGACTCCTTGCTTGTTTTTCTAAAATGCACCATAAATGTTCAATAATATTGAGATTCGGGGACTGTGGTGGCCAGATAAGCTGTTCAACTTCACTAGAATGTTCTTTGTGACAATCAGTAACAACTTTAGCTGTATGAATTGGTGCATTATCATCCTGAAAGATTGCGTTTCCCTCCAGAAACAGTTCCACAACCATAGGATGAATTTGATCAGATAAAATGCTGAAATAGTCTTCACTATTAATTCTGCAATGAAGGGAAACCATTGGGCCGGTGGATTTCCAAGATATAACCCACCCACCCCCGATCATCACAGATCCTCCTCCAGGTTTAATTGTTGGAAGAAGGCAGTCTGGGTCAAATACTTCTTTTGGCTGTCTCCACATGTATACTCAGCCAGTGGTTGGAAATAAGGTGAAGGATGACTCATCTAAGAAAATAACATTCTTCCACTGCTTTAGGGACCAATCCTGTAGGTTTTTACTCCACTCTAAATGCTTTACAACGTTTGTTTTTGAAAGTAGTGGTTTTCTGATTGCAGCCCTCTCATGAAATCCAGCTTTATGCAGCTCCCAGCAAACAGTTTTTGTGGAAACTGGGTTCTCGAGGTGGTCATAAAGCTCTAGTAATTTGGGGAGCTGTATTTTTATGATCCGTTGTAACAATTTGCATAAGAGTCCAACGGTCCCTTTTTGAAAGATTTGGCTTTCTTCCGGAGTTTTGTTTCAATGAGGAGGTTTTTCCTTCTTTCTCAAAGGCTGTCATTACTTTGGAGACAGTTCTTCTTGATAAACCAAACATTTTGGCTGTTTTCATTATGGTAGCACCTGCCATACAAGCACCAACTAGCTGACCTCTTTGAAAGTCCAATAGATCTGTCATTTTAATTACTTTTTTCTGATGATATCTAAAAAGAAACAGCAATTTTAGCAAAACATATTAAGCAACACTAATAATCAAAAACCCAAAATAAACAAGCTTTTGACAATTTTATAGATATTTCAAAATTATGATGATCTATGCTAGGTGTTTCCATTATTTTGTCCAACCCCTGTGTATATATATATATATATATATATATATATATATATATTATATATATATATATATATGTGTGTGTGTGTGTATAATTAAAATGTAATGTAATAATACATTACAGAGGACATATCATAAACAATAATTATTTATGAATATATCAACGGCCCAAAATGTTATCATAAAATACATAGAATTATAATTATGAACAAGTCACAGTTATAACTAAGAGTGTTTCAAAAACCCTTACATGTTTAGAAATAGCAGTCAAAAACCACTATAAACCCACTATTATCATTATTATTAGCTGTGGTTCAAATTTACTGGTCTTTTCTCATAAACGCTGTGCATTATGTTTGAATTCAGAATTTGAATGTGTGGATAGAGGTTGACACATTATTCTTGCCAGTTAAGATACATGTAGGCCCCAAGGTAAGGTCTTATATCAATTTCTATCGATAAGAATATTCTCCAGAAGAAATGAATGGAGCCCTTAATAGGTTCCTAATATCAAATTTGCAATAGAGAATTAACCTTTTATTTTTAAGTTGTGAATTTTATATGTCATGTCACCTGCAGACAGCATTTATTGTGAGGAGATATGAGTGATAATAGTGGCTTTATTGTGGTTTTTGACTGCTATTTCTAAACATGTTCATAATTATGAACACTCTCTCTCTCTCTCTCTCTCTATATATATATATATATATATATATATATATATATAGCAAGAGGAAGTTGATGAACTCTCCTGTTATGGACGCAGATTTGATTGTCACATAGCTAGCTAGAGGTGATGGTCTCTTGGAGCTAATTAATGGCAGCATTCATCCTGTTTCTCTGGACTGCCATATTAGCTTGGCGATATATATATATTGAGATATATATTGAGAGAAATGAAGCCAGTATGCTTTTCTGGATGTGCAATATCAGTGTGCATGTTCAACAAAGTGTAAGCATCTTAAAAGAAAAGTTAGGTATAAGAGGAATCGGGTATGGTGTGCAAGAGAGACAACTGCACTGGTATGGTCATGTGATGCGTATGGACAAGGACAGTTGTGTAAAGAAGTGCCAATCTCTAACTGTGGAGAGGACCTGTGGTAGAGGACCTGTGGTAGAGGTAGACCCAGGAAGAGGAGATGAGGCAGTGAAGCATGACCTTCAGACTTTGAACCTCACATAGATAATAACTAGAGACTGAGACCTTTAGTGATATGCTCTGCTTAAGATGACCCATCAAGCCAAGTGCACCTGTGCTGGTGGCATGTAAAAAAAATCAACCTTTGAATGTCAGGCCTCACAGAGACAAAGTGGCTGAGTTCCTTTCGAGCGGACCTCACATAAGTGAGATGGCTGAGATCCTTTCGAGCATTGTGTGTATGTATGTGCGTGTGTGTGTATGTGTATGTCATATCTCTTTTTTATCCTTGGCCTTCTCCCCACATGCAACTTTATCATCTTACTACTCCTGCTGCTTCCCAACCCCCACTCTTTTTTCTGCATCCTTGTATCTTATTCAGCTCATGGTTTCTTTTGTTCACCCATCCTTCACTCATACCCATTCTACCCCTCATTCTTCTTCTCATACACTCTTGTAAACTGCCAACTCACCCACCCATTTCTTCTCATCTTGTCCCTTGTGGGACCACTTGGACACCTCACCTCCATAATCTATTTCTTACAGCTCCTACTGAACATTTTCTTTTTCTCTTTCCCCCTTTCTCCTACTAGATGTAAGTAGCTATGAAAATCTCTCTACAAAAACCTGCTCTGTCCTCCCCACCTCCCATAATAATCCCCTTGTTCCCTTGCATGACGATAACCCTCTCCAGGATTTTTAGTTTTATGAACTGCATGGAGACTGTAATAGTGTAAGTGGCATAAAAAAGCACCCAAGCCATGCTGTAAAGTGGTTGGTGTTAAGAGGGGCATCCAGCTGTAGAAATCATGCCAAATATTTTGCTTTGGCAAAATTGAAAAAAGTTGGTTGCCTTAATTTTGGGACTCCCTGTATATATACTAGATTATATTGAGCATAGGAGTTGCAGTATAGTGAAATCAAAAAGGTAAGAGTGATAAATTATAAAATTAAAAGTTAAAAAGGATGATGGGGATGATGAATTATAAAGTTAAATAAAGAAATTGAAATTATGAGACTAAAACAAATAGATAAGAAAATAAAATATTCAAATAAGGCACAGATAAATAGATAAATAAATAAAAATGTAAGTTGTACTACTCATAGTACAGTAAAATACATCTCTTTGTCTGTCAGGTGATTGTTCTCTGATATAATGGGATAACATTCTGCATGCCCTCAATTATCTCTGAAATCATTCTCACATCTACCCTGTTATCTTATTCTTATCAACATTTTGATCTCTCTGCCTCCAACTCTTACACGTTTGATATATACCACATCATCCACTTTACTTGCACACCCAATGTTTCTTTCTTTACATAATTGTTTTTGTACCATCTTTGTACTGTTATTACATTATGGTTTATAAATCACCATTGTACTCCCTTTATACTAAAGAAAAATCAGCTGTTCAAACAATTATTATTATTACTATTATTATTATTATTATTATTATTATTATCTAGCTTGTGTTTATTTCTCCTTTCATTTCCATGAACTTCTTCATTAAGGAAACAAACTTTTCTACATTATTTGTGTTATTGATATTTTATTTGTACTGCAGACTTTGTAGTCTGTCTTGGACCAAATATGTTCTTCTTAATCCGCACCCATGAGCAGTAAAATAGATATAGGGTCCTCCATTGGTCAAGGTTGACCTCAACAGTGTTTGAATTCTTAAAGATAATTATGAAAGAATTAATAATTTTATTTCAAATAATAGAAATAACAGGAATTACAATGAATAATAATGTGTATATAAGTTATGTTACGCGATATTCAATATATCAGCTGATAATTGAAGATCATGACAGTTTTGAAATGGATGCCTGGGCAAGATATTTTTGAGGAAGACTAAATTACCCCTGAATGCAAGTTTCCCCTTTTCTTCACATCACTAATGTTTATCCAAGAGAAGGGTTACCATCTTGAACTGATAAAGAATGTATATAGTGACAGGTCAAGGACAACTCTCAAAATTCAGAAAGCTGGAACAGATACTGCACTGCATCTTATCTTGCCTGACACTCTAACAATCCTTCCAGATCACTGTCCTGGATTAATGCATACTTTTCCATTGATCCTGAAAAGATAAAATGCAATGTTGACCACAGTAGGATTTGAACTCAAGTTACAGGGAGCCAGAACATATACCACAAGGCTTCTATCCAATGTCCAAATATCTCTGCCAATTTACCATCTTTCAGTAAAATAATATTTACTATAAGGGGTAGTTTATGCTATTAAGTTCTTAGAGTACACAGTAAGATGTTCTCTAAGAACTTATTAGCATATAGACTGAAATTTGGTTCAGTGATAATGCCTCTAATGAGATAATTAATTGGATGGTATACTGACTTACAGGTTTCAGTTCAACTACCAGTATTCACTTGTAAATCAATGAAATAGGTATTGGTTACATATGAAACTAGGCAAAACTGAAAACATGTTCAATTTCCGAATATCTTTAAAATGTTTGATTAGTTATAGTCATGCCAAAGATTTGCTCAAAACTAATAAGGCCACTCAGCAACAATAACAAAAAAACCTGCTGCTACTATTACTACTGTTACCACCACAACCACTACTATGACTATTATCTCTATCACTGCCACTACCACAACTACTATAACCACCACTATAATACAATTACTATAACTACTACCACCACCACTACTACTAACGATGATGATGAGGACAATAGCAGCAGCAATAATGATGGAAGTGACTGCAACAGTGATTACATGGCTGATAATTTATATCTACAAACACCACCACCGCTGTTGTTGTTGTTGTTGTTATGATTATTATTATGATTGTTATTGTTTTTATTATTATTATTAATAGTTCCATTGACTGTGACAATAGCACAACATCAATAACAACAATACCTGTTTTACTGCACACACACACACACCCTAAAATAGAAAATTGCACAGAAAATGGTTCTTTGTTCCCTTTTTCACACAGAACAAATAACTTTGAATTGTGAAATCAATAATTGAATAACAGTTTCATGATATCCCTTCTATACTATTATACTTTATTGATTTGTGAATATCTGATGTAGCATCATGTTCTACTCCTCCTCTTTCTCTCTCTCTCTTTCAAACTATCTCTATGTATATATATATATATATGCAGAAGCTAGGGCTAGATGAGTGGTTGGTGTACAGGAATACTGTCAGTAAGGTGAAAGTCGACAACAAGTATAGAAATGAACTCTGTGTACAGGTAGGAGTTCACCAAGGATCCCTTCTCAGCCCCCTCTTGTTCATCATAGTCCTCCAGGCCATAACAAAGGTATGTAAGTCAAGCTACCCTTGGGAGCTCCTCTACACTGATGATCTTGTTCTTATAGCTGAATCACTATCAGAACTAGAGAAGAAATTTCAGATGTGGAAGCAATGTCTGGAATCAAAGGGCCTTAGAGTTAATTTAGCAAAGACCTAAATTCTAACAAGTAGGAAACAAACAAATCACTCATCCCTTCAGGTAGAATGGCCCTGCTGTTATATGTAGGAAAGGTGTAGGTAGAAACTCCATAAGATATACCCAGTGCACACTGTAGATATATAAGAGGTGCAGCAGTATCAGAAGCTTATCAGAGAAAGTAGTATTTGTGTGTGGCAGATGTGCAGGTACAATAAACACTAAGAATGTACAGAAAATAGACTTTGTCAACTGCCTGGTGGGGTACTTAGAATTAGCAGATAGTAGCTTCTGTTACCTAGGTAACCAAGTCAGCAGTGGAAAAGGATGCTCTGAGAGTGTAGCTGCTGGGAAAAGTTCACAGAGTTTCTATCTTTGTTAGCAACAAAGGGCATCTACCTCAGAGTAAAAGGCAGATTGTATGATACCTGTGTACAAACAGCCATACTATATGGTAGTGAAACATGGGCTGTGACTGTAGAGGACATGCAAAGGCTTGAAAGAAAAGAACCTAGCATGCTCCACTAGATGTACAGTGTCAGTGTGCATATATGAAAGAGTAAGTTTCTTAAGAGCAAAAATTGGTATAAGAGATATCAGATGTTGTGTGCAAAAGAGGAGACTACAATGGTATTGTCACGTAATGCGTATGAACGAGGACAGCTGCATAAAGCAGTGCCTATCTCTAATTGTGGAGGAACTCATAGAATAGGTAGGCCCAAGAAGATGTAGGACAAGGTGGTGAAATATGATCTTCAGTTTTTTAATCTCACAGAGGCAAGGACAAGTGACTGAGACTTCTGTGACCAAGACTTGGCTGTGCTTTAGAAGACATGTCAAGCTAAGAGACACAAGAAAAGCACCCATGCTAGTGATACATAAAAGACACCCAGTACACTCTATAAAGTAGTTGACATTAGGAAGAACGTCCAGCCATACCAACCAAGCCAAAAGAGACAACTAGAGCCTGGTGCAGCTCTCTGGCTTACCAGATCCAACAAGTCATCTAACCCATGCCAGCATTGCCTGATACCATTTTCTTTCATCTCTGCCCCACATGAACGTTAATTTTCATTGTTACCTATAAACTTAGCTTCTTTTACAGATGTGAGTTTCACTGATAAAATGTTGATACAATTACATATAGCTTATATTGTTATAATATTGAAATGATTGTGTGGGACTGCAGCAATAATTATTTTTAATAACTACACTCTACTGGTGAATGACTTCTTTCTTATTATACCACACACATCAAGTCCTCTTTGAATTTAGGTCTGCTTGACCTTTACTTTAATAAAAAATGTGTGGAGAGAGAGAGAGATGCAAGTATGACTGTGTGGTTAGTTTACTTCCCAACCACATAGTTTTGGGTTCAGTCCTACTGCATGACATCTTGGGTAAGAGCCTCAGGTTACTCAAAGCCCTGTAAGCTGTGAGTGTCATTATCATACAAGCTGTGCCATTTGTTTCTAGTCTTCTGTGAGAACACTTCTAGCCATACAGAAATATTACCTTACTTAGAAACAAGTGGGGGCTGGTGATAGGAAGAGCATCCAGTTGTAAAAAATCTGCCTTGAATTCTATCTAACCCATGTAAGCATGGAAAAGTGAACATTAAATGATGATGATTTTATAAATATATATATAGGTGTAGCAAGAAGCTTGCTTCCCAACCACACAGTTCCAGGTTCGGTTCCACTACATGGTACCTTGGGTAAATTTCTTCTACTATAGCCTTGGGCAGACCAAAGCCTTGTGAGTAGATTTGGTAGGCAGAGACTGAAAGAAATGTCATATATATGTATGTGTATATAACTATGTGTGTATCTTTGTGTATGTGTTTGTCCTCCCCCCATCACCACTTGACAGCCAATGTTGGTGTGTTTATATCTTCATAACTTAGCAGTTCAGCAAAAGTGACCAACAGAATAAGTACTAGGCTTAAGAAATAAGTCCTGAGGTCAATTTGTTCAACTAAAACCTTTCAATGTAGTGTTCCAGTATAGCTGCACAAATGAGTGCAACAGCAATAATTATTTTTAATAACTACTCTATGCTGCTATAATACTTGCTGTTAGTTCATCTTTGGTGTTGCAAGGAGTTTTGTTGGTCTCTCACTCAACTGTGCCCCACACATAATAATCAAGGGGGTTGCAGTCTGGAGAGTTAGGTGACCAGATGTTAGGGGTGATGTGGTCACAGAAATTGTGTGACAGCCATGACTGGGTTCTCCTGCTTGTGTAGCATGGTGCAGAGTCCTGTTGCTAGACATAGGATCTTTCAGCAGCCGCCTGCTTGACCCAGGGAGTACTACCTCCTCCAGGCACTTGATGTAGGCCTCCGTGTTGAGCCTGAGGCTGTGTGGGAATATGAATGGAGGTATAACTAGTGATCACTCGAAACACCATGATGTTGACTGAATATTTAAGTCTTATCACTCTCAGTACATGTTTTGGAGAAACAGCAAGCCAACAGTTGTTGTGTGTGTTCACCATCTGTTCCTATTGGAGCTTCCAGTGCAAATGCCAAGCAGTATAACATGCCATTTCCAAATTTCTGGCAGAGTGAATTGCATCATGGTGGTGTTTTTCTCACAGACGGTGGTCATTTGACCCTACTATACTGTGTAGTCAACAAAATCAAAACAAACAATGCGCATGCACAAAATTAAGAATACAAAATGGTGACAATTTACCCTTCACACCCTGTATGTATATATATATATATATATATATATATATATATATATATATATATATATAGGCATGCACATGGTAATGTGGTTTGCTTCAAATCCAGTTTAGAATCCACTCACACTGTGTGGCACTTTCAACTGACGTTTTTGTTTTTAACTACAGAGGTGCCATACTAGTGCACATGAATGATAAAATATAAGGATTTAAGATATCAAGGCTTTGTGAGTGAAATGAGTTAATGGAAATTGTAAGAAGCCTGTCATATAGATGTGTGTGTCTTCTTATATTAATGTTTGCCCACTTGTGCATGCTGACTGAAAACAAAGTCACCACACTATACAAATGGTATCATTTGTTTATGATCTGGCCAGTGAACCATTTGCTGGTTTAGAGAAAATATTACCTGGTAATATTACAAGTAAGGGTTGACAACAGGAAGAGCACCCATCTGCAGAAAAATCTGTGTCAAGTATAATATAACCCATGCAAGCTTGGAGAAGAGAACATTATATCAATGATGATGGTGATGATGTATGTATGTGTGTGTCAGTGCTTGTGTATACATGTGTAATTATCTGGTGTTGGATTGCTTCATTTATCTCAGAAAACAACTGGGACATTCAAAAAATATAAAGTTGAAATAAAGTGAAGTAAGCAACTTGATCAATTAAAGTCCTTGAAGGTACTCTTGCATGTTAGTCACAATCCAATGATTGTTAGTGCTGAAATTTTTAATCATTAAACACAAATTGATAAAATCAGGAAACAAATCAATATTTATGTAATCAATATTGTCTGTCATTTTATATTTCAACTTAAAGTAGAGATTTATCTGTAACATTCAAAAAGTATTTCTCCTTTGGCCATGAAATTAGCAAGTAGCTTGTTCTGTATTATTTCTAATTGACTTTTGTAGAAGAAAGCCATATTTGCTATAAGCACTGTGACAACTGGTGAAGTGTACTCTTCAATCCTTCTGTTACAATGAGTGTGGGTAGGTGTAGCTGAGGTATTAATTGTTACGGAAATACTTCTGAACTCCACCAGTAAATGTGAGCTGAATACTATTAGTAAATTCAATCACAGCTATATAGTGCCAGCAAGAGAACTACAACATAATTGCTCAGCTTGCTGAAATAGCAGCTAAATCTCTCACAAATCTCACCATACTGTCTTGAAAAAGAAAAAGTCATTAAATAATGCAATACTAGATATCCCTAACAAGATAGCATAGTCAGGACTACCTACTTGATCAATACCTTTGATCATAAACCTCTTTGATCAATAAAAATAATTATTCATGTATCAAACACATATGTCAATGTGTTTTCTGCTATAACTACTAAATGAAACACAAATGGAATAAATTCAATTGAATATTTTTTTCTCACTTTTAAAAATCATCATTGTCGTTAACATCCGGTTTCAAAGCTGGCATGGATTGGACCATTTGACAGGAATTTAAGGCACTGGAAGCAGTTAAAACAGACATTGGAACACAATGTCCCAGTGTCTGTTTTTGGCACATTTTCCGTGACTGGAAGCCCTTCTTAATGCCAACCACTTTTTAGAGCGTACTAGGTGCATTTTTCACAGCACCGGTTCTAGTAAAGATTGCCTTGTAACTTGAAAAGCTAAGGGTCTGGTATCCCCTCTAATTAGAGAATAAAAGATAGAGTGAGCAATGATTCTAGATGGAAAGATGAAAGAGGGTAAGTAAGATGAGAGGAACAGATTTTTTATTGTAAATGGGTAGTAGTGGGGAGAATAAGAGTTGTACAAGTACCACTAATTAGGTAGTGTATAGCAGGGAACAAGGGAAAAGGGAAGGGATTAGTGATAGGGTTTTGTGAAAAAAGGTGGGGTTAGAGTGGAAAGGTGAAGGGTGGTTATCTGTACCGCGCAGAGGAGATGGTCTGTTGTCCTCCATGGGGGAAGGTCACAGATCAGCCAAGCATGGGAAGGTCACACTCCAAGCCTGAACTTAAAGAAGGTGCAGAACCCCCCCCCCCCAGGAAAAGCAAACAACCACCATCTAACCATCCAGAGTACCCTCTGACCAACTGACTAACACCAAAGTGTGTGCCATGGAGGGTTCCACCTAGCAGTGCATCCACACACCATCAGTTGTGAGTCCTGACAGTAAAGCCTGGTTGTGCATCCACCCACCCAAGTCAACAAATCATAACACACCAGACACCATTTGTGAAAAGGACATAGATTAGAGTACAGATGAATCCTGAGAGAGTCATTGAAGAAAGGAAAGATGTGGTGCAGGGCAGATGGAGAATGATGAGAAAGAGTGTTAAGGATGTGGGGAAGTTTTAGGTGGAAGGTAGTGAAGGAAAGGGATGCTAGAGGGTACTACAGGGGCATAGGAAAGGGGAACAAAAGATGGATGCAGTGTGTACAGTGAAGGAAAGAAAGGCTTGAGGGCATCCTAGAAGTATAACAGTAGATAGTGAGATTAAGAGGAGCTGTTGGGTAGCAATAGAGGTAACTTTGGAGTCATCCTCCATATATATCACATGCTTGTACCAGCACAACCTCCTCTCTTGCACACTACATCTGATTCTTCTTATAACAAGTTTTTCTTTTAGCTCATTTGTGCTCTGACATCCATCACAGCATGCTACCTTCATTTCTTTCCAATCGTTACAAGTCTTCTACACTCAAGCACCATTTAAACATTGGGTGATATGCTGTGCTTGAGAAGACCTGTCAAGCTAAGTGAAACCATAGTCATGGCTGATGCCAGTGCCATCTGACTGGGATCCATGCCAGTAGCATGTAAAAAGCACCATTCAAGCGTTGGGCCTCACAGAGGCAGTGACAAGTGACTGAGACATTTGGTAATATACTGAACATGTGTAGACCTTATTTACATTATTTACAATTGATGGTTATTTGTCCTCATCTTGTTTGTTGTTAACACAATGTTTCGGCTGATATACCCTCCAGCTTTCATCAGGTGTCTTGGAGAAATTTTGAACCTGGGTTCTCATTCCTAAGATATTTTTCAACGTTGTTGTTATTATTATTATTATTATTATTCAGGTCACTGCCTGGAATCAAACTCAGAATCTTGGGGTTAGTAGCCCATGCTCTTAACCACTACACTATATGCCCATAGTGGTTAAGAGCACGGCTACTAACCCCAAGATTCTGAGTTCAATTCCAGGCAGTGACCTGAATAATAATAGTAATAACATCAAAAAATACCTTAGAAATTTCCCCAAGACACCTGATGAAGGCTGGAAGGTATATCAGCTGAAACGTTGTGTAACAACAAACAAGATGAGGACAAATATCTGTCAAATGTAAATAATGTGCATAATTCCTCATCTCTTAAATATAGAACTGTATTATGTTTAGACCTGTCAAGCTTAGTTAGATCCTAGTCATGGCCAATGCTTGTTTTACATCAATTGCACCAGTACCAGTGGCACATAAAAAGCACCCACTACACTCTTGGAGTGATTGGCATTAGGAAAAGCATCCAGCCATTAAATGATGATGTCTCACTATTCTCCTGCTCCAGATTTGTCCCCAAAAGGTATAAATTAATGTAATTGTGTCATTATAGATCAGAGGTGTCAAATATACAATTTGACACCTCTAATATACAATATATATATATATATATATATATATATATAGAGAGAGAGAGAGAGAGAGAGAGAGAGAGAGTGGAAATGGATGCGCTAGGTGTGCAACAAAATTATCCTTTTGGTTGTGGATCTTAATAGTAATCATGTTAAACTCCTTCTGTTACATGATCCCATAGGGCACTGTGCGATTTAAATAGGGCTTTAACATAATGTCAGGCATAGATGTATTATAAGAGAAAAGCATGAAGCATGAATTTGTTATTCTTTTATTTCATTTGTTACATGTGTTTCTCTGTTCAATAATTGATTTTATCATATTATAAATGCAATTTACAGAGAGCATTTTTCATATATATATAATGGAATGATTACTATGAAGCATTGTGTAGAATATATTATATAAAGGATCGTGGGTAAGGCCAAAACAATGCAAAGTAAATGCAAGCTAAATTACAAGAAAACAAATATTTGAATTAATGTAGACTTACCTTGTATTCAATATTTCGGGGTTATGACTCCATTTCAATTTCTTGAAAATGTGATATACCTTGCATTTACTTCACATTGTTTTGGTCTTACCCATGATTCTTTATACAATATATATATATATAAAAAGTTAATCCAAACATGAAAACACAAAGAGAAAACACAACGTTTTGAGCAGAGCTCTTCGTCAGAAACATAGGAAAAGGAAAGCTCCAAGGAAGGGAAGACGGAGGAAAAAAAATCGCCAACGATACACACGTGGTCACATATATATATATATATATGTACACACACACACACATACACAATATTTTTTTCAAATCATTTAAAGCATTTTCCTATTTGGTTACATTAGTAATTTTATTATTGGTTTGTTCTGGAGGTTCAGACTGTGCCCCCACAGCCTTTGCATTCCCCTTAAGACTGGTTAAATCAACAGGTTAACATTGCTCTTAAGCAAGTTAAAATATTGTGTTTTAAATTAATCAATTGCAAGCAGTCTTTTCTACTGAAATATGAAGACATTACAAGTGAATGGTATCAACTGTCTCAAAGTAATTGTTAATTATTAAAAAAAAAAAAAATAGCAATATTCAATTGCCATAACTGTATCACAATAGTGAGTAACCTTCTCAAGTTAACATTTACTAATCAATGGTATCAGTTTTCAATAGAGAATGAAATACTTTGCAGGAAATCTACTACTATATGCATGCACCATTACTAGTGCAACAGATCTTAATGCATATTTTGGCAAATGTTCATGCACAAAATATCCAATGTTTGCTACATTTTTTGTTAGGTTTTCTCAGATATATTTGCAATTTTGTAAAAAGAAATGACTTTTCAAATAGACATATTGGAATATATGAATATATGTTTGAATATGTATTTGTACATATATTTAATTTATTTGTTGTTGGGGCTTGAGTAATGTGAAGATGTAGAAAAGCAAACAAGATGTTTTCCCATATTTATTTAGTCTGCTATGTTGTTGTTTTGAGTTTAATGCCAAGCAGGACTAGAATTTACTGTTCATCCCTCCTAAATTAATAAAATTAGTGTTAATCCATAATAAAACTAATGTTAAATCTGGTTTGACACTATTCACATAAAAAAATGAGTTTTGTATCAATTTAAAAAATATTAATGTTTCTGGTTAAAATAAATTAGTGTATAGGTATGGTTGTGTGATTGGTATGGCTGTGTGATTAAGAAGCTCACCTTGCAATCACATAGTTTTTGAGTTCAGTCTTGCTGCACAGCATCTTGGATACATGTCTTCTACTATAGCCCTGGGTCAACCAATATCTTGTGAGTCAATTTGGTAGATAGAAACTTCGTGAAAATCTGTGCGTGTGTGTGTGTTTTCCCCACTGCTTGACAATCAGGGTTGATTTATTTATGTCCCCATTACTTATGGTCCATCAAAAGGCACTGATAGAATAAGTTCTAAACTTTTAAAAAATAAGTACTGGGGTCAACCTATTTGACTAAACCCCCCAAGGCAGTGCCCCAGCATAGCTACAGCCCAGTGACTGAAACAAATAAAACATAAAAGAAAAGGAGTAAGATTGTCTACTTTTAATTTCCAGATGTAGTGCTATCACTTTATTTATACAGTTGAAACACAGAATGAATACCACACAATCTTATTTCTCTCTCCTGAGATGTTTTACTGATG
>NC_042998.1:146573515-146591015 GCF_006345805.1 Octopus sinensis | reverse complement strand
CACAGATCATGAATGGCTAAAAGTTAAGTGAATCGTCCAACCTCGCTACGACTACCTTCTTTCTTGCACTTATCCTTATTCTTTCTCTATTCTTCAATTTCCATCTCATTGTATTGTCCCTCATTCTTTCAGTATTCCCTCATTACCCTGTCTAGCTCAAACATTTTTTTTTTTTTTTTTTTTCGTTTAGACTTGTCTCCAGGTTCATAGTCACTCTGATTTTTCAATTTTTCGTTTAGTATTGTCTCCCAATTCATACAAACCCATTTGCTAGCTCACGATTAACAGAACCTCTTTACTCAGCTACGGTGTTATATTAGCTATCAATAATGATATTCCCTCTGATTTTTCTGATTTTCAAACCTATTTATCTAATGTTTATTTATCGACAATGCCGTCCCCAGTCAAATTCCCTCACACCGCTTATTGTCACGTGTCCCTTGACCTCTCTCTCTAAACTAACCCTATCTCTCTCTCGCTATGTCCCCCCTTCCCATAGCCATCATCGCCATGGTCCTCTATGCCCCCCCCCCCAAAACCATCATCGCCATACATAAAAGAGCGATCGCATTTATCGTTAACCCCACTCGCTTCAAAATATCTAAAGAATACGCACAGATCATGAATGGCTAAAAGTTAAGTGAATCGTCCAACCTCGCTACGACTACCTTCTTTCTTGCACTTATCCTTATTCTTTCTCTATTCTTCAATTTCCATCTCATTGTATTGTCCCTCATTCTTTCAGTATTCCCTCATTACCCTGTCTAGCTCAAACATTTTTTTTTTTTTTTTTTTCGTTTAGACTTGTCTCCAGGTTCATAGCCACTCTGATTTTTCAATTTTTCGTTTAGTATTGTCTCCCGATTCATACAAACCCATTTGCTAGCTCACGATTAACAGAACCTCTTTACTCAGCTTACGGTGCACCCGCCCTCCCACCCCCACCATGCATGCCGGAAGTTCCTATTCTCTTTCATTCCGGGGTTGCTTCCCATGAAGACTGCAAATGCTTTCACCATCCCTACCCCTCCCTACCCCTAGTCTCGACCTATGTAAGGTAATGTTCATACAGTGCAAAATATGAAAGGCTAGCGTTATGCAGGTTGTACTGAAGGCTACTTTACTACTTCATTTCTTGCACATGAATTCTGCCAAATGCGAGCTTTCTTTTCAGGTACACGAAGCTACTGTCCACCGTCCCAGGGTCTCTAGAGCCCATGCCTTCCACACCCTCAGGGTTGGCACCCTCAACGTTGGCACTCTGAAAGGTAGGTCTGGTGAGATAGTCGAGATGCTTGAACGGAGATGTGTGGATATATGTTGCATGCAAGAAATAAGGTGGAGAGGAGGATCAGCTAGGTTCCTCACAGGCAAGGAACGCAGGTACAAGATTTTCTGGGCAGGGAACACTGACGGGGTTGGTGGCGTGGGTATACTTATCGCTGAGAAAGGGTAGATAAAGTAATTGAGGTAATCAGAGTAAGTGACAGAATACTTAAGATTAGATTAGTGCTTCATCATAGTTTAGCAACCATTATATCAGCCTATGCTCCTCAGTCGGGGCTACCCGATGGACAGAAAGACCGATTCTATGACACTCTACTGCAGACTACCTCATTGACGAACGACAGAGACCTTATCTTTGTGGCTGGTGACTTCAATGGTCACGTTGGACGACATGCTGGGGGCTTCCATGGCGTACATGGAGGCTATGGCTATGGCTCCCGCAACGAGGAGGGAACCAGGCTGCTGGAGTTCTGCGATGCAAATAATCTTATGATTTGCAACACTAACTTCAGGAAACCTACCAGCCACCTAGTCACTTACCAATCGGGCCAACATACCAGCCAAATTGACTACATCCTTACAAGGCAAAGGGAGAGATGGCTGCTTATAAATGCCAAAACCTTCCCAGGTGAAGAATGTACCCCACAACATAGACTGGTAGTTAGTGACTTTAGGATCAGGACTAGGAGGACAACCAGAAGACGACAAATATGGAGAAGAAGGATCTGGAAGCTTAAAGATCCTGCAAATGGACAGAGATTTAGGGACATATTACTTGAAGCCTCTGACGAAGTAGAAGGGGATAGAGCATCACAGGGGGTAGAAGACAGCTGGACGTTTCTAAGGGACAACCTGCTGAGAGCCACTGACCAGATCTGTGGCTGGTGCAAAGTCCCCTCTCGACCTAGAATAACGTGGTGGTGGAACAATATTGTAGACAGGGCTATTAGAGAAAAGAGACAGGCTTGGAAGGTCTGGAAAAATGGGGGTAGCAGGGAATTGTATCAGACTGCCAAAAGAGAAGCTAGGAGACAGGTTTATTTAGCGAGAGGGGAAGCAGATAAGAAAAAATTTGCCAATGTTCTGCGCCGTGAGGACCAAAGACTGGAGGTGTTTCGTGTTGCAAGACAGTGTGTGAGAGAGAATCGTGATGTGGTAGGAGAGAAGTGTGTTCGCATGGAAGATGGTTCACTTGCGCTAAATGAGGATGCAAAGAGAGAGGTTTGGAGATGCCACTATGAAAGGTTGCTGAATGAAGAAAATGAATGGGATAAAGAGAGTCTGCCGAATGTTGACCCAACAGAGGGACCAGCTATCCGAGTTGATAGTTCTGTGGTAGCTAAGGCAATTAGAAGCATGAAGACAGGGAAAGCCCCAGGCCCATCAGGAATCACTGCAGAGATGCTCAAAATGTCTGGTAGTGTCGGCTATAGCCTAGTCACCCATATAGTTAATCAGGTGATACACAAAGGGGTCATACCCAATGACTGGTGTAGCAGTATAATAGTCAACTGCTACAAAGGTAAAGGTGATGCCCTAGATACAAATAACTACAGAGGTATCAAGCTGTTGGACCAGGTGATGAAGGTTACGGAGAGGGTCATAGCCCAACTAATTAGAGAGAGAGTTAGTTTAGATGAGATGCAGTTTGGGTTTGTGCCAGGGAAAAGTACTACTGATTCCTGGTAAGGCAGCTGCAGGAGAAATACTTAGCCAAAGATAAGCCCCTGTACCTGGCTTTTGTTGACATGGAGAAAGCCTTCGACAGGGTCCCCCGGTCCCTTATCTGGTGGGCAATGAGAAAACTAGGGATAGATGAATGGTTAGTGAGAGCTGTGCGGGCCATGTATAGGGACGCCGCTAGTAGGGTGAGGGTTGGAAATGAGTACAGTGAAGAATTCCGGGTAGAGGTAGGGGTCCACCAAGGCTCAGTACTCAGCCCCCTCCTATTTATCATAGTCCTCCAGGCAATAACGGAGGAATTCAAGACAGGATGCCCTTGGGAGCTCCTCTATGCTGATGACCTTGCTCTAATTGCTGAGTCGCTATCAGAACTGGAGGAGAAGTTTCAGGTGTGGAAACAAGGATTAGAATCGAAGGGCCTCAGAGTCAATCTAGCTAAAACCAAAGTCGTAATCAGTAGGAAGGTAGACAAATCACAAACACCTTCAGGTAGATGGCCCTGCTCGATCTGTAGAAAAGGTGTAGGTAGAAACTCTATAAGATGCACCAAGTGTAAGCTATGGACACATAAGAGATGCAGCAATGTCAAAGGAAGGCTAACTAGGAAGATGGTTTTTGTATGTGGCAGATGCTCAGGAACAATAAACACTGAAAATGCTCTGAGACCAACTTCCGTCACTTTCCAGGGAGAAAAACTAGAAATAGTTGATAGTTTCCGTTACCTAGGTGACCAAGTCAGCAGCGGGGGCGGGTGTGCTGAAAGTGTAACTGCTAGAGTAAGAATAGCTTGGGCAAAGTTCAGAGAGCTCTTACCTCTGCTGGTGACAAAAGGCCTCTCGCACAGAGTGAAAGGCAGACTGTATGATGCGTGTGTACGAACAGCCATGCTACATGGCAGTGAAACATGGGCCGTGACTGCTGAGGATATGCGTAAGCTCGCTAGAAATGAAGCCAGTATGCTCCGATGGATGTGTAATGCCGGTACTCACACTCGGCAGAGTGTAAGTACCTTGAGAGAAAAGCTGGACCTAAGAAGCATCAGTTGTGGTGTGCAAGAGAGACGTTTGCGCTGGTATGGTCATGTGGCGAGAATGGATGAAGATAGTTGTGTGAAAAAGTGCCACACCCTAGCGGTTGAGGGAACCTGTGGAAGAGGCAGACCCAGGAAAACCTGGGACGAGGTGGTGAAGCACGACCTTCGAACTTTAGGTCTCACTGAGGAAATGACTAGAGACCGAGACCTCTGGAAGTGTGCTGTGCGCGAGAAGACCCGGCAGGACAAGTGAGTCCACAACCCGTGGCCTTACATGGGATGGAGCCAGCCTACGTATGCATACCTTCCCTTCTTGGGACACAAAACTCTACTTGTGAAGACGTGTGAGGCAAGTGAGGATCAGAATCGAAATCGATCAATGGAAATTGCGGATGTGCTACCAGTGCCGGTGGCATGTCGAAACTCTGCTTGTGAAGACCCATTGAGGCAAGTGAGGATCAGAATCGAAATCGATCAATGGAAATCGATCAATGGAAATTGCAGATGTGTTACCAGTGCCGGTGGCATGTAAGAGAACTTTCCGTTTCGCGACCGTTGCCAGCACCGCCCCGTTTCGTGTCCGTTGCCAGCCTCGCCTGGCCCTCGTGCCGGTGGCACATAAAAAGCACCATCCGTTCGTGGCCGTTTGCCAGCTCTGTCTGGCACCAGTGCGGGTGGCATGTAAAAAGCACCCACTACACTCACGGAGTGGTTGGCGTTAGGAAGGGCATCCAGCCGTAGAAACACTGCCAGATTTGACTGGGCCTGATGAAGCCTTCTGGCTTCACAGACCCCAGTAGAACCGTCCAACCCATGCTAGCATGGAAAACGGACGCTAAATGATGATGATGATGATGATGATGATATATATATATATATATACATACAAAATGAGAAAATGGAGAAACATACCTAAATCAATCATCAACCATCAGATAATACCCAATCAATACTTTATTAAACCATTACATAACAGCAATGACATTATCCATAATATATTGCAAATATAACTAGACATGGAAATAGAAAGAGAGAGAGAGAGAGAGAGATACACACATATACAAAGATAAATTGATAGATACAACTGAGCAGGCAAACAAAAATATGAGACACAGCCTAGTGCTTTTTTTTATGTTGATAAGCCTGTTACTTATTCTATTAGTTCTTGTGACACCAGTAAGTTATGGGGATGTAAATAAATGAACAGCAGTTGTGAAGCAGTGATGAGGGCGAAACCCAGAGACAAAGACACACACATACACTTACATATATACATACATATATATACGATAGATTTGTTTCAGTTCCTGTCTACGAAATCCACACACACACACACTCACAGAAAGATAAATTGATAGATACAACTGAGCAGGCAAACAAAAATATGAGACACTTCCTAGTGCTTTTTCATTTTGATAAACCTGTTACTTATTCTATCAGTTTCTTCTTGTGAAACCAGTAAGTTATGGGGATGTAAATAAACGAACACCAGGTGTGAAGCAGTGATGAGGGAGAAACACAAAGACACACACATAGACTTACATACATATATATACAATTGATTTCTTTCAGTTTGTCTCTACAACATCCACTGACAAGTCTTTGGTTGGTCTGCGGCTATAGCAGAAGACACATGCCAAGTTACCACACAGTGGGACTGAACTGAGGACCATGTGTTTTGGAACCAAGTTTGTTACCACACAGCCACACCTGCACCTATGTATGTGTGTGTTTGGGGGGGGGGGTGTATGGGTGTATATATGTATGCATGTATATATGTGTATATATATGTGTACATATTACATATACATCTATGGTTCATCCCTCTTCTATAATAGTTTCAATATTAAAGTGAAAGTATCTGACATTACAATAGAGAGATGTTTTTGTTTCACTTTTAACACATAATACTGTAATAGTGGAGAAGATGTGATATTGCTGTGGGCTTGCCCTAAGCAAGAAGTTAAAAAACTTTTTTTTTGCCCATGACACTACATGGACCCTACGTAAGGCATGTGTAAAATTTGAATGAAATTGGTTGTGTAGTTCTCAAGTTTTAGGGATTCACACAGACAGACAGACACACATGCTCAGTTTTATATATATAGATATTCTAGGTGTGCTACTAACAAACTTGTACACTATGTCTATAGGGTTCACATTGTTTTTATCATTCATAAATATTTTATGCTTCCATTTCATATATATGTAATCAAAGTGTGAATGTGTGGCCTACAAGTTAGTGTTAAACTTGTGAGCAATTCAATTCCTAGACAGAGAAATTCATAAGGGTCTTTGAACAAAGTACTTCATTTCACATTCTAGACTGCTCAGCAAAAAGATGAACACCAGTCTAGTGCTAGTGTGGTCCTCTCTCTTACTCTTTATCACATGTGGATATTTTGCTGGGTCAAGGGATTGAGATGTAGTCTATGTCTGTTTATGATATCTACACAGGCACCTAAGATAATTAGAGAAAGCACAGTACATTGCTGTTGAATCATACCTGCACTTGAATGATGGCTGGTAGTATATTATCAAATAATGTTCATGGCATTATTTAGACATCATGCTCAGCACATTATGCTTCTGATTGCACCTCCTATAAACCCATTAACATCACAAATTTTATAAATTTTCTTGAAATCTAAGAACATTTTATAAGTAAAGCACTAATAAGTTTACTGATTACACTTCCATGGTTACATTTACAAGTTACAATAAATTTACTGATTTCAACTCTTTTTATGTTTACATCATATATTTATTATTGTTATCATTTTTCTTTGATAGTTTCACGTGGGTTTCTATTGCACCACCTGGTGCACATGTGTACCTGAGTTATGTCAAGCATTGTGTTCTTATTTTTGTAGGGATTGGGAGAGTATAACCTCTTCTTGATGGTGTACTGAATTAGTTTGTTTTGTAATGGAGTTTAGTTTATTGTTTCTTTGTATATTAGTGTATGTTCTATTATGTGTGGTGTGTGTATTGTAGGTTGTGTTATTCTATTGGGCAACATTGTACTCTTGTAGAGTATATGTTGCATGAGGTGTGTTGTTTTAGATTATTATTATTATATCTTTTATTTATTTTGTTTCTCAGGATTGGCCTGTCTCAACTGGAACTTCTTCGAACAGATCTTATTAATGTCATAAAAATAAATGAAAGCCCAAAGGTAAGTTTTTTTTTAAAAATATATTTATTATAGGAGTAGGCATGACTATGTGGTTTAAGAAATTTGTTTTGTAACCACATGGTTCCAAGTTTGATCTTACTTTCATCTTAGAAGAGGTACATTATTTACATTCAATGGATATTTGTCCTCATCTTGTTTGTTGTTAACACAATGTTTCAGTTGATATACCCTCCAGCCTTCTTCAGGTGTCTTGGGGAAATTTCAAACCTGGGTTCTCATTCCTAAGGTATTTTCCGTTGTTGTTGTTGTAGTCACTGTTACTGTTGTTGTTGTTGTTCAGGTCACTGCTTGGAATCGAACTTAGAATCTTGGGGTTAGTAGCCCACGCTCTTAACCACTACGCCATATACCCGTGGGCATATGACATATAGTGGTTACCTTAGGAATGAGAACCCAGGTTCGAAATTTCCCCCAAGACACCTGAAGAAGGCTGAAGGGTATATCAGCCGAAACGTTGTGTTAACAACAAACAAGATGAGGACAAATATCCATTGAATGTAAATAATGTACATAATTCCTCATCCCTTAAATATAAAACTGTATCTTAGAAAAGGGTTTTCTACTATCCCCTTGACTTGGCTAGATTTGAAACCATTTTTATGATAATAAGCAGTGACACTCATTTATAATCATCATGTGATATCATAACCAAAGAGAGGGAGATACATACACATATACATATATATATAAATATATATATATATATATATATATAATATATATATATATATATATTGTAGGCTCCTTTCAGTTTCCATCTACCATATCCATTCACAAGGCTTTGGTCAGCACAAAGCTGTAGTAAAAGTTACTTGCCAAAGTGCCTCATAGTTGGATTGAACCTGAAACCATTTAGTTGACAAGCAAACTACTTGACCACACAACTATGCCTGCACCTATAGCCACTATCATCACCCTTAGTTTTACCTCACCTTTTCCATGCTTGCATGGGTCAGAGAGATCCTTTCCAACATAGTATCTCTCCATTGTATTCTTTTATCACCTCTTTTGTGAGAATCAGCACTCTGAGGTTAGTTTTTACTACTCTACGTCTTCTTTGGTCATCCCCTTTCACAATTTCCTTCCACTTGCATCTCCTGGCACATCTTAAGCCATCTGTTATCCTGTTACATGTCACATACCTCTATTACTGCAGGTCTTCATTCTTACATACCACAACTGATTTCTCTTATACCTAGTTTATCTCTCAACTCATCTGTACCATGTTGTTCACACACACTTAGATTACACATCAAGCAGAGCATGCTTACTCTATTTTTCTCCAAACATATCACCAACTGATTAATACCTGCAGCCTGTTGATCAAATCTACTTTTAATGTTTGGGTATATGGACATAATGTTGGTTTTTTAGGCTTGATGGTGAATCTTAGGATTGCTCATTCCTACTAGTGCAGTCTATAGAAATCATATTCTCTCTTCAACTTCTCTATTATCACAAATAGTAAACAATAATTTTCAATTTATTAAAATATGTTTTATCAACAGAAACATTATTAGTACATGATATATTTATATTTCATCATCATTGTTTAACATTCATGTTCTGTGCTAGCATGGTTATATGGTTTGACAAGAACTGATATGTCTAAGGACTGCACCATGCTCCAGTATCTGCTTTGGCATAGTTTCTATGGGTGGCTGCCCTTCCTTATGCCAACCACTTTACATAATATTTTGAATACTGCTTTCATGCCACTAGCACTAGTGAGACCACCATGCAGTTTGCAAGACCACAAACTTCAAGGCAGGGGTTTGCTTTATGCTAGGAGATAAAAAATATGATGCTGATTGTCTGCTGATATCTATATGTGTGTGTAACTGTATGTGGCTCTGTGTTTGCGCAAGCATGTGCCTGTATGAGATGGTGTGTGTGCGTGCATAACTGTATGAGATTCTGTGTGAGCATGTGTGTGTATGCATATGTAACTGTATGAGACTGTGTGTTTGTGTGTGTGCATATGTACTTGTATGAGACTGTGTTTGTGTGTGTGCACGTAACTGTATGAGACTGTGTGTGTGCAAGCGTGCATACCTGTATGAGACTATGTGTTTATTTGTGTGTGCACATAACTGTATGAAACTGTGTGTGTGTGAAACAATAACTGAAAGTGTATGTTATCTGTGTGTTTAACATACAGACTGCAGGTGTGTTTATATATGCATGAGTGTATGTATAAAACGAATAGATTGTGTGTATGTATACATAACAATAGTGTTAGAGTGTGTAGGAGATTATGCAATTGTCAGCTGGTATCTGCTGGTGCGTGGCTTAGAGGTTAGTGTATTTGGCTCACAATCGTGAGTTTGAAAACCAGTGGTGCATTGTTACACAGTACTCGTAAAGTTGACTCAGCATGCAAAAGTGAGTTCTACATGTAATTCACAAGGGCCAGCCTTGTACTGAATAAGAACTTTGCTTTTCTATAGTGATGTATTTAGTCTCTTCTTTCTCTACATTGAGTAACAACAGGGTAAAAGTACTAAAACCTCCTCACCATACCTCATCTTATGGTCACAAATTTCAATGTTTTTTTTTTTATTTTCTTTTGGTTCAAACAGCATTGGTTAATTAAATACCATGTGAACATTTTAAACATTTCTAAAATGCATTTATAATGTTTTTGTTGATGCTGTATTACAAATTCTTTTTTGTACTCTTTGCTTTAAAATTATGGTTAGCTATTTGGAACTCTACCAACAAAAACAAACCTTTGTAGCTATGTTGTTTTCTTTTCTCATTTTCTTTTACTTGTGTAAGATATTTTTCTTAGTCTGATGACTGTTGCTGTCCCATGTTTTCTTTTCTAAATACAATGAAACATTGCATCACAGGAAAATAGTTAATTCCATTGCTATTAGCCTTCAGATTGAAGTGCTAAGTAAGAGATTGTGTTTCTTCACTTTCACATTATGTACATCAACAATCAAATAGAATCCATGCAGAAAATACTGCCTGAAATACCTGCCAGAAACTACAATTCTAGATATATCAATGCAAGTATAAATGTCAGGAAGATTTGTTAGCATGCTTTTAGTTAGTCACACAGATTTGGGCACATGTCATAGCCATTATTATAAGGTGGCAAAATGGAACTAGTTGAAAGCATGTATATGTATGTGTGTGCTTTCAACTAGTTCAGTATGATATATATTTATACATCAAATATAATTTAATATAAAATATATATACATGTATATTGAATTATACGTTTACATAATATGTATATGTACATAATGTGTGTGTGTGTGTATATATATATATATATATATATATATATATATAGGTGCAGGTATGGTCGTGTGATTGTTAGACCTTCTCAACTATACATCCTACCTACACCTATATATGTATATCTTTATACATACTTAGACACACTCATACCACACGTGGAACACTTTTATATAAAAAAAACATTCACATATCCCAGCTTCTGGCTTAAAATGATAATATAATAGAATAAAATTAAATATATGCAAATCTGAACATGTTGAGTGTTGTGGATGTAATGTACATTATGTAATATAATGAAATCGAATTAAAATAATTTTGATTAGTGAAAAAACTATTAAATAAATAAATTAGATATTAAAAAATATGTACTACATCTAATTGGCTTTAACTCAAGAACAGTAAAGTACATCTTATTACTTGTTGAACTGCTGAATGTGTTCAAGCAGTTGATTGTGACAATCATGGGTGTATATGCATATGTGTGTATATACATATATATTCATATAAATGCAAAAGGAGATTTGTGTAAAAATTATTGTCATCATTGTTTTCATGTCCACTTTCCTGTATTGACATGTATCAGAAGGTACTCATTGAGACAGATTTTCTATAGTCAGATGCCCATCACATTGCCAGTCCTCACCTGCTTCCAAGTAAGGTAATATTTCCTCATGGCCAGACATGTTTACATGGATGACTGAGAATGAACAACAATGCTTGTTTGATTGATGCTGATTTAGAACTATCACTCAATGTCAAGACAAGGGGACACTAACACACTCACACATATACATATGTATATATATATATATATATATATATATATATATATATATATCATTGTCATCATTTATTGTCCATGTTCCTAATACATACATACACATGATAGGTTTTTTTCAGTTACTTTCTATCAAGTTCTTTCGCAAGGCTTTGGTCAGTCCAGAGCTATAGCAGACACTTAAGCAAGATACCACATAGTGGGATTGAACCTAAAACCATGTGGTTAGAATACTTCCAGATTTCATTTTGAAATGTAATTCACTTTGTCAATTTAGTCTTTAGAATAAATTACAAAAATGCTGCAGAAATTCTCATAAAATTACTTGATAGAAAATTGTTTGTAAATTTACTCTTCTACTTGTTTCAGCCATTTGACTGCAAGCAAATCGACCCCAGGACTTATTCTATTGGTCTCTTTTGCCAAACTATGGGGTTCTTTCAGTTTCCATCTACCAAATCCACTCAAAAGGCTTTGGTTGACCTGAGGCCAAAGAAGACACTTGCCCAAGGTGTCACACAGTGGGAATGAACCCAGAACCATATTGTTGGTAAGCAAGCTACTTACCACACAGCCACTCCTGCACCTATACTTACCACACAACCACTCCTGTACCTAAATTGTTTAACTTTTTTCTGTTCAAGTTGATTATTATAGCAATTATCATTCCAAACAGAAATTCCCTTTACAAATATTCTCTATAAAACTAACAGCCAGCTTAATCACAAATCTTTGAATTAAATTAATCATACATTATAGGAAAGAGAAATTTCTTTATTTTTCTTGGATAGCATCAATTTTATAACAATAAAAATAAACAGAATTCACTTCAAGTTATAAGGTGTTTGTATTTCTTCCTCTTGCAAATGGCTGCTTGCCATAGCTTACAGCTCGCATGGAATTTGTTGTTTATTACTCATATCTATAAAACTAGTATCATTCCAGGCAACCAATAGATTCAACTTTCTACCAGCAAGATGTATTAATAATACAAGTTTTTTTCTTTTAGTTAGTTTATTTTTGTATTTATTTATTTATTTTATCCTTTCTTTCAAATCCTAGAAACAATGAGAGTCATTTTGGAAAAGAGAAACTTTATTTATTCGTGTTTTTTTTACACACACATACACACACAAACACACACACACACTCGTCTTCATTATATTTTTATTTAGCTGAATGTTTGCTCCTTTTCTTCATTACTATCAAAAGAAATGCCACTGATTTATTGCATTCTTAAATATGAAATTGTAAACAGTGTATTTCTTTTAAAACACACTGCCCTTGTTTCAATAAATTTTGAAAATAATGAAGAATTTACCAAATTTACTTTGTCATTATTAAGCTGATTGCTTAGAAGTCAAATTAACATGAACTCTTGATGGAAAGTTTTGATTTAAATCTCTTAAAACTGCCTCTGGTTCTGTGGTACAAATAAGCTGTTTGGATTATAGAACCAAAGGTTGTCTCAGGAAGGTCTACCATGAGCATCCATTGGTGGTGAGAGGGGGGAAACAGTAAGAGAAGGACTTCAGTTTCATTATTAAGAAAACCACTTCAGTAACAAAATCATAGAGAAACACTCCTATTCCAAAACAAATTTGAAATTGTAGACAAAGTAAATTCCACTAACCCTAACCCAAAACTACAAGTTTTGATAAATAACAATAATTCTTTCTACTACAAGCACAAGGCCTGCAACCCCAGTCCTTATTTCATTGACCCCACAAAAGGATGAAAAGGCAAAGTTGACCACAGTGGAATTTGAACTCGGAAGGTAGAGTCAGCAGAAATACTGTGATGTATTTTTCCCAACACCTTAACAATTCTGCCAGCTTCCTGCCTTCAATAATACTAATACTACTACTACTACTAATTATTATTATTATTATTATTATTATTATATTATTATTATTATTATTTACTTTTAGTCTGCATGTTACAAAGTTACAATCACTCACCGAGACACACCCAACATCCGAAGGTGAGTGAAGGATAAGAGACATTACAGTATGACTGAAAGCTTGGGGAGGGGAAGTGGTAGGGGCAGTAGCGAAATATTTTCATGTAATACAACATATACATTTAAATTGATAGGGTTTTTCTAAGGATATGGGTAGTACGTGTCAGCATGATCTTTTGGATTTTTCTAAAACCTGGTTCTCCTGGGATATTATCTAGATGTTTCTGACATCCCTTTCTTATATCTAGGGCACCCACAATAACAGGAACAGTTCTTGCTTTAAGATGCCACATCTTTTGTATTTCAATTTCCAGGTCCCTTTATTTACTTAATTTGTCAAATTCCTTTACAGACTTTATTCATCTTCAAGTATTTTCTTCTCTGTCTCTAATGACTATGTCTGATCGATTAGCCTGGATTGTTCTGTCGGTGTTGATTAGTAAAGGTGGAGATATTGTTTTCAGTTGTGTTTGTCTGTGGACAAGATATCTCAAGAACCACTGGATGGATTCGGATGAAACTTTCAGGAATGTTTGGCCTCATGACTGGCATGAACTGATTAGATTTTTGGGATCAATCCAGTACTGGACAAGGATTCTGGATTATTTTTCCGTTTTTTTTTTTTTTACTTAATTTTTGAGGGTGGTTGGGTTCATTTTTAGTATTCTCGTTTATGAGAACAGTCAAGTTTATTTCAGATATTCTCATTTTAAAAAAATCATCTCTGGTTAATCGTTGAGAGGAAATTGGTGTTGCTTTGACAGAGGTTTGTGCTCTTGTTATTGTTGTCGTTATTATTATTATTATTATTATTATTATTTTTCACTTATACTTATTTCATGTCTCAGCTCCTCTGTACCATGTTGTCCATACACACTAATGTTACACATCTAATGGAATGTGCTTACTCCTTTTCTCTGTAACCTTCATACTTCCTCTGCTTTAGGATCATGTTAAGAATCTATGAAGTACTCAACTACCTTCACTGTGATTGAATCAGTAGGTAGTTCAGTTGATCAAACAAGCTTAGCATTCATCATTGAATTCCATAAAAATCTGTGTACATATGTGTGAGTGTGTGTATGTGTGTACAATGTATGCTTATCTGTTTATATGTATGTGTGTACAATGTATGCTTATCTGTTTATATGTATGTGTGTACAATGTATGCTTATCTGTTTATATGTATGTGTGTGGGTTTTGTGTCAGTAATGTGATGTACTAAGTATGGTTTGAGCCTTCTATTGAGAAATATATATATTAACAGTTAAACAGGAATCTCTGAAAGGTGTGGTATATTCTGGAACTAATGTAGTAGAAATTCTGAATGAGTTATTAAATTTCTGTTTCAATAAAAGCACTTGGTAACATTTAATACTGACTCGGTCATTACATTTGATTTAACATAAATAATACTTCTTAAGACTTGCTGTTTAAACTTTAGTGCTCCTCATTAATAGTGATGAGGAGTTCTAACATAGCTACAAGGTAAACAGATAGAATCATAAAAATAGTAAACAAAATGCCTTACAGTATTTGTTCTGACTCTTTATATTCTGAATTCTAATCCTGCTATGGATGACTTGACATTTTTTCCTTCTCAGGTTGATAAAATACTGTTTTCAGCAGCCAAAGCCCATGTTTCACTGCCATGTAGCATGGCTGGTCACATACATGCATCGTATAGTCTACCTTTCACTCTGAGCAAGAGGCCTTTTGTTACCAGCAGAAGTAAGAGCTCTCTGAGATTTGCCCAGGCTATTCTTATTCTAGCAGCCACACTCTCAGAGCAGCCACCCCCCCACTACTGACTTGGTTATCTAGGTAACAAAAGCTATCAACTACTTCTAGTTCTTCCCCCTGTCATGTGATAGAATCTGTTTCCAGTACATCTTCAGTGTTTATTGCCCCTGTGCATCTGCCACACGCAAAAACTATCTTTCTAGTTAACCTTCCTTTGATATTGCTGCGCCTTTTATATGTCCATAGCTTACACCAGGTACATCTGCTACAGATTGAGCAGGGCCATCTATCCAAAAGGATTTGTGATTTGTCTGCCTTCCTACTTACTATGACTTTGGATTTTGCTAGATTGACTCTAAGACCCTTCCATTCTAGACCTTGCTTCCATACCTGAAACTTCCCTAGTTCTGGTAGTGACTCAGCTATTAGAACAAGCTCATCGACATAGAGGAGCTCCCAAGGGTATCCTGTCTTGAATTCCTCAGTTATTGCCTGGAGGACTGTGATGAATAAGAGGGGGCTGAGGACTGATCTTCGGTGAACCCTACTTCTACCCAGAATTCTTCACTATACTCATTGCCAACCCTCACCTTACTGACAGCATCCTTGTGCATGGCTTATACAGCTCTTGCCAAACACTCATCTATCCCTAGTTTCCACATTTACCACCAGATAAGGAATGGGGGACCATGTCAATGAAAGCCAAGTACAGAGGTTTATCTTTGGCTATGAATTTTTCCTACAGCTGTCTTTCCAGAAATATAGCATCAGTGGTGCTTTTCCCTGGCATGAACCCAAAATGTATCTTGTCTAAACTGACTCTCTCCCTAATTAGTTGGGCTGACTCTCTCCGTGACTTTCATCACCTGGTCCAACAATTTGATACCTCTGTAATTATTCCTATCTAATGCACCACCTTCACAGCAGTTGACTATGGTGCTGCTACACCAGTCATTGGGTATATCTACTTCATGTATCACCTGGTTGACTATACAGGTGACTAGAATATAGCCTACATCGCCAGATATTTTAAGCATCTCTGCAATGATTCCTGATGGGCCCGGGACTTTCCCTATCTTCATACCCTTAATTGCTTTATCTACCAAGGTACTGTCAATTGTGTTGGGTAAGCATCACGATTCTCTCTTACACACTGTCTTGCAATACAAAACACTACAAGTCTCTGGTCCTCATGATGCAGAACATTGCCAAATTTTTTCTTATCTGCTTTCCCTCTGGTTAAGTAAGCCTGTCTCCTAGCTTCCCTTCTGGCAATCTGATACAGTTCCCTATTACCACCGTAATTCCAGTCCTTCCATGCCTGATTCTTTTCCCTAATGACCCTCCCTGTCAACTATGTTGTTCCACCACCACATTACCTCAGGTCAAAAGTGGACTTTACACCAGCCACAGGAACCTCCAGTTTTTCTCCACATTATGTAATGCTATATCTAGCTCCTCCTTTTCATCAAAAGCTTCAAGTAACCCATCTCTAAATCTCTGTCCACTCAGAGAATCCTTACACTTCCAGACCCTTCTTTTCCATGCTGGTCATCTTTGGGCAGCCATTTAGCCATGATCCTGAAGTCGCTAACTACTGACCTATGTTGTGGGGTGCCTTCTTCACCTAGCCTGAATAGGAAACTGGAATGGAACACTAGCACACACCACGACATATGACAGAAGAGGATCCCCATAAACTGGTTACAATATAAACAAAACTGAAAACATAATAAAATAAAATACACAGATAAATAAACTATATAAATAACTATATACATTTTTTTTTATTATTACTATTATTGTTGTTTACATACATACATACATACATACATACATAGATAATGATAATAATAATAATAATAATAATAATAATAATAATAATAATAAGTGGGTGTAAACACATGAACAAAATAAAAAAAAACAAAAACAAATTACATGAACATATATAAACAGGAGATACAAATATTACAGGCATTTCCCCACACACACTAACTAAACATAGACGCACATAGAGATATATGCACGCGCATATGAAGACACAATAGAAATACAAAATGGCTGACGGTTAGTAAGGAGAGACACACAAATAAGAAAGAAGAAAGCAAAGGACCACTGATGCGGTCACAGGAGTGTGACGAAAGAACTATGGCCGAAATAAGATTAAGTTTAATGTAAAAAATAAATAATGCTGAAGCAAAGTAACACCAAATATATAGTGCGCATGTTTTTATTGGCTAAACTGGCAAAATAACCATTCCTAAATACAACAATATCTGTTTCAACACACGATTCCACAGCAAAAAATCTTGCAAAACAAATATATAAACGTATATATATATATATATATATATATATATATATATATATATATAAACATAACGTCGCAAGAAATTTGAAAAGCTAAACGCGAAACCGGTCTTTCTTCAAAACTATGTCATTATAAGAAAAAAATTTTTAATATTCTTCAGACATATTGATGCAAATATATATATTTTTAACCTTTAAGCCTTCTGTAGTTTTTTTCACTTTTTACTATTTTCTATATATTCAACCACG
>NC_042998.1:146553515-146568515 GCF_006345805.1 Octopus sinensis | reverse complement strand
TATTAGAAATATGATGATATTGTTTGGCAGATCACTGCTAGCAATCATCCATGCTCACAACAGAAGATTCAATTCTTTCTTCTCCCACTTTGGTGCCATCTTAATTTTTTAAGCCCAGGTTGTATAAAACATTAAGTCAAACCCAAAAGCCTTCTTTCATTGTGCCAAAGAAACAGCCTAGTATGCTGCAAGATAGGACCCCTCTTCCAAAAGGATGGCTCCCTCACAGATAGTCCAACAAGGATCAGTGAGGTACTGAATGACCAGTTCAAAAGTGTCTTTACCACCCCGTTGGAACACAGACAAGTGAACGAACCAGTGGACTTCTTTGCTGCCTCACCTATAACTAGCGAGGCAGTTACGATGGAATACATCAACATTAGTGAAGAAGATATACTTCTAGCCATAGATGAGAGAGAGAGAGAGAGAGAGATTTATATATATATATATATATATATATATATATATATATATATATATATATAGAGAGAGAGAGAGAGAGAGAGAGAGAGAAATAGATAGATAGATCAAAACAGTTTGATTCACATCCATTGGTACTCCAAAGGTCTCAAGCATTATGCTAGTCTCGGCAATATTGAATTTGTTTTTATCCATACATGTAACTCCTGGAAAATGTGTTGAGTGCCCTTCTTTTGTTTGTCCACTCACTTGTGTGTATAAATATATATATATATATAATATATATATATATATATATATATATATAGCCACAGGAATGTTTGTGTAGTAAGAAGTTTGCTTCCCAACCATATGGTTCAGGGTTCAGTCCCACTGCATGGCACTTTACGCAGGTATCTTCTACTATAGCCTCAGGCTGACCAAGGCTTTGTGAGTGGATTTTGTAGATGGAAACTGAGAAAAGTCTATCATATATATGTGCATGTATATATCTATGTGTGTGTGTGTTTCTGTGCTTGTTTTTGTCCCCCACAACCATTTGACAACTATCACTGGTTAGTTTGGCAAACGATACCAATGAAATATGTATCAGGATTTTAAAAAAATAAGTGGCTATGCTGCCTAGTATAGGCAGAATAGCCACAGTCTAATGACTGAAACAAGTGGAAGATAAAAGTTATATGTCATAACAACAACCAAAGCTGAATGTATTGGGTCATCCCATAAATAATGCGGTTTTTTTATACTTCTTTTATTTTTCAAAATTAAGATAAACAAAGTTCTTTATTAACCAAAAATATAGTCTCCTTTATTTTTTACAATGCTCTTCCATCTATATGATAGACTTGCAAGGCTTCTCTTCCAAAAAAAAGAAAAAACACTCCTCCAGTACTCTTCTGACTTCATCTACAGAATTCATATTTTTTCTGTCCAAATGATTTTGAATACTTCAGAATAATTTGGTAATCAAATGAGACAAATATGGTGGGTGGGTGGGGCATCATTTCTCACTCAAACTGCTCCAGCCTTTGGAATGTCATCTTTATTGCATGTGACTGAGCATTATCCTAAAGGAAGAACACCTTTCATCTTAAAACCAAAGATGGTTGTTTGTCTTCTAGTACTGACTTAAGCTGCTCATGCTGCTTGGAGTAAATCTCCTTTGTTATCATTTGGCTTGTGTTTAAAAGTTTAAAGTGGACTAAACCTTACATATTCCACCAAACAGATAACAACACTTTATGTGTGTGAAGACCTTCTTTAGCCTGGGGTGCCAGTGTTTCTCTTTTCGCTACCCACTGTCTTTGGTGCTTAACATTTTTGTAGAGAAACCATTTCTCATCACCAGTTACTTTTCAGTCCAAAAGAGGTTTATTCATGAGACATGACAGTAAAGATGAGCACAGATTCACTCTGTGTGTACAATTAGATTCAGAAAGTTTGAGGAACCTATTGACCCAATTTGCTGACTTTTCCAATGGCACACAGGTGTCAGTCAATGGTTGAATGACCAAATCCAAGCTTCACTGCTAGTTCCTCAACAGTTATGATGGGATTTTGTTCCATCAAGGTTTGTAGGACATCCTCGTCAGGCTTTACAGATCTTCCAGGATGAGGCCCATTTTCTAGGCTATAGTTTCCGGCTCAGAATTTCTGGATCCAACATTGATACTGGCTTACATTTACTGTCTGATCCCCTTATACTGTGTTAATATTCTTCGCACTTTACGTTGCATTGTTGCCTTTACTGAACTCATAAAGCAAAATATGCCTAATATGCTCCTTTGTCACTTCCATTATAGCTTTGCAAAAAATTACAGTTAAAATTGAACTGCACTCTTCAAAATCGCACTAAGAATAAGGACAAGGTGAAATAACTACCTGCTTTTATAGCAAGTTGATGCAGATAGTTTATCCTGTACCCCTCTGACTTTTAGTTCATGCAATTGAAAAAAACTGCATTATTCATAGGATGGCCCAATATTAATGCATGAGAAGCTAAGAAAAACATGGAAGCTTTAATAAATATAAACCTGATAAATACATATATTTCATGTTAATTTATGTAACAAAGGCACATTTCCTTCTATTGTTGTATAACTAATGTATTTTTATATTTCAGTGGAAGATTATTACAAAGAGTATGATGTGCTGCCTTCCAGATAACACTGATAATATACTCCAAGGTAAACTAGAGCGCAATGCTAGATTGCATCCTTTTGACAGTGGTATTGGCCTGTCAGCTCACAACCCTCTTTTTCTACCAGGAAAAATTATTCACATTGTTCGCAGTCATCCTGTCATCAAACGGTAAGCTTTCGAATTTATTTTCTTCTTTTCATGATTGGTAATTATTGATTTTAACAAAAATAGAAGCTGATTATATTTAAACAGTTATTTTCAAACATACTCTGAAATAACACAGTATATTCATTTATAAATATTTCTTCCCCTATTACTAGGTCTCGATGTAAACCAAGTTCACCAGTTTATCAAGCAATCATTGCTGAAAATAGTGACTTTGAGCAGGTGTTGGTCTCTCCTACCATGATAAATGATCATTTCCCAGATAATGTATTAGATGCTCTCAGGAAGGTGAGTTTTTAGTTTACTCTCTGATATGAGTTTACCATGGCATTTGGGAATAATATAACAAACTCATGATAACTACCAAATACTTTGTTTCCATGAAAAAAATCATCATCCCATCGTCATTTAATGTCCTTGTTCCATATAGGCATGGGTTACACAGTTTGGCAGGATGTGATAGGCCCAAGGACTGCATCATGCTCCAGTATCTGTTTTGACATAATTTCTATTGCTGGATGCCTTTCCTAGTTCTAACCACTTTACAGTGTGTACTGAATGTTTTTCTATGCCACTAGCAGTAGTGAGGTCACCATGCAACTTGCAAGATGACAATCCCTCAAGGAGACAGTTTTATGCTTGGAGAGGAAGTGCAAAAGTATGGGAGAAGGGCTCAGAGTAGGTTCCTTGCTGTAGATTAGTTACTTGGCTACTTATATTTTAGAAGAGAGGGTTGGCGGGATCATGTAGAGCTGGAAAGATATAAAAATAGTAGTAGTGAAGTGTCTGGGTGGATCCTCAAGGTACAAGGTGGATAGAAGTGAATGGGACTGACAGAAGTGTAGTTAGGTAGAGGTTGTAGGGGAAGGGGAAGTACTTGATGGCTGTAAAGATTATGTAGGGTTGAGATATTAACAGCAAAGTCATTTCCTGTTAATACCAGATCATCAATACTTGACATCATTGATATTTTTAATCATTTAGGTAACACTAAGCTTCCCTACACAGTATCTCCTCCAGTGCTCTCTGAAGGAGGTACTGTACCAACTTCTGTGCTACCCAACATGAACCAATATACCTTACCCAACCTTCCACCTGATATCCCTGACCTCAAGCTTCTACATCCAACCTTCACCATCAACAGTGCTGCAAACTTACAGATAACTGGATATGCCCCTCTTCAAGCAGTGCCAATGATAAAGATTGAACTTAGCACTTCAAGTTAACAAAACACACATCAGTTATATAGTACTCTCAATGTTTATAATAAACTTGATGTTGGCATGGCTGTGTAGTTTACTTCCCAACCACAGGTATCTTCTACTATATCCCTGGGCTGACTAAAGCCTTAAGAACAGATTTAACAGATTGAAACAAAGAAACCTGTTATTGTGTAGTAGCAGCAGTAGTAGTAGTAGTAGTTGCTGCTGCTGCTGTTGTTGTTTATTAGAAAAATCAGGCTCGTGGCCTTTTAGGATTAGTGGAACTTGAAGTATAGAATTCAGTGAGACAGTTCAATCATGTAATCAAAGTTTCTTTGCTTAACTTATAGTGTTGGTCATTGATTTGAGAACATGCATGTTTATAATTTAGTTCTAAAGTTGATGTACACACATTGTAACAATATAGAATATGGAGATTTGTTCATCCACAAAATTTACTACCTTTTATTTCATGATTTCATACAGCATATTTTCTTGGCTATTATGACCTACTCGTGTTCCCATTGCAAAGAGTATGGGCTGCTGCACATGTAACCAGGCAAAATTATGCCTTGTTGCATGTGCAACTACCCATACTCTATTTCTTTATTACCCACAAGGGGCCAAACATAGATGGGACAAACAAGGACAGACATAGGTATTAAGTCGATTACATCGACCCCAATGCGTAACTGGTACTTAATTTATCGACCCCAAATATTTATCAACTCTATGCAGTAGAAACACATCTAGGTCATAATAATCATGAAAATATACTGTATGAAATTGTAAAATAAAAAGGAATTTTGTGATGAACAAGTCTCCATATTGTATATCATTATAATTATTGCTAATATACACTCCAGATAATCTATCCAAAGAAGCAAACATGGAATTATCTATCAGAGGAATTTACAGCATTAGTGACAACTCATAGTAGTCATAGGCGTTAAATACTAATCAATGTTGTTGGCTGTAACCTGGAACATAACTGAGAGCTACCACTGTATCTACCTGGATAATATATCCTCTAAATTCACATTAATATATATATATATATATATTGCAGAAGTAACAGAGTAACTCAAAGTTCAAGAGTTTTGTATGTTGGCAGTGCTAATGCACAAAACTCTCAGACATTGAGTCACTCTGCTTCTGCTAAATATTAATAAAAATATACATAAACTCATATTTTGAGTTTTATTTTTCCTGTTTGAATCAACATACCTTTATATATATATAGCAGATATCTACTAAAACAGAAACATAAAATGGACCCATAGCTGCGTCTCAGTTATGAGCGTGGAACCCTGATAATCTATTACACCATTTACTCAGTGTACCTATTCGTTCAGAGAGAGAGAGAAAGGCAGTGCTCCAGCATGGCCGCAGTCAAATGACTGAAACAAGTAAAAGAAGATATAATGTCCAAAGTACATTCTTGAAGTTTTAAGACATCTTTAGGAGGGGCAGTTATAACTAACTTAGATTATTGTAATTTTAGAATATCATTACTATACAGCTTATAAGCTGACTTTTCAGTATTCCAGATTGAAGATGGCTGTAACAGCACTTCCAACACACCCTGCTAAACACTGCTTGTTACAGCTGACTAGTTTACAGAATGCAATCTGGGACATTTGGAAGCTCCCTTAGTAATAAAGTTTTGTGTTAAACTGGGCAAAAATACTATAGTAACTTATGAAATGTTTCAGACTCCTAAAAGATTAATCTTTTCATTGGCGCAAGACGTTCAAGGATAGTAGAGGCAGTGAGAGATGATGAGAGGTGTGGGAGGAAGTGGGACATCAAAACATCACAGCTATTTGAGAAAATTTGTAATTTTTTAGATGAAAACTGTAAATAAAGAATAAGCATACAATTTGGAGTTGGTGTATTAACCATACACAGAATCATTCATGAAGATCTGAACGTGCACAAAATTTTTGCTAAGTCTGGTCCCTGTGACAGGCATCTTGATAAGCAATTACTTGTCAGAGATGGGCATCAAAACTTCACCTTTCCTACAGTCCAGAGCTTACTTCCTGTGACTTTTGGCTGTTCCCCAAGCTGGAGTAGAACCTCAGGGGCAGTTGCTTTGAAGAGAAAGGAGGCGGTGACAAGGGTCCTGGACACCTTCACTTTGGAATACTTCCATGGAGCCTTCATGAATTGGCTGGAGTGATACAATTCTGAAGGAGAGTAGAGTTATGTACTTCTTTGAAATTAATAAATATCTCTCCTGAAAAAAATCTGAAAACTTCTTGAATGCACCTCGTATGTTTATGTGTGTGCATGGAGGTGTTAGTGTCTCCATGTCTTGATATCATGTGATGGCTATAAACAGGTGTTACTGTCAATTCAAGCAGTATCATTTATTTCCGGTCTTTCATGAAAACATTTGGGGAAGTATTACGTTACTTGGAAATAGGTGAAGGATGGTAACAGGATGAACATTTGGCTATGGAAAATCTGACCCATGCAAGCATGGAAAAGTGGACATTAAAACGATGATGAGGATGTACATTCTAGTATGGCTGTGTAGATTATAAGCTTGCTTTGCAACCACCTAGTTTCAGGTTCAGTCCCTCTTGGACTAGTGTCTTTTACTATAGCCCTTGGCCAACCAATACCTTATAAGTGAATTTGGTAGATAGAAACTGTGTGCATATATATATAGAGATAGATAGATAGATAGATATACGTGTGTGTGTGTGTTTATCTCCCCACCCACCATTTGACAACTGGTACTGGTTTGTTTACAGCCCTGTAACCTAGCAGTTCAGCAAAAGAAACTGATAGAGTAAGTACCAGACATAAAAAGTACTGAGATTGATTTATTCAACTTAACTTTGTGAGGTGGCGCCCCAACATGGCCACAGTCCAATGACTGAAACAAGCAAAAACTGAGTATCTCAACCATAGCACATTGATACATCAATTGCTTGTTATGACTCATCAACCACTCAAATCTAATGTTTTTTTGTTCTGACAGATATAAAGTTCTATCAGACTCACATCTGCTTGAGTCATACATTTATATCTTACTTTAAACATTATGTTGGTGGTGGGAGGAAGTGAAGTGGCAAGAATTGTTAGCACATTGGCAAGAATGGTTTGTGACATTTGTTCCAACTCTCTTCACTCTAAGTTCAAATTCTACTATGACTTGTCTTTTGGGGATAAATACAAAAAGAAAACCGAAGACAATAATTTGGTGGAACTGACTGAGGGTCATAATGGATACCTTTCAATATATATTCTGGTTCTTTGTAGTCTAACAGCAACCCCTGCAAGTGATTCCAAGCTGTAGCTGCCCAAATTGATGATTTTTAGTGGCATGGAGAATGGGAGACTTAGAAGAATAAAAATATAGCTCTACTTACAATTAAATTAATATCTTTTATGATGAAATATATGACAGGATTCCACACACTATCTACCAATTCTACTCCTAAGACTATGATACAAGACACTTGCCCAAGCCAAGTTACTGTATTGTGGGATCAAGCCTGGAACTATGTGAATATGAAACAAAGTCCTTAACCATATGGCCATGCCAGCATCTATACTTTAACCAATTTTTCTGCCAAATTAAAGACATCAGTTGTTGTTGTTGGGAGTTGTGGGGTGGGTTATAAATAATTTTATGTTTTTGCTTACATTTGCTGCAAAATAAGTTTTCTTTTATCCAACAATTATATTTCTTTAATGTAAATTATAGCTTTTCCCTTTGCTCAATTCTGTTGTTAGGACTGGATTCTGTGTTCTTTTCTTCCTGTCTTTAGTATTTCTTTTCTTCATATAATCTATTGGATATTTTCTTTATTTATTTTTCTGATTTTTTTTTAGTTCTGAAGCATATACACATATATATGTACATACATACATACATACACACATATACAAACACAAACATATATATACTCACACACACACACACATATATATATATATATATATATATATATATATTAATCAATTTAGGGTAGCAAAAAATTCAGTAAAAATTTATCGCTACCAGCGGCCTAATGGAAAAGAGAAAATAGTCAAAGACTAAATATGTATAAATATAACAATTTAGGAATGGCCTAAACAGGCCATTCGTCCACCAGAAAGAGCAGCCATAACTCCAACCGCCAAATATATTTACACACTCACATAACCCCTATTTTGTTTTTACATCTCATTTTTCTCTTCAACACTTCAATTGTCCCATTGTTCACCTTCTTTCATGCTATTTCTTATACATGGTTTCCTTCTATGGCTATCTTTCCCTCCTCTAAGATGTTGTTTCTATTGTCTCTAAACATTCCTTCCCTCCTGCATCTCTTCCTTTACATAATAATCAATACTTCCTTACTTATAATCTTTCTTTAAAGTATCTTTTATACTTCTTTTTGCTTTAACTCATTCATTACTTCACCCAAAGCTTTTATTTAATCATTGCAGGATTTTTGTAACAACAACAAAAAAATAACATCAATAATAGCAATATTGTCAATAATAATAATAATAATGATGATAATGATTTCTTTTGTAAAATTTTGTTGATTTAATAATAGTTTGATTCAGATACAAGGCTAGAAAATTTTTTTCATCTCCTGAAAGGATGAAAGGCAAAGTTGACCTTGGCAAGAATTAAACTCGGAATGTAAAGAGGTGGAAGAAGTATTGCATGGCATTTTATACAATGCTCTAATTGTTCCTATCTATCATCCTAATAATAGTAATAATAATAACAATAATAATAATAATAATAATTTTGGCACAAGGCCAACAAATTCATCGGTACATACTATATCAACCCTGAAAGAATGAAAGGCAAAGTTGACTGCAAAACTTTTTCTTTTCTAATAATTACTTCTGATTTTGACACAAGGACAGTAATTTTTGAAGGGAGGTTTTCACAATGCATTTTATCTTTTACTTGTTTCACTCATTGGACTGCAACCATGCTGTAGTGCCACCTTGAAGGGTTTAGTCAAACTGACTCCAGCGTTAATCATTTCTGTCAGTCTTTTTTGCCAAACTGCAAAGTTACAGGTGACATGAACAAACCAATGCTAGTTATCAAGCAATAATCAGGAGAAACACACAACAGGCTTCCATACAGTTTCCATCTACTGAATTCTCTCAAAAAGACATTGGTCTACCTCAGGTAATAGTAGAAGACACATTGGACAAAATGCTTAAAAATATTTCTTCCAGCTCTTTATGTTTTGAATTTAAAAACCACCAAGATCAAATTTGCCTTTCATCTTTATGGGATTAACAAAATAAAGTACCAATTAAATACTGGGGTTAGGGTAATTGATTTATCTCATCTCCTTAAAACTGCTGGCCTTGTGCCAGAATTAAAATCATTTCATATTATCTTGTTCAGGATATTTTTTCAAACTCTCACATCAAGTACAATACATTTTCTCACAATATGACACAATATGGTTTTCACCAGAAGTCTCTCTATAATGAGGACTGCATCAAAGCCCATACCAGTCATACTTCATTATTGTACAAATTTTATCAACTCCTCATTCCACTTTAAGAGAAAAGTGAAGATGGGGGGTTTGTCTGTGTCATTGTCATTGTGTCTGTTGTTTTTCTTGTAGCTTCTTTTATTCTTGTTGTTGTACCTCTTGCTGTTTTTACCGAGATAATTATTCTTGTTTTGCTATCATGGTTGTTCTTGTTGTTGGTCTGTTACATTGCACCTTCTTTTTGGTCTGGTCTTTGAGCTGCCAAACCTTTGGGATTTGGAGGTCACACAGCTGGTTCTCTGTCCCAATCTGCTTTCTGTTTGTTGACCTCATCCCCCCCTCCACTCTTTGCCATTTTTCACACACTTTCTTCTCATTTTTGACATCTTTCTTTTTCAGCATTTGAGCATTTTTTTTCCTGCTTTTGTTTTTTGGGGAAGAACACTTCTTCCTGAGCTCCTTTGTATTGAGGATTTTGCTGTTCTGGTTTAGGTGGAATTTTGCTCAGGGTGGGGAAGTAGAATTAATATAGTTATCTTTTTGTTAATGTTAATAAAAACAATATTTTCTGTAGAAATTTACAAAGCTTTAAATTTTTATTTCTAAAAAAAAATGTTTCCTTTTTTTCTTTTATCTCTGAATGATCTCTTTAAATTTATTTATTTAATTATGTTTTTGTGTTTTTTTATCATTAGGTGCTTATTAACGTAGGGCCAATAAAACCTAACCGGAAATTACCTGATTCTGAACGCAAAACCAAATTATGTGAATTACCATCCATCACTGCAGCAGATGTTTGTGTTAATACTTGCAACTCTTGTGTTGAAACAACTTTCTCAAGTCCAAATCTTCAAGATATTCCAAGTCCATCTGATCCAGATTTAACAATATCCCCTCCACCTCTGACTTGGGACCAAGTAGCAGAACAAAACATTCGAAAACTTGAATATGCTCGAAGTATACATCTAAGCAATCCCCTTACAAATGAATTATTGAATCTCAGTTTGTTAAGAGACAGAGCTGAAGCACCTTTAGCAAGTCCAGAGCCTTCAATTTCAGAATCTTCAAGTGCTGCTTCTTTGAAAGCTAGCGCCCCTATAAATAGATATAGTTTCCATAAAGCAATTTATGGTTTCCAAGATCTCAAGTCTATACAGCAATCGCCATTACCCAAAACGCGTACTGGTAGCTTTTCTTGTTTTAGAAATGAGGAACCTTCCAGTAACGAACAATCCCCAGACACTTGCAAGGAGGAAGAAAATTTTAATAATAACAATAATAACAATAACAATAATAATAATGAACCTGAAAAGGTTGACATAATAAAAGACAAAAGACCTGAGAGTGTTACCATTGTATCATCTACGGAATCAAACCATATTTGTGATAAAACCAATGGACATGTTTGCTTAGATATTGAAGGCAAGTTATTGCAACAGAGCCAAAAAGTTGGAGATGAAATTGCATTGGATTCTAGAAGGTTAACAAGAAAAGGATCAGAAAAAAATGACAGCAATGCCTTTTTACCTCACAATAGAATAGTTAGCTCTGACAGAACTAGCTCTGTTGCCTGCATGCCTCTTCCAACCCCCAAACCTCTTTTCCAACATACAGGATCTGAATCCTTTTTGCAAAACATTGTACCCCGACATGTCATGCGACGGTCAACAGAACAAATGGATTTTAAGGCCTTAAAAGATGATACAACACTATTTGAAAGTCCTAAAAGGACAGCCCCTGTTCCCAAACCTCCCCGACATATCCCTGTGAAATTGCCATCCAGTTTACCACGGGTTTCAATTCTTAGTTCTACTGGTGAAGAAGAATCTGAAAGAAGACATTCATTTCCTAGGCTTTAAATCTATCAATTAATATCAATTATTAATTGATATGAATTGTTATAATTTAAATACAAATTAAAGCAATAGCAATGAAAAGATATTGAGTTTTAAAATAGAAAGGGGAAGAAAATAATTTATTACACTCTTTGGGTTTTAAATTAAGTTTTAAAACCCAATTTTACTCACTAATATATCATCATGTCTTTATTTACAGATATCAACAAAAACCTAGGTAGACTTATAGAACTACAAACACCAAATTTAATTTTAACTTCAGATAGGACCTGGGGTTTTATTTTACTTTTAAACATGACTCAGCAGTAGTTTAAGTCTGTGATTTCTTATCTCCAGCTTGCAATATTCCATAAAAGTTACTGAAAAATCAAAGATAATTTAATACACACCATTGGAAAATTTGGGGTAAAAATATATTTAAAAACAAATAAGAAGTGTAATCTTGATACTAAAAGGAAACTAAGTTCTTTCTACAAATTTTAAATGTTACATATATAGTTTTTTTTTTCTTTTTAGCTCATATTGTTGTATCATTCTAAAATATTATTTTCAGATTTAAGAAGTTTCAAAGAAAAAAATTGTTTGAATAAATAAAAAAAATTATATTTGAAAAAATTTGTCAAGCAGATATTGACAACAAATTTAGTAAGTATATATATATGTGTGTATATATATATGTCTGTGTGTATATATATATATATATATATATATATATATAAGACAGTGATCGTCAAATAAATTTGATTGCAGGTTATTAATCTAAGACATAGCACAACTGCCTGGCATCTTTTCTAATCTAATCAGCATAATTCTTCAGTATGTCCAATTTACAACTCTACCTCAAGTGCACTTTTCTTTGTATTCAATTCAAAATCTCAATGATGCAATGCCTATTTCACCAACAGTCATCTTCTAGATGACCAAGGCATGACAAACACATCAGTTTCAAAATTCAACAACTGTTTTATCATATTTTATTTTTTGTTTTAAACCTAAACAACAAACAATCTTAAAACGATTTTTATTTATATTTTTTACCATTTTTTGTATTTGTTTTTGTCCATTTATGTTTTTTTTTTTTGTTTCCTTCATTTCATGATGCCCTGTTCTAAATAAATGTATATCATATGTTTGCACTGTCACCAATTTCAAATTACAAAAGTATTAATACCCATTAAATGATATTGAATCAGAAGATTTTTGCTCAAAGATAGACTTTGTTGAATATAAAAAGATTTTCAAATAAAGGGATTATAGATTATCAACTACATGGTCATAAGTCTCAAGTATCAACTCACTTCATCAGTTTATGGATGTTACTAAGATAGATACTCATCATCTCATTAGCTGTTAACCATATAGACGTCTTAAGATGTCTAATAATTAATACAAAGACTATATACAAATAAAAGTTTTGCGGAACAGACTGGATAATAGAACTCAATACATGAGTTTATATATTTTTAATCAACAAAAAGGTGATGGTCTAGAGTTGCATGCATAGCATTTATCAAAATGTGTTAAACTCTTGATCCTAGATTTAATCTCAGATCAGCTTTGAGTAAGAAAAACAATGGCCAAAGAAATTCCAGTCATGACCTTCCCATCATTTATTTAGATCTAGTTTATCTAGAACTACATTGACCATCAAATGCTTCTCCATTTTTAAGATGGTACAGTGTAATATGATAGCTATTTAGTTACTATTTCTTACAGGTCAGACAATCTTGTAAAGTCACCCTCCAACAGCAGAACTATCATCATCATCTACTATAGCAGTAAATGGTAGGTTATACTATTACTTCTCATTAATTTCATTGCTTATCTCCAATACTTAATGATATTTATTGATCTTAGAATAATTAGAGACACTAAATTAAAACTGAAAATTCAAATACAAATCCTGAAAGACCTAAATTTAATACTTTTGCAATAATTTTCTTTCTTAATAATACAGTGTTGTACAGATCAACAGTAACCCTTCCTCTTTTAAAATGAGTATTTCTCACTTTGAAGTGACATGTGCTTAGTTTAGAATTGCTAATGACACTTTGAAGTGACATGCACTCACTTTGAAATTGCTAATCTTAGTTTTAAATGACGTGCTCACTTTGAAACCTTTTGTCCCACTGTATTTTGTTTAGAATTGCATGTCACCCTTCAAAGTGGTGTGTGTTTTATTCTGAAATAGCTAATCATTCTTTGAAATTATATGCAAGCACTTTGGGAATGCTATTCTCACTTTGAAGAGTTGTATACTCACTTTAAATTGTAAACACTGTAGTAAAAAAAAAAGACAAAAAATGCAGACATGAATTAAAACATGAAAGTAAAAATGTAATCAACAAACTCTTAATAAGCTAGCATTTTAACTAAGGACAGAAGCATTATCTTACTAGCTGCTTTTAAACTAGGAACAGACTAATCAGATTTGACTAGCCTTTAAACTAAGAAAAGAAGTATCACATTACATATAACTGGGATGTCATGAAGTGGCATTCAAAATTGGGACATTAAGTAGTATCAAGAGACAATATTTCTGACTGGAGGGTTACAACTGGAATATCACAATACACTATAATATTTGCCTACACTCACGGAGTGGTTGGCGTTAGGAAGGGCATCCAGCTGTAGAAACATTGCCAAATTAGACTGGAGCCTGGTGCAGCCTTCTGGCTTCCCAGAACCCCGGTCGAACTGTCCAACCCATGCTAGCATGGAGAACGGACGTTAAACGACGATGATGACGATGATGATTAAAAGTCACAACTAAGGTGAGACATGATACTTTCTGCCATTAAATGAAAATGACAACATTCTGCATTTTCAGGTTACGTCACTGAAATAACTAGATTATTAAAACTGTATTACAACATATCAGAATTTAATACTTATAAGCAAAATATCAAAGCAGGATATATCATAGCATTAATTGGATGTTGTAATATATCAGAGATCATCATCACATCTTCAATATTACATACAAATCAATAAACCATTAGCTCACAACTAGATTATCATATAAGGCATGGCACTCACAACTTGGATATCATAAACAATACACTACAAACAGTTGTGAGACAGGGCTTTTTGTCTTTTTGTTATTTTTTTGTATTCTTTTTTCTTTTTATACCTCCCCTCCTTCCTTCCTCTCTCTCTATATATACATATAAATCTATTAACTTCCTAAATATGTTTTGCAACTGTGAGGTATAGCCATGATTGGCCATTTTACTTACTAATTAAAGACTAATTACAGTAACTGCTTGCCATTAGAATACTGCAGCATGAAGTCAATATTAGGACACAGCAGTGTATGGTCAGCATTAGCAGACAGGAGTGTGTGGCCACCAGCCCAGTTCTCCATCAGTTGGCTACTACTTTCTCCACCTCATAGATCAGTTCTTCAAATATTCCGTCCTGTGGATTAGACAATGAAGGTGCAGGGAGTGGTTTGATGAACTGAGGTACTGTTTATCTACCTACCCACCAACCAACATATCATGAATTACCAACTGGAAGTTAAGCCCCAACAAACTAGTCTCAGATCCTAATCTCTACTCACTAATATCTCCTTACTGAAGTAATGAGAGCTGTAGTATACAAATAAGATATATCAAGTGATGACTCTGTAAACCTGTTTCAGCTACTGAAAAAGGCATGAACATTACTACACAATCTACTTATTCTTTCTTATTATCCTGCCTGCAACTGTGGTACCTAAGAAAATAAGAA
>NC_042998.1:146423515-146546015 GCF_006345805.1 Octopus sinensis | reverse complement strand
ATATTTAAACAAATTTTTATTTGATGTACCTGCTGAATTCAGATTACAGCAAAGATATGTAAATGGAGGTGCCATTGTTCAACTGCCTCATTCATCAAAACTAAACACAGAGAGAAGGCAGTGGAAATGAAATGAAATAAACAGTGTCCCAGCATGGGTACAACCTCTGGCTGAAACAGGTTGAGACTGGAAACAGCTTGCTTGTGCAGTTAGTTGAATACTCTGCATATCCATAAATGGCATCCATACCAGTAGATTTCAGGGATTATCAGCAGATGTTGGGCACTTTCCTCTTGCTTTCACAGCACACTAGCTACCTCTCACTGATGTAAGGCCCCCACCTACTGAATCAACTGACTACTATTCAATCTCAAGTCCATTTTTGAGATCTTCACCACCATTCAAATTGTGGAATCATGTGGGTCTAACTTGTCATATAGATAAACAGGTACTTGCCTTACACCCACACATCACCTCCAACCAGGTTTTATCATACATTTTCAGTTGTATCCAATCACCAGCTCTCTCATATATTGGCTGGATTTCTTTCAAAAAGGTTTTTTTTTAAACAATATTTGATGTTAACTGATAGCAGTCACCATCTTAGTCTGATTCCAATAAAACCCCTACATCCAGCTTCTACCGGAAAGTGTACTGCACAGCAACCAGCATCTTCACAGTCTTCTAGTATCATCACATAACACTTGTCTTTTTTATCCTGAGTTGCATCTATATTGTCTTTATGTAGAACAGTTAATTCAACAAGGTGTACTATTTTATGTTTCTCACACCAGATTGCCATATCTGGCTTCTTCCTTCTTGGTGTTAAAAAGAGGCATTCACACCCTAAACGATCAGCTACCACCTCCCAAATTCTGTCCCAGTTCTTGCCTTTCACAGCTTTCCCCTGTTTTGGGTAATCATCTTGAACCTGATAAACAAATGTGATAAACTATTCACTGCCATTCTTTGGTGGTTTCTTGTTGCCATTGATCATTTCTATTGTTTTCTTGGCAGTGCTATAGTAGATTTTGAGAACTTTATGATGTCTCCATGTACACTTTTCCAGTGCCACTGAGCTGTTAGATAGACTATACTTTAGTATGCTGACTTTTCCACATCTACATTTGTTATCATTTGCTATTTTCCAGGTAAAAGATTATTAATGATCAATACCTCTGAGAAGAGGTCAGTCAGTTCAGATTTGCTGAAGTTAATTATTGACTGGTTTATTGATGAAGGATGGGAAAATGATAACATAACAAAGAAAAATTATTTCAATAAATAATGTTTTATATCTATTGGTTTGAAATGTAACATGTATATATTTAGTAGGTAGCTATGACATATCTTGGCTAGATATGCAAGAGTAGGGTAAAATATGAACATGTGAAATACTTAAATGAAAGTATGCCTTGCCTTGTCTATTCTCACCTTCGTTGCTTGAGGATCAGTGACTGTAGATGCATGCACCATCTCTCTTTCCATTAATTCCTGCTTCTGGCCATGGTTGTGCATTCAGCTAGAGGTCTTCCAGACCATTCTTTGATGTGGTCTGGCCAGCATCTTCTCAGTTTCTTCTTCCTTTTCCATTGGCTCTTACCTCTAGAATATATGTGCTGAGGTTCTGAGCCCCAAAGTACTGCAGCTTTCTCTTCCTGATCCTATTTCTCAAGTACAGACTCATTCAATGGTCAGCGCAGCTGATCCTCAGTATTCTTCAGTAACATGTTGTTTCAAATGCTTTGAGCTTGGTTGGGTCATTTGCTCTTAGGCTCAAGCTTTCACATCCACTACAACAGATCAAACTAGTATCTTCAGGATTTTTAATTTGATGTTCATGTTAAAAGTTGTCTTTCCAGATTGTAATAAGTGATTTTTAAGGCTGATCTTGCTGCCCCAAGCCATGCTCTTATCTTTTGGCCTCTGTCTCCTGACTGATCTATAATAACACCCGGTTATTTGAACTTGGTGACTAGTTCAAAGGTAACTCCTTGGCATTGGATGATGAGTTGTTCTGGTGTTTTTGTCACTGCCATGACTTATCTTTTATGGTCTCGTTAAACAAATCAGAAAGTGTGATAGAGAGATCAATAACAGATAATTTAACATACTATCAATAATTTTAATATATTAAAGCTACTTAAGTGGATTCATTAGGGTATTGTTTAATAAACTACATATTAGAGAAAAAAGATAAACATTATGAAGTTAAAAGAGGATGTATTTTAAAATTCCAATGTGCATGCTTTTGTAATGCACAAAGAAATGTATTGTATTTTTCCAAATGGGAGTTCCTATCTTAGATATTGGTAAGTTTATAATTGAGAAATATTTGTATAAGCATAAAATGGATGATTACCCTGTCTGATGCACAGTAACATAGTCTAAATAAATTACTCTTGAGAGTTAACTTCAAACATTGATACAAGTAAAGTTATGTGGTACAACAACAGTGACCATACGATAACAGCCATATTATATTCTACTCTATCATGTATCAAGCTCCCTTTTAATCCTTTAGCATTCAGATTATTCTGTCACATATAATGCTGAGTCTTCTCTGCAATTAATCTTGAAATTCTAACTGAGGCTTCCGCGCTTCTGGACTGGCGATCCCTGATGACGTTGTCCTCTGTTGATGAACTATGGTCATCCCTCAAAGCATATGTAATCTGTTTGACTGACCAGGCAGTTCCCGTTGGGCTTTCCAAGAAGAAGAAACACAAGCCCTGGGTGACGAAGAAGGTTAAACGAGAACGTCGACTCAGAGATATTGCTTGGGCTGAATTCAAAAATCTGGATTCGACTGCAGCTTTTGAGGTGTACAAAACTCAACGAGACCGAGCCGTGAAAATTGAAAAGAAAGAACGCTTCAGTTATGAATACAAAATCGCGGCAAATGCCAGTAGCAATCCAAAAACCTTCTTTGCCCATGTCCAGCGGAATTCCCGCTTGAACAACCAGATTGCAACGTTGGTAGACTTAACAGGCGTATCGATTGAGGACCCTTATCAACAGAGTCAATTATTTGCCGAGGCTTTTTCAACTATTTTCAAACAAGATGATGGTCGTGAACCCCCTCTATTTGATAGATCGGTACCTCCAATGCTTCGATTGGTCATCACGCGGGACGAAGTCAAACATGTTTTTCAAGGCCTCGATGTCAACAAGGGTCACGGCCCTGACGGCATACACCCACGGGTTATCAAAGCGTTGGCTCCGGTCATCTGCAAGCCCTTAACACGACTATTCAATATGTCATTGGCGACGGGTGTTATACCTGCAGACTGGAGAACAGCGATAATCTGCCCAATTTTCAAGAAAGGGAGCCGCGAAGACCCGCTTAACTACCGACCGGTTTCCCTTACATCAATAATCAGCAAGATGTTCGAAACCATCCTTAAGAAAGGTATGATGCTCCACCTCCTAAACACAGCCTCTATCTCTGATTCCCAACACAGCTTCGTGCCGAAGAGATCATGCTTGACCAACTTACTAGTAATGGAAGAATTGGTGACGCGCATCCTCGATGATAGTGATGCTGTTGACATCGTTTTATTGGACTTTGCCAAAGCTTTTGACTCGGTAAACCACCGCCTATTACTTGTCAAGCTTCAAGCATATAGTTTCCATCCGGATATTATACGATGGGTTGGTACCTTCCTCTCAGATCGCTCCTTCCAAGTCCAAGTTTGCGGTCCGACGTTTCCAGTGCGAGCAGTGGCGTGCCTCAAGGTTCAGTGCTTGGGCCCTTGTTGTTCTTAGTCTTCATAAATGACTTGCCCGACGACCTCACGCAACACATCCTTCTATTTGCCGACGATATCAAACTGGTCGCTCCTCGCGGTAATATAGAGGATCTTCGTCGATGCCTCCACCAAATTTGGAAGTGGTCTAACGATTGGGACCTGTGTCTGAACGTGTCAAAGTGCTGTCATCTGCCTGTCGGCTCTACTCCTGCAACTCAACTTGATTTCGAGCCGGGTCGTCTGCTGCTGGAGAGGACCGATCAGGTAAAGGACCTGGGTATCTTGGTGGATTCCTCCTTTTCGCCTTCGGCCCAGTGCGTCCATGCTGCCAACAAAGCACGCGGAATTCTGTTCTTGATTCGACAGTTATTCGGAATGCTCACAGCAGCCATATTCCTACCACTCTTTGTCACGCTGGTGAGACCCATATTGGAGTATGGGATTCAAGCCTCTTCTCCTTATCTCCTCAAAGACATACAGCATCTCAAAAGAGTCCAGAAGCTGGCTACCCACATGGTTCATGGTCTCAAAAATTTGTCCTACGAAGAAAGGCTGAGGACGCTCGACCTTTATTCTCTTGAAAAACGCCGCCGCCGTGGTGATCTCATTCTTGCCCACAACATCATAAGCGGAAAGTGTAACCTCTCGAAAGAGCTGTTCTTCACTCCTGCTCCAGAGCGTCGGCTGCGGGGTCATTCCGAAAAGCTCTACCTGCGACGATTTCATCTCAATCGAAGGAGAGGAGCTTTCTCCATCCGGGTTGCGGATCCGTGGAACAAGCTGCCAGACAAGATGGTGAAGATGCCGACGATCGCTTTGTTCAAAGCCTCCCTGGACCTCAAGTGGCCTGAACTCTTTACATGAACACCACCCTGTACTTAACTCCATGTCCCCCTACATGGCCTTGCTATTTGCTTTTGAGCCAAATTAACTAACTAACTAACTAACATTATTTTGAATTAATCTCATAGCTTTGAGATTTCAATATGATTGTTTATTTTTAGAATGACAGTGTAGGGTAGGTGTGAGAAGCTGGATATGACTAGTTTGAATAAAAAAAAAATAGACAGAATATTTCGGCCAGATATGGCTGGTTTGAATACTCAAGGATTAAATCTTTCCTTTTTTCCCAATGACCAGAGTCAAAAACAACTCAAAAGGCAAACTACCCATCTTCCATCTACAAAGGTGAGCCAAAAATTTCATAGGCGCGCTATGAAGGAGTGATGCTAGAGCTGTGAAATCTTGCATATATTAATTTCAACCTTTCTTATTAAAAACTGCATTGTTTCTTTCCAAGTAAATTGACATCTGACTGTTCAAAAACTTCAAATGTAGCTAGGAGCAACTTCTCTTGAAAAATTAAACAAAATTTGGCATCATAGTGTTATCAAGTACCTACAAACAAACATGTTTAACCTCCAAGGACATTCATGCTCACATGGTTCTTACATTAGAGGATGACACTACAGCTTTATTAACAATGTAAAAGTGGACAGCTGAATTTAGGAGGGAAAAAGAGAGTATTGAAGATGACTCAAGGTCACCACCTAGGAAAACATTTGTGTTCACCACATGGTGATAGATGACAGGCAATTGACTATAAATCAAATAGCCTATGCTATTAGCATATCCCATTAGAGAATTGAGAATATTTTGTACAATGAACTTGGTATGACAAAGGTTTCTGTTCAGTGGGTTCCACGTCTTCTGACACCTGATCAAAAGCAAACCAGCCTGATCACATCACAGGAAAATTTGATAGTGTTTCAGGCAGATTCAGCTGGTTTCCTAACCCAAAAGAGAAAGAGACAATCCATGCAGTGAGAACACCCCTCCTGACTTGCTCCAAAGAAAACCAAGGTCGTTTCATCTACAGTTTTTTGGAATGCAGAAGGCATTGCTTATAGACTATCTTCAAAAGGGTCACACTATCAGTGAAGATTACCATGCCAACTTGCTGAATCACTTACAAAAGGCTATCAAGGCCACTCCCTGCTTGACTGACGCTTTATTCCACCCATAGATCCAGTCTATGGCTTACAACTGTTAGTTATGTAAAAATACCCAGTAGACAATTATAATATCATAAAACCATGTATTTACCTCTTCAGCAATGCATCTGCTCTTGTCTCTCTATCACACTTTCACCTCCCTCAGTATTATACTCCCACTCAATCAAGAGTAGAGCTCAATGCAGCCCTCTGGCTTGTGAATTCATGCCAAACTGTCCAACCCATACCAACATAAGAAAAAGGGTGTTAATGATGATGATTCTCTATTTCTTCCCTCTCTCATCAAATACATTGTTTGAACATTGCTTTTAGGTAGACAGATATTTCAGTTTAGAAACCTTCCTATCCCAGTTTATCTTCTTTATCCAAGTTCACCAAGCTCATATCCTACAGTCAATAACTATCATTTGATGGTGACTGAACATTCTTTACTGGGGAAGGAGTATTCACAACCTCTGGTTGATTGTCACATTTCTTGTGAATACAACACCTTCCTGGCTCACATGTTTATTTTGGTGAAAGACAATTGGCTTCCTGAAATTTGTATTACAAATGGTTAAGTCAAGTGTGTCATGAGAATTCTAAGAACATGAATCCATCTCCATTCTTTGTACCATGATCCTACTTTCCATCATCATCAAAATTACCATATTTATGTTGTCCATTAGAGTCACCAGTTGTAATAACAGGGTTGATATTATCTTCAAGTGGACCTTACAGAAATTGTGTTCTGCTCATCTGCCACTCATCACTACTATATAAAGACAGAACAGTTATCATGACACAACTGAGTTGAATTATTCTGTCAGCACACTAACCTAAATCCTACAACTGAAAAGAAGAGATTTTTCACTGATGTCAGTATAGTACTGCTGAATGTCTATCTGTTCCTAAAAAAAAAAACAGTTCATCTTATCACATCAGTATTGTCAGTGAGGAGGGGTGGTCATACTTGGCTGCCCCACTGCTGTGTATAGTTCTAACAGTGTTAATCCTGCTGACATAAGTGGATGGGTTTTACAGCTTGATGCTCTTCCAACTGTTTCTACTTTATAACATATATAGGTTGATCCAAGAGAGGCTGTTTGCTATGGCTAAAGTCTGGACTCAAGTCTTCCCACTATTCCGTACTGGTGTTTTTTCAGTTTGTGCACAGACACAGGTATCACTGTGTGGTTAAGAAGATCACTTTACAACCACATAGTTTAGAGTTCAGTCCCATTGAGTGACACCAAGCAACTGTCTTCTACTATAACCCCAAACCAACCAATGCCCTGTAAGTGAATTTCGTAAGCTATAGGAAGCCCATCAAATATGTATATATTTGTGTGTGTGTGTGCTTGCATGAATGTTCATGAAAGCTGACATTCAACAGTTTTGATTGTCACTGCCCAAGTGAAACAATAATGTGATGTTTACAGTCCTTGTTGACATTGTGATTGATCATTGTATGTCTTCAAAGACTTGTAGAAAAAAAATAAAGTCCTTTATATGAAAATCAGTTACTGCTTGTGACAGTAAAAACCATCTTGCTGTAAATCTGGGAAAAAACACCAATACAGAGTAGAGGAGAGACTTGAGTCCAGGAAAACAGCCACTCCTGTACCAGTGGTAGGATAAAGTACATCATGTGCATGTTGTAATGTGCTTGCCAGTAGGAAGGCCTTCCAACAATAAATTCTGCCATTCTGCCTCAAATAAATCTCACCTAACCCATACTAGCCTGTAAAAACAGACATTAAGTAAACAAACTATACATATATATTATTCTTTTACTCGCTTCAGTCATTTGACTATGGCCATGCTGGAGTACCACTTTGAAGGATTTTAGTCAAACAAATTGACCCCAGGACATTTTTTAAAGTCTATTGGTCTCTTTTGCCAAACTGCTAAGTTACGGGAATGTAAACACACCAACACTTGTTGTCAAGCAGTGATGCGGGGGACAAAAACAGGCACAAAGACACATATACGATGGGCTTCTTTCAGTTTCCATCAACCAAATCTACTCACAATGTATTTGTATATACACACACACACACACATATATATATATACATACATCAAGTTAAAAAATGTCTTGTAGACTTCCTGTTGGCATGCCTCTTCATTTATATCTTTTTCAGCAGTATGTGTGTAATTGCTGTCACATTTACTGACTGTTTTTAAATTTTTCACAAGACTGTCTCAGCCTTACTTTTGACAGACTACATTATCAGTAGCATCAAGAGTTGATGTAATATTCAAAAACAACAGTTATCCTAAAATTATTCATAAACATATCTTGTCTTAGGTCCTGAACTATCAATGTAGTTGTAAGGGTGTCATGACACACTGTACACTGGTTTTCTTCATGTCAAGACAATGTGCCACATACAATTTGCCTGTCTATTCTTTGATGTTGTCCGTCCATCATTTCCTCTGTCCACCTCTATTTCTTTTTCCTTTAACAGTTCCTTGAAAAACGGGCTTTTGCAAGGTCATGAGATCTTATATAACCATACAATCTTGTCATCTCTGCTTCCTTTTTCTTCTTTGATGTGAGATCTTCAAGGGAGCCAATATGATGCAGAGTGGTTTTGCAAAGCTGCTTATACATGATGTTGCTTAAGTGGGAAATGATTTTAATGTTGAAGTAGCATCTCATTTCCAATGCCTTGTGAGAGAATTTGGTAGATGGAAACTCTGTGTGTGTGTGTATAGATTATCATTTTACATCCATGGTCCATGTGGGCATAGGTTGGACAGTTTAACAGGATCAGGTTCAAGGATTGCATCATGCTCCAATGTTCATTTCAGTGTGGTCTCTACAGCCGGCCACTTTACAAGGTATTCTGGGTGCTTTTTTTTATAGCACCAGCAAGCCTGCAAGACTAAGCTGCATGGTGAATGGAGTTACAATAGAGAGGGAGGCACTGTACCAAGATGTCTCACAGTGAGATTGAACCTAAAAGCACATGTTTGCAATGCAAAATGTTTAGCCACAACAGGCACAGGTATGGCTGTGTGATTAAGCTGCTTGCGTCCCAACCATATGGACATGGGTTCAGTCATGTTATGTGGCACTTTTAGGTAAGTGTTTTCTTCTTGAGTGGATTTGGTAGATGAAAACTAAAATAAGCCCATCGTATATAAGGGGGCACTCAAAACAAAAACAGAAATTTACAATATTATTGTATTCACAGTTTTACATGTTTACACTTTTATCACTTTCAAAATATTCTCTCTTTGAAACAACTTTTCAGTCCAGACATGTTTTCCACTGTTGGAAGCAGAGCTGATACTCTTGTAAAGCGATGCTTTTTAACGCTTCTGTTGTTTTTTACTTCACCTCTTCCAAATTCGCAAATTCCATAGCACCAGTGAAGACCTTAAAAATTCCATAGCACCAGTGAAGACCTTAAAAAAAAAAAAAGGTCCAGATCAACCTCCAACTGTTCTTTCAGTTCACAACATGCATTCAGTCATGACTACTTTTGATCTTCCGTGAGCAAGCGAGGCACAAATTTTGCAGCAACTCTTTTCATTTGCAAATCCTCACTCTAAATTCGTTGACAGGAGCTCCAGGACACACCAGTCATATCAACAAGTTCGTCAATTGTTTAGTGATGGTCCTCTAAGATGAATTTTCATGATATTTTCATTCATTCAGGAGTTCAACAGTCGCCCTGAACAAGGTTGGTACCTAAAGCATGAAATCCTTAAAAACTTGTGTTTTGCTCATGGCAGTATCCTTGTAAGCTGTTAGAAGCGTGACAACTGTTTCGGCTGCCATTTTCCCCAGCAGAAAACAAAATTTCATGGAAGCCATTTCAGCCATCACAAAAATTGACAGACAGGGAAGAAGCACTGCAAAACAAAAATGCACCATGTGGCAGTATGACCTCACCAAACAACACCAGTTGGCAGACTGATGCCTGTGGGTCACATCAAGTGGTTTCTAACAGCAGAAGCCTGAACTACAGCAGGCTTGTCCCACAAAGAACGCTTCCAGTTACTATTGGGTACAGCCTATGTGTGTGTGTATACCCTTGTTTAGGCATCGCATTGTTGTAAATGAGCATCATGACACTAGCAAGGATGTTTATTTCCCTGTTTTCCATTGAAAACATGTCAAACTATGGGGAAATATTACTTTGCTTGAAAACAGGTGAGGGTTGGTGACATGAAAAGCATCTGACAGTAGAAAAATGCTTCAACAAATTCCATCTGACCCATGCAAGTATGGAAAAGTTGATGCAAAACAATGAGGATGTTGATAGAGATGCTATTGGTAATGAGGAGGTGGTGGTAGTGATGATAATGGTGGTGGTTGTAATGATGGTGATGAGGTCCACCACCAAGATAAAAAAAAAATTTATGCAAATTCTATTTTGTATCTCTTTAAAGAGCAAAAAGAGACCCTTATAACTTTACAAATATTTTGGGGGAAGAGTGAAGTAGGGGCTGATACTTGCCAGTTTAGGAGCTGCTGTTCAACAAAGTTCAAGGCCTAAAAGTCAACTTGGTAAAAAACAAACTATAATGCAAACTTATAGGAGAACAACTATGAAGAGAGCATGCTCAATTGTAGAAAGGTTGTTGGAAAGAACTCAATGAGTGCAAACAAGACAGTAGGATTTCAGGCAGGCTGAAGAAGAAACATATCTTAAAATGTGATAGAGTATTTAACAGGAGGACCTCCAGAAAATGAAATCCCTGAACTCACTGACTGTTTCTGAAACCCAGATACTTGAGGCAGATGTAGCGAAAGTAGAGAGAATAAAGGAAAGGATAGAATAAGTTTGACCTTTTTGATACCAACCCACCTGGGATGACTATTTCCTAGTTTAAAATGATTTAAATTAATACTTGCCATCAAATCTTCATGTTAATTTATGCTCTAAATATCAACTTAACCCTTTAGCACTCACATTACTCTGTCAAACATAATGTTTATTCATTCACATTTAATTGAAACAAAAGTAGTTTCCACAGAAAAATATGGTAACAAAACAGTTAATAATAAAAATATGATCTAAGAAAGCCAACAGCATAGAAAAAGATTAAAGAAAAGTGGATGATGACATAGACATTATAAATGTTTATGTCATCGTCATGGCAACTACTGCAGTATAGTTTGTTCTGACATAATATCCACAATTAAGTGAAGATAAATATTATCTCTTGGTGTTAATACTGCCTCTGCTGCTAATAAATATTTTTTAACAAGTCTATTGGCTAATTGCGACACCAGCACCTGTTCTGGCACTGTTATTCTTTATATTGCTGGTGGAGACAAAATGCTGCTACCTGTAGTGGTCACACGTCCATCACTGACAAGATCAAGGAAGCTGGAAATCATGTGATCTGGTGGGAATTTATTTCCCTGCTAGTGACATAAACAAGAGTGTATCAAAAGCCTATATGAGAGTTTCTTTTATGGTATCTACCATGGTATAATTTGTTCTAACAGACCATCCACATTTAAGTGGGGATAAATATTATTTCTCAGTAATAATACTGTTTGTAAAATTAACTGTAAAAAAAACAAAAAACATACAAATGAACACAGGTATGGGCATGTGACCATACCTGTTCATTTCTCGACCACATAGTTTCAGATTCAGTCCCCAATGTGTGACACTCTGGGCAAGTGTCTCCTATTATAGCTTTAGATCAACTAAGCGGGGTGGTTGGTTATTTGTGTCTCCTTGTCTTGACATTGTGATAATCATAAATGAGCATCACTATCATACAAGTCGTATCCTTCATTTTTGATGTACCCTGAAATCACAACAATCCATAGGAAAAATATGTTGCTTGGAAACAGGAGAAGGTAAGCAATAGAAAAGGCATCTGGCTTGAGGAAATCTGTCTTCACTAATTCCATCTACTTCATGCAAGCTTGAAAAAATCTAAGTTAAAACAATGATGATGATGGGATCACATGGTACTGTAGATATAACAATTCAACTGTTAATTAAATGGAAGAAAAAAAAAATTAAGCAGAATTCTCATTCTTCTCTATTAACTTAGACATACACAATAAAGAGAACCCAAAGAAATTTTTCTCCCTTTCAAGTAACAAATAACCAAAAATAGCATTAACTCTATGGATATAATCTGAGACCACCTCTGGGTCCCATGACACAGACTTGCTGTTAAAACCTTCCATCAAAATTTCATGTTAATTTAAGTTCCAAACATTATCTTAATAATAAATTATTTTATTAAATTTTTCATTATTTTCAAAAATAATTTTTAAAAAGTCAGTGTATTTCATCAGAAATAATGGTAACAAAAGAGTTAAAGTGACCTAAATTAAAAACCTATCAAAAGTTCATGTTAATTAAGTTCCATACATCAACTTAATGTTATTTTAATTCTTAATTATTAAAAAAAATTAATTGAAATAAAAGTGGTGTATTTCATCAGAAATATGGTAAGAGGGTTACAAGAAGAAAGGAAAAATAATGCAATTTTGAGAAAAGTAGGTTTTTATTCATTTTCTATTCATCCCACCATGGTTCGCTTTCTTCCTCTTAATCGCACTTCTTCCAGTTTTTGTAATACATCTGCATAACCAGCCTCATTACCTTTTTTATAACCATTAAGTATATCAGTAAACACCTGTTCAGTGTTAGGGTGGGTACTTAACAATGCTCGTTCAAGAACATATAAATCCACTCCTTTGTCTTCAGCATTATTCTCAAAATGGCTCAAGCCAAAATCAATGAATACAAGATCCAAATTGGATGGATCTCCTCGTACCAATATATTAGATGTGGTTAAGTCCCCATGAATGAGGTTATTCTGGTGCATCTTACCAATCATTTCACCCATCTTCAGTACCAGTGGACTGAACTGACTTGCACACTGCATCCCACCATTCTGTTGTTGACAGTTTCTTATGTAGTCTTTCATTGTCAAAGAATTGAGGATTTTCTCCATATAAATACAGCCATTCTCTAAGTTAGTGAAGAACACAACTGGAGCAGGAATTCCTGAAAATAATAACAAGTACTGATAATAGAGGTTGTGATTGCAGTAGTAGAAGTAATGGTGGTAGAATTAGTGATGCAAGTATTGGTGGTGGTAAAACAAAAGTGTTGCCATTAGCATAGAATCTCATCCCCACAAACACACCATATCCACTGGTTTTAACTTCAAGTGAACCCCCTAACCAAAAGTCCACAGAATACATAGATTAGCAGTGGGCCTGTACCCTAGGGTGGCACTCCAGCTACACTTGCAGGTTAACATTACACACCCATTCTATAGGGCTACTACTACTTCTATCAATGTATCACCCATGCAAACATGTATTCTAGCCAATATATATATATAATACAATGGTGTCGGATCTTTTCAGTTTGAACGGCAGTTTTTAACATAATTTCTAGGTAACTAAAAAATTTTAAACTTCGTATACTGGTAGAATGTGTTTATAAAACATCATTTTCTCTTGGCTTTCTTCAGAAAATTCTGTAGTTTGTAACATATTTCGTCTTTAATTTCTTGCATTTCAACCAATCAATGACCGTCTGTTGAGGTGAAAGCATTCTGTGCCGTATGAATATGTCCCTCGTTTAAGAAACACATTGGGTTTATTTACATTTGTGAAGAAAAAAAGATACCCTTCCCCCACCCCTAACCCTAAATCTAAAATAGATTGAAATGTAATAGATCGATACTAGGGTCATAATTATGGGTGTCATATGAAATTGTCACCCATAATTATGACCCTAGAATCGATCTATTGCATTTCAATCTATTTTAGATTTAGGGCTAGTTAGGGTTAGGGGTGGGGGAAGGGTATATTTTTTTCTTCACAAATGTAAATAAACCTAATGTGTTTCTTAACGGCACAGAATGCTTTTTAACTCAATAGACGCCAGTGATTGGTTAAAATTGCCGAAATGCAAGAAATTAAAGACAAAATATGTTACAAACTACAGAATTTTCTCAAGAAAGCCAAGAGAAAATGATGTTTTATAAACACATTCTACCAGTATACGAAGTTTAAAATTTTTTAGTTACCTAGAAATTGTTAAAAACTGCCGTTCAAACTGAAAAGATCCATGGTGTCTACTAAAGAGGTAAGCTTTTACTCATCTAAATTCTACAATCACAAGTCCACTCTCAAACAGAATACTCAGTTATTTTTTCTATCCAAACTACTAATTTTCTGACAATCTAAATTCTAAACCCTACTCCCATACTCACTGTCATTACCCTTTAATGCCCACTTTTCCATGGTTGCATGGCTCTACAGGTTTATTGAGGCAGATTTTCTATGGCTGAATGTCCTTCTGGTTGTCAGTCCTTACCTGTTTCCAAACAAGATTATTTTTGCCATGGTATGTATTTTTACAGTAAATTGGAAATGAATGACACTGTTTTTATGACAGTCTCAAACTCATTTACAACTATGACATGATGTCAAAACAAAAAGACATGAACATACATATATACATACACACACACATATATGTATATATACATACAGGGTGCAATGAATATATTGTCGTCTAAATTACGCAAAAATGAAAATAACACTGACATTTCATTTTAATAGATATATTTACCAAAATTACATAAAAATACCACAAAATACTAAAGAGTAAATTTATTCAATAAAATCGCCATTGGCGTCAACCATGGCCTCCAGATGACTTCAGAATCTCCTGCAACTCTTCTGACAGTCTCCTTTTTTTTAAGTTGGTGAATGCTGCCATAATCATTGCCTTCAATTTATCTTTGGTGTTTTGTTGGTCTTTTGCTCAACTGAGTCTCACACATAATAATCAAAGGAGTTGCAGTCTGGAGAGTTAGATGGCCAGGTGTTAGGGGCAGTGTGGTTGCAGAAATTGTCTGACAGCCATAACTGGGTTCTCTGGCTTGGTGCAAAGTCCTGGTGCTAGACATAAGGTCTTCCAGCAGCCATCCTCTTGACTCAGGGCAGCACTACCTCTCCAGGCACTTGAGATGAATGGGAAGACGAATGCAGGCATAATGTTGCCATCACTAGTGATCACTCCAAACACCATGATGTTGACTGGATGTTTGATCTTCATCACTCTCGGTACATGTTTTAGGGACACAGTAAGCCAATGGTTGTTCTGTGTGTTTATCATTTGTTCATATTGGAGCTTCTGGCCTGAATGCCAAGAAGTACAACATGTCGTTTTCAAATTTCTGGCAGAGTGAATTGTATCATGGTGCTGTTTTTCTCACAGTGCCCAACTATACTATGTAGACGACAAAATCAGTGAAAAGGTAACTCAATAGTCTTGAGTTCAAATGCTCTGTAGCTGTTTTGTTGTCTGCTTAGACCAGTGTACTGCAGAACTCTGGCGATATCTAGTACTGTGGAGTTTTAAATTTTAAGGTTTTACAAAATTCATACTAAAAGTTGGAGCTTCTTGAAAAACGTCTTATTCATAATTTGATTATTCACAAATATAATTAATAAAAGAAGGTAAACAATTTTTGTTTGATGTCCAGTGTTACACAAAGTGAGAAAAACGTCTGTTTAAACATACGTTTGGTGCTCTTACAGATTGTTGCAATACGCGAGGTAACTCAGCACAAATTATTCATCCACAAGGGAGATCAACCGAACAGAATTCATATATTATTAGGCTTAGCGATATTAATAACCTGATTTTAGAACCCGATATATATATACGGTAATCCTTTAGTATGGGATAATTTTAAAAAGTAAGTAAAAATTGAAGGAGAGATAAATAAGTCACCTTACTGTTAACGTAGACACAGGATATAGCAACCAAAAAGTGAACAAATGTTTACCTGTTTCGCTTTATGATAAAGTGTTGGGGATAGAGAAAGTAGATGCGTGTTAGTAGAAAATTACGACGTCTATTTGGAACGTCAGATAATTTGTTTGTGTTATATTTATACGAATTTATATGGAGATATTCTGTACCGAAGAGCAAGACATTTGTTCACTTTTTGGTTGCTATATCCAGCGTCTACGTTGTTTAACAATAAGTTGATTTATCTCCCCTTGTTATTTCCCCTTTAATTTTTATTTACTTTTTAAATATATATATATATATATATATATATATATATAAATACAAAAATGGGACAAGAACGCAAAACATCCGGACAACTAGGTGATACAAAAAGGGACAACAAAACATCCAGATAGACGATACAAAGAAACAAGAACGAGTCATTCGAAGCTTTCTATCCTCAGTCAAGAACCGGATCATCCATATATATACATATATATAACCTATATAAGAGTGCATAATTCCAGTACTTTACCTGCAGTTATAATATATCGGCCTAGTTTAATTTACGAATCAAAATTAAAATGAAACCTACCATTCATGCGACATCGAAGCATAGCTCGCACTTCCGACTTTAATCGTTGTTGAGTTAAACTTTTATCAAGTGAAGGATGTCTGTAGGATTTCTGGAATCGTTCTTTTATAATACATGGTCGTTCGTAAAATAGAGACTCATACAGTTTAGCTTCGGCACCTTGTTTTACCAAAGTTCCAAGTTCCCCGTTCACTGCCATGCTTCGAACAAATCCAATTAATGGTGACAGGTGAAAATGTGTCCCTTTATTAATTTTATAGTCAACACTAGTTACCTCCCTGGAAAATATTCTTCCTTGCAACCCTAATGGAAGAATCATTTTTTGCTAGACGAGTACGACTATATTATCTAGTGCTGTGGTTTTCATCTGGGGGTCCATATAAGATTGTGAGGTGGGGGCACACAAGCAAAATTGTAAATTCGCGATCAATAGTAGTATATTAAGGGACGATGAAAAATATTTTGATTTAGATGTATTTATTGCAAGAAACAGCGAAATTTCTTTTTATAACTTTTTACATAGTTCAGCCTGCATAAGTTGATGTGTGAATAAAATAATAGGAATTTTGAAAAAAGTTTCTATAAAACTAGTTTTTAAACATCAAATGGCTATGGGGGCCCACTAGAATAAAATAGAAATCAAAATGGTCCGTCATCCTCATTTAACGTCCATTGTCCACTTTGGCATTGGTTGGACGGTTTGATCAAGGCTGGTACGCTGAGGGGCTGCGCCATACTCCAGTCTGATTTGGCAAGGTTTCTACGGCTTCCTAACGCCAACCACTCCAAGAGTGTAATGAGTACTTTAACGTTCCACAGGCCTGAGTGCCAGTTGTGTGACACCAGTATCTGCCACAACTACAATTTCACTTGGCTTGATGGGTCTTCTCAAGCGCAGTATATTGCCAAAGGTCTCGACTATTTGTCATTACCTCCATGAGGCCCAACGCTCAAAAGGTGCTTTTTACATTCCACTGGCACAGGTGCCAGTTGCCTGCATGAAGCCCAATGCTTGAAAGGTGTTTTTTATGTGCCAGTTACATGAGACCAGCATCAGCCACAACTACAATTTCATTTGGCTTGACATAGATAAGAAAATTGTTGAGAACCAAATCTAGTGTCCCTTCCATAAAATGATATAGTATGATTTGGTTTTCTAGCTGTGTTTTTCAGTTGTTGTCTAGCCCCAGGATAGCTTTGATCGTGCAAATCTAGGACTACATTGGTCAATATTATTTTTTAAGATCCTAAGGTGTGAGATGAAGATCATTTGACTGCTATTTCTAATAAATTGACCAACCATATAAAACTCCTTTTTTTTCCTTCTCAATTTTTGTCCAAGGTGTTGATAAAGATTTCTTTTGGCAAACCATAAGATTTAAGCAGACAATAAGAGACCTCATCAATTGAAGATGTTGCTTCAGCTACATTTCTACTGGATTTTACTCATTTGTTATGTCAATTGGATTGCGGCCAGATTTTCAGGGGTTTTTAACCAAGCATATTAACTCCAGTATTTATTTCAGTTTGATATATATTTCATCAATCACTTGGCAAACAACTAAGTTCTTTTTTTTTTTTATATAAAAGGTGAAAAAGAAACTTGATCTACCACTATGCGTACCCACACACGTCTTGTGTGCAGTTTCTGTCAACCAAAAATTCCATACAGAAGACATTGAAAATAATATATCTACCTACTCATCCTTCAACCCTCAGCTAAGTTTTGACAGGTTTTCTTCACCTTCCATGCCTCCACTAAGGCTTCTACTCAAGACAGGCTTTACTTCACACATGACCGAGCGTCTTATGTTGCCCCACAATGATGGCATTATATAGGTAACTCAGACCTTTACATGGCTAATTCATTCAGAAATGACTCTAAAAATGTCGCCAGATGTTTGTACAGAGTCATGAAAGAACTAAAAAGAGCAAGAACTAGTCTATATGAAACAAGATACAAGGTAAGCCATAAACATAACCAAATGTTTAAGACATACTCTTCACATGTGAATTATTCCCATAGCATATCTTGAGAAAGTGTCTCACACAAACTATTTCTTGCTCCTGTCTGCTCTTTCATGATTCTCTACAGATATCTGGTGGAATTTTTTACTGTCACTTCTGCTGAATGAAGAAGTCATACAAAGAGCTGAGTTGAGTAACCTACAAGGACAGAAAGAGTAGCTTGACAGGAAATACATGGTTACACCTTTTGGAAAAAGGAGAGAAGAGATGTCATGGTATATCCCCAGGTTACCCCACCACCATTGTCTCTCTTTTCAAACTGGAGTAACTATGTCTCTCTCCCACAGCAAGACATCTGTTTCTGTCCTACCATACTTTAATTTCTCGTCACCTGCTACAAAGCAACCTCCCTAAATGCTATACTAGTTGAGGAGTCTTGTCTTGCAACTTACTTGGTGACTTCACTAATGTTAGTGTTTTGTAAAAAGCACCCAGTACATTCTGTGAAAGCATTAGGAAAGGCGTCCAATTGTAGAAACCATGCCAAACCAGCCATTGATGCTTGATGCACTCCTCTGGCTTGTCAGCTCCTGATGAACCATCGAACCCATGCCAGCATTAGAAACATTAAATGATGATGATGTAGTTGCCTAACTACTAGTGTTGGTTGTGTCATAGTGGTGCCCTGTATTATTTTTACTGTATTAACTGCAGATTGTGTTTGCGTATTTATTATTAATATGTGAAACAGTGTAACAGTATATTTTGTTTAAACCACCACCCACTGAATACTTTCACTGATTTTACTGGGTTGTCAGACAAATTCATTCGTTTTTTTCCATTTATTTTAACCTTTATTTTCATCAATAATTTTAACAAACCAGTCAATAATATGTTCTCCATTTTCAGGACTTCTTGTCAATGTCTTGACAGTAGAAATCACTGGGTCTTGACTTGAAGGATTCATTGATCCACGTTTTCAGCTCCATGTTGTTGATGAACGAAACATCTGGCAGACTGTTGGAAAACGATGGAAAAGGTAATAATCTGAAGATGTTATATCAGGAGCATGTAGTGGGTGTGGAAGAACTTCCTAACTAAGCTCTTGAATAGCATTTTTGGTCAAATTAGCAATGTAGAAGACGTACATCATGTCACCAGTAGAATCAGTTCAGCTGGATTGCTTTAAAGAGCTGGTACATTTGCTGAACATAAAAGCTCTACAATGACTGCATGGTTGTTTCCAAGCATCTCATGATGGAGTAGCTTTTCCCAAACCCACCAAATGCAGATCATTGTCTTGCATGGATACAGCTCTGGCTTGACTTGAGGTGTTGCTTGCTGGGAATCAGCTATTGCTTACTCTGCTTCATGTTGATGTAAAGACACCATTTTCCATTGCTGGTGATGATGTGGTAAAAGAATCTTTGTATCTGTGTCCATGAGAAGCTTGGTGTTGAGTGAGTAAGCTTGGTGGCAAAAAAAGAAGCACTACAAGCATTATCTCTTTCATTCAGAGAGTTTTTGCACCATGCACTAAGTTTTTGAGCCTTACTCATTGAGTGAAAGTAATGGGCAACGCTATCATGAGAGCATCCCATCTGCTTGGCTAATTTCCTAGTGGACTGGCAGGGATACTTGTGGATGAAATCGTTCAATCAATCCTCATTAAACTGAATGGGTAGGGAAGAACGCAGAGAATATGTGAAGTCAAATTACTCCTCCATGAAGCGTGAAAACCATTTCTGTGCAGTTTTCTCAGAAATAGTAACTGTAATAGTATCTTTTCTGTACAGAAGATAAATTTTTCAAGTGGCTTTGGAAGCTCTGGAATTTTTTTGAAAGCGAAGAGAAGCAGGTGTCCAAAATTTTCCTTGTTTTTCCTTTCTTTTTAGGTTTGGCATTCCATTGTCATATATCTGAAAAAAGGTTAAATTTATTCAAATTTCAAAAGCCATAAGCAAAAGTTGTAGATACAGCTACAAATACAATGATAAAAATGTTTTTCATGTTAATTCAAATGGTTTATTCATAGAAGTTATATTTTCTGGCTTGTCTGGGATTGTTCATTATCATCATCATAATTTAATGTCAGTTTTCCATGGTGGCATGGATTGAATGGTTTTATAAGAGCTGGCAAGCCAGAAGACTGCATCAACCTCTATTGTCTGTTTTGGCATAGTTTCTATAGCTGGATGACCTTCCTAATGCCAACTACTTTATAAAGTGTGCTGGGTGCTTTTTTTGTGGTACCAGCACCAGTAGGATTACTAAGTAGCTTGCAAGACAAGACAGAGTCCCTTCAACTGAGATGGGGGATAGTATTGAGGGAGGTGACATTGTGCCAGTTGAAAAGAGATTAAAAGAATAATAGAAAGATAGAGATCAATATCTTGCTGTAGAAGAGACACAGTTCAATAAGACAAGAGAGAAAGAGAGGTGGTGAGTCTGTGTGTCAGGACATACTCTTAACATACAGAGGGGAATGAATATAGGTGAAGTGATACAGAGGATTGGACTGTGTGAGTGGGCAATGGGGGATAGAAGGGTAGGTTTCATAAGAATGTGAAACTTGCATCTCTGTCCCAACCGTCTCTCCTCATATTGTATTTTGATCTACAGTAAGTTTGCTTGTGGGTATGCTGATTTGGGTTCATATTAATTCTTTGAAGTTCAAAGCAATTTGGGATGGTATTAGATATGATTTTCTGATAAAAATTTTAAAACGTGCATTTGATGTATCAGACTACACCACTGCATGGGAAGTAATTAGTAAATCTTGCCACATTATTTCCCTTAAAACCACATAATTTTTACCCTTATTAGACGAGAATAAAAATTTACAAGTTTTTATATATTATACAGGAAGGCGATATAAGTTAGCTATCTAAGAATACAAAGAATTTAAAACTGAAGTATAGCTGCCATCTCATGTATATATTGGGCATAACACTTAATTTAGCATATATTCTGGGAGATGAGAAACAGTAGAAATGATTTTAAAGGGTTATGGTCAAGGAGCATAACAAAAACAATGGCATCAAACCCAGGAAAAGAAACTCAATATCAAAAGTTGTAGTTCCATCTAAAAATGTGAAAATTTTCATGTCTGATTTCCATGCTAGCATGGGTTGGTTGAATGATTTTATACACACACACATACATATATACGACAGTTCAACCAAATATTTACAAACTCTCTTAATTCAATAAGTCTTGTCACTTTGTTAGCATTCATGTTTAACTCTCTCAAGAAGAGCTTAAAAGAAATATATATATATCAGGACAATTACCCCCTATAGGCCAATTCTCCCTGATGACAACTACACCCTAGGACAATTACCCCCTCTCTAATATATTAAGAAGTTTTAAATCCTCATCTTATGTCCTCAGGGGTAATTGTCCTGGGGGGGGGGGTTATTGTCCATGGTGGGGTAAATGTCCTAGGCTCATATATATATATATGTGTGTATATATATATATATATATATATATATATATATAGTAACAAAACTGATGTGAATAATTAATAACTACTTAACACTATCTAGTGTCTGTTGATGATATAGAAACAAGAAATAAAAACTATACAAACTACAATATATAAATTCATAAAGTGAAGAAGATACAGGCTGTGACAAAAAAAATCTTCAATTATATCAACCCCAGTACTCAACTGGTATTTATTTTATCAACCCTGAAAGGATGAAAGATGTAGTCAAGCTCTGCAGAATTTGAACTCAGAACATAGTGATGGACAAAATGCTGCTAAGCATTTTACCCAGCATGCTAATAATTTTGCCAGCTTGCCATCTTGTTAAGGGTTAGATCAATAAGTAAAGTCAAGCAGTGATGCATCAAATATTCACTTTCACTTAGGGTGGTGCTGTGGTATGTCAGGCTAGCACACTCAGAACTAAATTACTTTGGTCTGATTTTATATGTATTTACATAAATAGTGGTGGGGCACCAAAGAAAGTGTTAGTAAAAGAAAAGGTGGAAATAGTATTAAAAAGTCTGACAACTGTTCTAAAAGATCACAAATTGACAGCTTAGAACAAATTGATGACGATAGCAAAATTAAAAACTGAAGTATATTTGCCAGAATTATCTCCAATGATGTATAACATAATTTACTCTAGTTGTATTCTAAAGCTTTAATTCAACACTTAGCTGGTGTGTGTTACAGCACATACAACAGCTAAGGTAGAGCTCAAATCATTGTCTATAAAAATTTTAACCAATGCTGGTGCCACATAAATGCACCCATGCCGGTAGTATGCAAAAAAAGCACTCAGCACACTCTGTAAAGTGATTGGCATTAGAAAAGGCATCCAGCTGTAGAAACCATGCCAGAACAGAGCCTGGGCAGTCCTCTGGCTGACCAGTTCCTATCAAACCATCCAACTCATGCCTGCATGTAAAACAGATGTTAAACAATGAAAATGATGATGTGTATTCTCAAGAGAATATATACACAAAGAAAATATCAGAATTTTTTTTATATCATGCAAAAAAACCTGAAGCAATGAAAAACTTACAAAACATAATCATTGATCTTCCTGGATACCAATTTTTTAATTTTATTTATAAAATTCATGTTACATAGGATGATGTAATTTGAAGTATTGTTGTCTCTTTGAAAGGAGACAAGCCATAAGATTCCTCAGCAATATTCAGTCTTGGTCAACAGATGAATTAAAAATAAACCAGCATTATGGGATGAGGATTTTATTGGATACAAGAAATCATTAATGTGTCAATAACAATGAGGTAATTCCAGAAAAAAAATTTTAATTACATAAAAAATACCTTTGGTGAAGCTGGTATTTATGATGATGATGATGATGATGATGATGATAATAATGGATGAGATGACATAACACTGGCTTACCAATGGCAGCAGCAAAGGATTTTTTTCCACAGCAGCAAAAAGTCAATAAATGATTACCTGCAAGTATGAGAGTTCTACTGCTAAGAGCAGGCAATGACTTAAGTTTGGATAGTTCTGAAATATAGAATTGTTCGGTAAATCCTAAGTTTCCAAGTGTGTGTGTGTACTATATATAATCAACATTTCATAGAGGGAGAAATATCTCCTTTATTGGTAACAGTGGAAGGACACAGTACTAGCATCAGACTGCAAACAAAACATTTCTTATAACAAATTCAAAGATATAATTTTGTGTGTGTGTGTGTGTGTGTGTGTGAGAGAGAGAGAGAGAGAGAGAGAGGGGGGGAGAAAAATATAAAAATAATTTGTAATAAAATCAGATTTTCATAAAAACCAATATTTTGGAGATGTACATGTCTGGCAAATGATTTAATTTGAGACTGTCTTGAGACTAAAGCAATTAGTGTGGAAGACCCATATTAGACAAAAGCACACAAAAACTGTTAACTTTATTTGGTCATTTATTACTTGGTGTCAAAATTTTTGTTGCCCCAACTGCGACCTAGTCACCAAAAGAGTTTCAGTGTCAAACAAAACTTTTCATACCAAATAATAAACAATTAAACTAAGTTAAGTTCTTGTATGTTTCCGAATAGACAAAATGTCTTCCATACTAAATATTTTAATATTATTTATAGACCTAATCAGCTGTGTTGGAATCTAGAACAATATTAGCTGATATAAAAGACTTTATTTAGTTTACCAATAAAATCTAACTGGATATCACTTCCAAAAACCTGTGAAACAGTATGACTTTTAATTATTTTATAATTAAACATTCAATATCTAATTAGAATCACTGACCTGAAAATTCAAAATTATGGAAGAAAATTTTTTTACTTTGAAATTATTCATTTGAGTGAGGTAGAGAGGGGTCTTCATGATAGCAAAAGAGAAAGGTACTATTTTGGATAGTATTCTTCATTAGAGGAATCAACTTAAACCATTGTTTTAGGGGTGTTTTTCAGTGTTCTAAAGAAATCTGATCCCTATTCAATTGTTGACACATGACTGCCACCATAACAAGTGATGTAGCTAAACCCTGTATAAAACATTCCAAATTATCCCTGGCATATATTTCACCATTCCCTAAATCTGCAGCGACTACAGATGCATCAAAATCATGCCAAATAAAGAAAAAAAGAAATACAATTAAAAGAAACAGAGATAACCTCAACCTAATCTACATTTGTCAATGTTATAATGAGCAAGAATGCTAATTACCCTTAGTTTAGAAATAAAATTTTCTCAGTTCTAATTCCATCGGATACTATGTACACACCCAGGAATATGATGTGTTGGCAATCAGTAGTGATCAAGCTGATTGAAATATGATGTAGAGGTAAATCTTTATCACAAAAGATGAAGTAAATAGTTTGAACAACTGCATTACCATTATTATCAACAACTCCTCTCGTCCTCATCAGTTTCAGTTTTTCAATGTCCACTTTCCCATGTTTACATGGGGCAGAGGGAGTTCATAAGCACAGATTTTCTGTGGCTAGACAGATGTCCTTTCTGTTGTCAACCTTCACCTGTTTCCAAGTAAGATAATATTTCTTCGTGGCCAGACATGTTTTTGTAGAATATTGGAAATGAATGACACTACTTGAATGACAGTGACACTCATTTACAATTATCATGTGATGTCAAGACATGGAGAGACAAACATACACACACACACATATATATACATAATACATAAACACCTTCCTCTATATCATCATTACTTCAACATTTATTCTTCTAAGCTGCCATATTTCCAGTCATTTTTCCCCCCAGTATGTGTGTATATTTTAATATTTCACTTATGCATAGCAATAATAATAAGATTTTGTTAGAACTCAATATACTGATACTAAAGAGAAAACCATCAGGTGTGTACATAGCATATTTAACAAATGACAAAAGAACAGGAGTTATGCAATCACATTCAACTTGGCTCTATGACAGTTTTAACCCACCCAAGGTATTATCAAGTGATTCTCGATATTATCTCATGTAGATTAAAATAACCACATTGATAAGTCTCAGAAGAATATATCAGATTTACTCATGTTATAAGTCATAATCCTAATTTATTGCTAAATCTTAGTACAAACTTTTTCCCTTCATAGTCTTAGTTTTGTTCCGTGTATAAGTTGCACCCCAGTTTTTCAGTTAAAATCAAGTATACAATAGTGCAATTTATACACAAGTAAATAAGGCATATAGGGATAAAACATTTTTGATTGTGAGTAGAATAGTATATTAGTAGTTGTAATAATAAGCTTAGTTAGAAGGAATGAAGAAATTCTTTAGTTTATTTATAAACTGGTACAAAAAGTCTTCAAATTTTATAAGGAAATGAAATTAAGTAAAATATGTCATTATAATTATGAATTTGCCTTGAGGTACAAGCATTTTCAGGTACTAGGCAAATTCTTATATGTAATAGCATAAATATATTTTATTTTATTTCACTTCATTTAATTTCTTATAAAATTTGAAGACTTTCTGCTCTTGCGTATAAAGGTACAATTCCTTCGTTTCTTCTGACTAACCTCATTATTATTACTAAGATATTGGACTATTTACAAACTCATTCCTCTGGTCTCAGTTAATACTCATCATTTCTGATTCAGTGAGATATGGAAGACAATTATTAAAAAAAAAAGCCTACAGACATGTAATGCGCTCAAAGAACTCAGTATTAAATACAGACACTTTTCCAATTTCATTAACAAGTTGGAGAGAGAGTTTCATGTTTTGTGGTTTCCACTTCACAGAAGATCTTTCATGATATAGCAACACCATTTACCTACTGAAGCAGGTGAACAGTATCTGAAAATCTTAAACCTTAGTTGGTCTCTGACCCTTACTACTGCATCAGTAAATGTACTTCAATTAGAGTATTTATGTCTACAATCAGAACTGCTCAAATAAACCAGAAAACTCTTTAATAGACAATAAAAACTACTAAATCATTAAATATGTTAACACTAATCCCATGCAGATGGCATCTAAAAGTAACTTATACTTTGACAATTTCTATTTTGCAACACCAAATGCACAATATTTTACATCTTAGTGATTCTCTCATCACTATTTTAACAACTACAGTGATGTCTATATTTCACTGAGAAACTGCACATTATTTCACATCAACTTAATGATTCTCTCATTGCTACTTCAATAACTAGGTCTAAAAAGACCCAAACATGTCAAGAATTGTTCCCCCAACCTGCCAAAAGAATCAAAGTATTATCAGTTATTGGCCAATACCTATTTGATTTTTTTTTTCCTTAGCAAATTTGTTCTAGTTAGGCTTTGGCACTTGTTGCATTAAATATAACACTAACTTAATAATTAATATTGTTCTATTACAAATGATGGAAAGTGCCTGACATGACTAATGTATAAAAATATATATATATATATATGGTTAGCAAGAAAGTAATTTTGGTTTTTTAGAGTGAAATAAAAGTTGTTTTTTTTTTCATACAAAGAATGAACTTTAATCAATTATATATTTTTCATTTTGTTCAATGACCTGCCATCTGTCTGGCAACTTCATGATTCTGCGCTCATAGAACTTCTGGGCCTTATCAGCCAAAAACTGAAGCAAGTGCGATTTCAGGTCATCATCATTATTGAAAGTTTTATCATTCAAAGAATTTTTGCTAACTTCAAAGTAAATCTGATGGTGCAAGGTCAGGGCTATATGGTGGAGGTGACATCACTTCCCAACTAAGCTCCAATAATTTTTCACGAGTTAGCAAAGACGTGTGTGGTCTAGCATTGTCATGGTGGGACATGATTTCTTTATGATTAGCTAATTCTGGCCATTTTTCTTTGATTGGAACCAGCTCAAAATACACAACACTTTTGTAATCCCACTAAATTGACAGCAGGACCTTTTTTTGAAGGAATTCAGCTTTTGATGTGGTTTGTGCAGGATCACTACCCTTGGACCATGGCCATTTTCAATTGATGTTATTGTAGACAATCAATTTTTCATCACCAATGATGATTTATTTAAAAAAAAAAAAAAAAGGTCCATTTCATTGCATTTGAGATGCATATCACAAATATTGATTGGTTGTGTTAAGTGAATCTCTTTCAATTTAAGTGGAATCCAAATATCAAGCTTCTTAATGAGTCCAAGACACAAGTGATTTTCAGTTGTTGTGTGTGATACATTTAACCTCTCTGCAATCTCTTGCACAGTTGTATGACAAGAAGATTCAATTATAGCTTTGATTCAGTCATCATCAACTTCAGTCGATTGACCATATGTTGGTCATCTTTGAGTGAAAAATCACCAGAACGGAATTTTTAAAACTATTTCTGATATGTACATTCTCTTAAGCAATCAACACTGTAAACTTCACGTTCTTGCCTTTACAGAAATAAAAAAGCAAAATATAGTGAAATGTTCGTTTTTATACACTCCATGTTAAAATTGACACTAAATGAACAGCTGTAAACGAAATTATGTGCAAGTTGCTTTTAAGTAAGCTAATAGTAACAGCTATCAAATGTCATAAGGAAAAAAAATCATAAGTCTGACAAAAGTCAATCAAAAGAATCATAACTATATCTATTTGCGAAAAACGAAATTACTTTCTTGCCAACTCAACACAATATATATATGTATACATATATAAAAAACTCCATTATCCATCAACACATATAAAACCTCCAAGGGTTCCCACACCCACCGAAGATATTATACTCAGGTTACATAAATATGAATTCAATATTTACTTAATATTACTGAGTATTAATTGAAACAGCTAGAAGTGAAGATGATTAATTTGCTGTTAAGAAAAAACAATTATTAACTTCCCAATCTCCATTTTCTTTTATTTCCTCTGAGATATATGCATGTGTATATATATATGTAATGTATGTATATGTGTGTGTATATATGTATACACACACACACATACATACATATATATATATATATATACACACACATACATATATGTGTATGGGTCTAGCATTTGCCATGATAGATTGTTAGCCACTACACATTCTTTATTTTCTCTCCTTGTTTCTTTCTGTGTTCCTTTGTGTGGAAAAGCATAAGCTCGAAATGTTAAAAACATTCTCACTTCCCGAGCATTAAACTAATACATCTGTTTGTTGTCTACACCATCTGTCTTCGTCTTTTGTTTTTTTGCAAGTTCTCCCCTATGTATACATATATATATATATATATATATATATATATATATATATATACACACACACACACACACAAACACATATATATATATACACATGTATATATATATATATATATATATATAGACACATATATATATACACACACATACATACATATATATATACAGACATGTATAAATATATACATATATACACACACACACACATATATATATACATGTATATACACACACATATATATATACATGTATATACACACACATATATATATGCCTGTATATCTATTTATATACATATATATACAAATGTATATATATTTATATACATATAAATACATATGTATATATTTATATACATATATATATACACACATGTAGGTATATATATATATATATATATAATATATATATATATATCTATATATATATATATATATATACATGTATGTATATATATATATGTGTGTGTATATACATATATATATATATATACATGTGTGTGTGTGTGTGTGTGTGTCTAATATATAAAATAGAGATGTATTTGCTTTTCACATGAAAACAGCTTCACCAATTACTTCCACAAGATAAAACTAATGTAACTCCTCCCATAGATTTATTGTTGCCTCTGATGTCCTGAAAGATCTTACCAAGAGCTTCCACTGCACCTCTGTGTGACATGGTGCATTCATCCCAAATGATAAGGTGGCATTGGCACAACACTTCTGCTGAACCTGAATCTTTGCTAATGGTACAAATTGGACTTCCATTTGTGACCAGGTTTAGTGGTAATTTAAAAGCAGAATGAGCTGTTCATCTTCCTGGGAGAATGGTGGCAGCAAAGCCTGACAATGGTACAGCAACTGCAATTCTTTTTGTTACATTACTTTGGAGAGAAGCAATGTTATAAATGTTTTACCTATACCACCAGGAGCATCAGGAAAGAAAATTCCTCTGCTTTTTTCTGGCGATTGTGGAACACCACACACAGACACACATACAGTAAGAAACATCAGATGAAATAGATGTGTGTGTGTGAGAGAGAGAGAGAGAGAGAGAGAGAGAGAGAGTGAGTGGTGGGGTGCATTATCATGTATACGTACATACATAAATAGGCGTACATCTTTCTTTTATGTATGTGTACCTGTGTGTAAGAAGGAGAAAGAGAGCCACTTAAAACATCTCTTTCTCACACACACACACACACACACACAGAAAAAAGATGTATGCATATATATTTATGTATGTATGTATACATGACAACATACCCCTCCCTTCACTCACACACACATACATAAATGTATACAAATGTACATACAAAAACACATGTGTGCATGTGTGACTGACTACAAATAAAGAGCTGAACATGGCATGCAAAAATAAAATTAATAAAAATTTTGTACATGAATTAATGAAATGAACCTGGAGAGAGAGAAAGAGCGAGTATTGCAAACAATGAACAAGATGTCATGGAATGAAAGTAAGTTGTCATTGGGACACCTTCTGGGAAGTGAATCAAATATAAAGCAATATTTATTTATTTTTGATTAAAAAATCGAATGAAGACCCTAAATGTCCGAGGTCGAATTATTCATGCATCACAAATATGGAAATAATTGGTAAGGCTGTTTTCACATGAAAAGCAAATACCCACACATCCCTCTTTTATATATTAGACATGTGTATATATATATATATATATATATATATATAATATATATATATATACATATATATACACACATATATATGGAGATATATACATATATATACATACTTACATATATATATACATACATATATACACATACATACATATACATATATATAGACATATATATATATATATATATACATACATATATGTACGTACATATACATACATATATATATATGCATACATATACATATATACATACATATATGTACGTACATATACATACATATATATATATGCATACATATATATACATACATATATGTACGTACATATACATACATATATATATATGCATACATATATATACATACATATATATATATATACATATGCATACATATATATACATATGCATACATATATATATATACATATGCATACATATATATACATATGCATACATATATATATATATAAAAATACATATTTATATATAAATACATATATATATATATATATATACACACACATATATATAAATACATATATATACACACACATACATATATATACATATATATCTATACACATATATATTTATACACGTACATATATATATATACATATACATCTATACACATATATACAATATATATTTATACATACACATATATATACATATATAGTCCAACCCATGCTAGCATGGAGAACGGACGCTAAATGATGATGATATATATATATATAAATACATATATATTTATACATATACATATATATATATATAAATTAAATTAGAGATAAAACCACGATTAGGCAAATCAAACAGTGAAAAACATAAACCAAAACATAGAAATAAAAATAATTAATATAATATACAAAATATATAAAATACTTTTTATCTTATATTAAACTTTTTAATACTTTTTGATAGTTATATATATTTAATGAAAAAAAAATTTTTTTAAATAAATAATAAAAAATAATAAATATAGATAAAAATAAAAAAAATTTAAATATATATATATATAAATTTATAATTATAAATTAATAATTTCAAATTTTTAACTTTAAATTTAAATTTTGAATTTTATATTTTATATATTTTGTATATTATATTAATTATTTTCATTTCTATGTTTTGGTTTATGTTTTTCACTGTTTGATTTGCCTAATAGTAGCTTTATCTCTAATTTAATTTATATTTATACTGTAAAATTAGATTTAATCCTAAATCTAATTTTTACCTGTAAGTTTGAATTTACTCCCTAATATCATTATTATTATTATATTATTATTATTATTATATATATATATATATATATATAATATATATATATACATATATATCTATACACATATATACATATATTTACACATATATATATTTATACATATATATATTTATACATACATATTTATACATATACATACATATATTTATACATATACATATAAATATATATATAATATGACAACAAAAGAATGAATGAGACCTCAATATTATGTAAAACAGAGGAATTTCTCAATAAATATAATAAGTGACAATTAGTTGATTGTCATAATAAAACTCAGAGTTTGGGATGCCAGAGCTGAAGTCTACTCCAGCACCTCATCAGTTATTAAGATAACCGCTATGAAAAAAAAATAGGCATGGGGAAAGTAATAGTTTGTTCATAGAATCCGCATATACACACATATACACGTATGCACACACTCACACACATGTATATATATATATCTATATACATACTCACACATGCATGTACATATAAATACAAACACACATAAATACATATATGTCTACACATACATGCACATACACACACATATATACCCATGCACGCATCACTACACTCATACAGATCTCTCTACACACACAGACACATACATACACAGATATACAAAACGTAGTTTATACGCACATGCATACATACGCAGAAAGACGTATATACAAATAAAAACACATACGCAAAAACGCATGCATCATTATGTTCATATACACATCTCTATACACACATACACACGTGGATATACAAAACATAGTGTATACGCACATGCACATACAGACTCGCACCTGTAGACGTATATACAAACAAAAACACATACGCAAAAAACATAAAACGTAAAATATTCACATTTCCCGCAAAACTTGAATATACAAATGAGTTATATATGTATATACACAAATACACCCTCCTGTCTCTCAAACACATCTACACCTGTAGATATATAAACGTATATACATACACATATGTATGAAGGAAGGAGACAAGTACAACAGGTAAAGTCTTGCACTCGCATGTATACAGTCATTCGTACATATGTATATATGCATGCACATACACATTAGGTATATACTACACATGTATAAGTTACACAATCATAAAAGGTGAAAAATAATATACAGAAAAAATATATAACATGTTAAGACATATGAAAGGCTTGTACGTGGACATAATATAAAAAGCAGGTTCTGTCTATGATCTTGTTGGGGAGGGGGTCCCAAAATGTAGCAAATATTTTGCCATATGTGAACATGACCCAAAAAGTTCAATTCTTGAATTTAGACATATCACGGGATCTAAAGAACTTTACAAGATGAGCCATCTTTCCATATCGCAAATACCACACTTTCCACTGCCGTTGGTGTAAGGCTTACACTTGGCCAAGACCATCCAGTGAACCTTATAGCTGACACCTTTTTCTTTTAAGGACCATATATAAGTGGATAATTTGGTTGTTTCCCTTTTATCCTAGTGCCTGAAGCTTAAGGTGTGCTTGTTGAACCTGGCTTTAAAATTTTCCTCTGTGAGACCCACATATTTCTTTGACAAAACTATGTCCTTAGTGGTTGTAGAGTCTACAGTGGCTTCATAGATGATGGCCTCAGTCATATAAGCGCCATTTAGCAGGCACAAATTTTTAACTCTGTAGGAACAGTTGGCTTCATTTTGTTGTTTTTGTGTGCAATTATATTTTTAAGGTTAGTAGTAGAACTAAAACTAATTTTTAGGTTGTGCCTATAAAAGAGCTTTCTATAATTATAATTGATTGGAAAATGCCTTATCTATAAGTGATAAGAAATATCTACCTATATTAAAGGTCACTTCAGGGGAGTACGGTGATGTGAACCAGATAATTTTCCTTTTCTTTGTTACTGGACTATTAACAGATGTATAGGTTATTTCCTCACTAAAACCATTGTCTTTTAGCGCTTTATTATATATTGGGACAACACTATTAAAAATGTTTATATCGAAGAAGAGGCTAGAAATTCTCTTGCTAATGTTTTTAACTAAATTTTTAAATACTATGGGCAGGAACCTACATTAATATAGCTAAATCTATCGTTGGGCTTTCTATAGAGTTTGTAAATATTCTTATTTATATCTAAAGATACATCTAGGAAATTGACAATCATCAGGTAGGTATCTTTTGTTATGCTAAGATCGAATGTTTTCATTTGGATAATGTCCTCCCTAAACCAATCTTGCACTGGTCCATTGGTGTTTGTGGTTAAAGCTAGAGCATCATCTTTGTAAATGGCAAAATATATACCAGGAAAAGTTTTACCCAATGCATAGAGTAGGAATAGTTCAATGAGATCGCATATGCCTGCTCCATCATATGATCCCATACTCACATCAAAGATACTCTCTGTATCAGTTGTCTTAACCCACTCTGCGTTCTCACCGAAGAGTAAAGTCTTTCTAGCATGGAAGATTGTCCTTATCTTGTGTATTAATTTCTATAAATTCGCTAGCAAAGGTGGGGGATTTAGCAAGTGGTTCCTTAGAGATAGAAACATAGAAATCTACAATATCAAATTGTGCAAATCTCGCTTTATTTTATTCCTGATGGTTTTAAACTTGTCAACGACTTCTATACAATTAAACCATTGTACTAACCTAGTAGCATTTCTGACTTTAGCATTGATTTTTCCTAAAATTTCTTTACTAATAATACCAACTTCTGATTTTGCAGGGTTAATAAGTCTGCCATTTATGATTAGATAGGGAGCTCTTTGTATGGTCTTTAATGGTTTAAAGGTCTCTTTTTTTAGGGGGACCTCTATCTTTTTTGATCTAATTTAAGCCTAGCAGCGATGTGAATGTTTTATGGTTTACATTTTTTGCATATGTGCTTTTAATTGTAAATACGCTATCTGTGTATGTGTATATATATATATATATATATATATATACGCATGTGCGTATAGACCACGTTTTGTATATCCGCGTATGTGTCTGTGCGTGTAAACGTGTATATGAGCGTACTGATGCATGCATGGGTATATATGCATGTATGCATAGACATATATATGTATTTATGTGTGTTTGTATGTGTACACACGTGTGAGTGTGTGTGTATATATATATATATACACATATGTTGTGTGTGTGTGTGTGGGTGTGTACATGTATGTGTGTGCATATGCCAATTCTATGAACGAAATATTACTTTCCCCAAGCCTATTGGAGTAATTTCCCTTTTTTCAACACGTTTTTTTCATAGCATTTGTCTTAATAACTAATGAGATGCCGAAGCAGACTTCAGCCCCAGCAGCCCAAACTCTGAGTTTTATTATGACAACCAACTAATTGTCACATATAGTGTGTATATATATATATATTACACATATGTGTGTGTGTACACACATATATCTATGTATATACTTATAGCTATATCTATATGTGTATATACATACATTTATATCTATATGTGCATATAAGCACACACACATATATATATACATATATACATAGCTACATATATATACATTTACATACACATGTATACACACACATATATATATATATATTATATATATATATATATACACATATATATACATGTATACATATATACATACATACATATATATTTACACATATTTACATATATATATATATATATATATATATATATATATATATATATATACATACATACATACATGTATACATATATATATATATTACACATATGTGTGTGTGTACACACATATATCTATGTATATACTTATAGCTATATCTATATGTGTATATACATACATTTATATCTATATGTGCATATAAGCACACACACATATATATGGACGGCACTAATGTTCACCAGAAACAGCTACAATCTATTTACCTTTCTACACATGCACTTGAAACTACACTGCCAGACCAAGTATACTCTTACCCCATCTCTGTAATATTGAACTGTTGAACATAGTCCTTTACGATTAAACGTTCTTGTAAAGGTGGGGCCTGGGGGGTGAGGTATTTATTAAAATGTAATGGTATTTGTTAATCGTTCTTCCATATTTTTGGCTGCAATTTATTTCCTTTGTTCTTGTACAGTGATAAATTCAAAATCCATTCAGGTGAGAGAGGTTGATCCAAACAGAAGTCATAAAATATGTCACATATTGTTGTCCGCTATGTAATGTATTATGTAATATGATTGTGGACTAGTCCAAATTAACATGACCTACTACCCCCTCGCCATCCAAATTATAAGACAAAGGGACAGTCTAAAAGGAACAGAACAATGTTTTGTGTTATTTTTTGTTTTTTTGTTTTTTAAATCCTGGCACAAACCAATCTATTTTAAAGCAAGCTGGACTAATTAATCTAATTTAAAGCTATGCAGAATAGAATTAAAAATGAAGATTTCTTTGTAAATAGTTAATTAAAATGTAAAATGTCCAGTGGAGTGAGGCTGTTTATTTTTTTTTAATGGAACTGTACTAAATGGTATGATGGGGCAAGTATAAATCCAGAAGTGATGTGATTGGATAAATGTATGTGTCCAGAAATTATGTATCATTAAAATATTGCTTCCTATGCCATTTAGAAGAAAATGAAATGAGATTGTGTGATGTTCATGCCATTCTCATAGGTTCTTAATGAAACAGCCTTATACAAAGGATGTAAAGAATATCATCAGAAGTGATATTAAATGAAAATATTTCTCCAAAAATGATATCATGGTAAAATGCTTCTTTTTTTTTTAGGAATAACAAATCCTAATTATTTGTTAATATTATCAAATGATAAATATTTCTCATCAATAAAATTTAAAATTTAAAGCTTTTTTTGTCTCTCAAACTTCTTTTCATGATGAGTTCATTCTTCAAGATGTCGTTTTAGGTGATTCATCAAAGTGGAATTCTGAGAGAATTTTTTGCCACAAATCTCACAAGGGAATGGTTTCTCTCCAGTATGAGTTCTAACATGACGCAGCAACGAAGCTTTCTGGGAGAAATCTTTACCACAAATGTCACAACAAAATGGCTTTTCTCCAGTATGAGTCCGCATATGTCTTTCTAAACATTCATTTTGAAAGAAACCTTTACCACAGATTGAACAATTGAATGGTTTTTCACCTGTATGTCTTTTCACATGTCGCACCAATGAGGAATTTTTGGTGAATTCTTTGCCACAAACATCACACGTAAAACATTTATCTTCTTCATGAGATTTTACATGGAGTCGTAAGCTATCATTATTTAAGAATTCTTCTCCACATATTTTACATGGTAAAGGTTTATCACTTAGATGTGTTTTCATGTGACACTGTAGAGTATAATTTTGAGAAAAATCTTTACCACATATTTCACAATGGAAAGGTTTTTCCCCTGTGTGTGTCCGTATGTGACGTTTCAAGTTGAAATTCAAGGAAAATCTTTTCCCACACAACTTACAACAATATGGCTTCTCTCCACTATGTGTTTTGATGTGACGCTTTAAACCCCTGTTCCCAGAAAACCTCTTATCACATATTTCACAAATGTAAGTTTTCTCAATGTTGTGGATTTCCTTATGGTATTTGAGGGTGGAGCTCTGAGAAAATTCCTTTCCGCATATTTCACAAGAGAATGGCTTTTCACCAGTATGGGTTCTCATATGGAGGGTCAAGTTAAAATTAGTCACCAACTCTTTCCCACAGATTTTACAAATATAACACTTCTCTCCAAGATGCATTTTCATGTGAGATTTAAGTGAACTCTGGAGGAATTCTTTGTCACAGATCTCACAAGAAACTGTTTTCTCTTCAATATGGATTTTCAGGTGTCTTTTTAAAGACTTTTTCAAAGTAAAACTTTTGCCACAATAATCACAACAAAATGACTTTTCTTCCGTATGTATTTTCATGTGATGTCTTAAACTTTCATTCAAAGAGAATTCCTTTCCACATATTTCACAAGGATAACAACTTTCTCCACTGTGTATTTGGGTGTGTCTCTCTAAAGAACTGCTTCTGGTAAAATCTTTACCACAGATGTCACAACAGTAAGGTTTCTCTCCAGTATGACTTCTCATATGATCCCTTAGGTTACTATTTCGGGAAAAATCCTTCCCACATATTTCACAAATGAATGGCTTTTCCCCAGTATGTATCCTCATATGTCGTGTTAAATGACAATTTCGAGAAAATGTTTTACCACATAATGAACAAGAGAATGGTTTTTCTCCAGTATGTGTTCGGACATGACGTTCTAAACATTTGTCACCCAAAAATTCTTTATTACATATTTCACATTTAAACGTTTTTTCTCCAAAGTGAATTTTCACATGACGTTTCAAATTACTGTTTTGAGAGAAATCTTTGCCACAAATTTCACAGGTAAAAGGTTTTTCCCCTGTGTGCGTCCTTAAATGACCAATAAGCTGAGAATTATTAAGAAAATCTTTCCCACAAATCTTACAATAGAAAGGGTTCAAATCAGAGTGAGATTTCATATGACTAATCAAGAGAGAACCTTTAGAAAAGTTCTTCCCACACAGTTCACAGCGAAAAGGCTTGTCAACTGTATGTATTTCCATATGTCGGCGCAAGTGACAGTTCTGAGAAAATTCTCGATCGCATATTTCACAGCGAAATGGTTTCTCCCCAGTGTGTGTTCGTAAATGTCTTTTTAAACAACTATTCAAAGAAAATGCTTTGTCACATATTTCACATTGGAATGGTTTCTCCCCAGTATGGGTTCGCATGTGACATTTCAAATAATAGTTCAAAGAAAATTCTTTATCACATATTTCACATTGGAATACTTTCTCTCTTGTATGTGTTTTCATATGACGTCTCAAAGACCGATATAATGAGAAATCTTTATTGCACAGTTCACATTGGTAACGTTTTTGCCAAAGTTTGGAGTCAATTTCATAATCAACTTCCAAATTTTGGAAAGAATCGTCTTCTATAATAGTATATTCAATCTTTGGAGATAAATCCATTTGAAGATAAGAATCTTTCAGAAGTTAAATCTTACTGAAAGACAGTAAAATATCTTTGAGTCCATATTCCATTTTCCTTCTTTTGGTAATCTGACAATCCTAAAGTTTTATGCAAATCATCTTCGAAGGTAAACCTGGAATTTAAAATACATTATCAGACAAAACAAAATTAAAACGTCTGAAGAGTTTTGTACTAAACAAAACTATTCTAGTATCATCAGAGACTAAATGCATTACAAAGATGTCAAATTTAACATGTTTTCACTGTGATCAAATAGGTTAAAACAGTGAAATTAAACAAAATACATTTATAAAATTGTATAACATAAAAATAGAGGCAAACTACAATGACAAACAGAGTAAAATGATAGTTGAATAATCTAAACTCTACACTTAATCAAGACATATTATTCTGCTAAATATATGAAAAAATTCATACTGGAAATAAACATGGCTTGTATGACAGCAATGCTCACTTACAACAATCATGTATTGGTAAGTTAAAAACTAAAATCAAAAGATTACAAATCTGATATGAAATAAAAAAACACTTTGCCTGAATCTGACCAGCAGATACTGTGAATAGAGCAGAATTTCTATTAGAAACCAGAAGACCTGAAATAGTTTGGTGTAGGCATGACTATGTTGTTAAGAATCTGTTTCTTAACCACATCATTTTGGGTTTGGTTCAGTGCATTGCAACTTGGTCAAGTGCTTTCTACTATAGCACGTAGCTGATAAAAGCCATGTGGGTGGATCTGATAGACTGAAACTGAAAGAAGCTCGTTGTGTGCATGCATCTCTTCCTCTCTCTCCTTGTCTCAAAATTGCATAACAGTTGTAAATGAGAGTCACCATCATAAAAGCAGTGTCATTCATTTCCTATATTCTTCGTTAACATGTCTGACCACAGGGAAATATCACCTAGCTTGGAAACAGGTAAGGGTTGGTGATAGACAGAAAGGGCATTTGACCATAAAAAAAAACTGTTCCAATAAACTCTTTCCAACCAACACAAGCATAGAAAAATGGACATTAAAAATGATGATGATCTCCAAAAGAGGCTGAGAACTATCAAATATTAATTAAACAAAATAAAACATGATCTTTATTTGAATGTCACTCAGATTTGTCATTCCATTAAATGTAACTTGATAAACAGAATTGAAGGTGGTTGATTGGCAGAATAAATGGAGCATTAGAAAAAAATGTCTCATATTTCTTCCAGCTCATTACATTCCGAGTTCAAATCACACTGAGATCAACTTTGCCTTTTGTCCCTCCGGAGTCAGTGTAATCAACTAACCCCTCATCTTCACTTAAACATCTAGCTTCCATGCTGACATGGCACTACCAACAGGTCTGAGGACTGTGTTGTGTTGCAGTGTCTGCTTTTGGCATGGTTTATATGGCTAGATGCCCTTTATAATGCAAAACCACTTTACAGCAAGTACTGAGTGCTTTTTATGAGCCACCAGCACTAGTGAAGTTGTCATGTAGCCTACAATACTATGAACCTTGAAAGGAGTGGCTTTATGCTAGATGTGGGGTTAAAGTATGAGAAAAGGAGCCAAAGCAGAACAAATTTCTCGCTGTAAAGGAGTTATTCACATTTTAGAAGAGAGGATAGGGTGATGTGAATGAAGTTGGGAAGAGATGACAATAGTAATGAGTTGTCTGGGTGGATTATCAAGGTACAAGATAAGTAGAAGAGGAATCAAGAGCACGGGTGGATGAAAGTTGTTGGTTTTGCACCAACAACCTTCACTAACCAGCATCTTTACATATACTTTAACTGGGAGTCATTTGTAGACTGAGGTTTTCAAATCTGATCTAACTATTAATTCTTTTAACAGCTTTTGTAATGAGAACTACATCATTAACACTTAAGAAATGTTCAAAGATTTCTGAAGCCTTGTGTGATTATTTCAAAGGACGATAATGAAGGAAAGAGACTAAGAACAGACTCAATAAATACCCTTCTATATGCAAGGCAGAGACATGGCAGTGTGGTTAGGTTTACTTTCCAACCACATGGTTTTGGAGTCAGTCCCACAGCATGGCACTTTGGATAAGTATTTTCTACTACAGCCTCATGCCACCCAAAGCCTTGTGGATGGATTTGATAGATGGAAACTGAAGATGTAAAAGTATCCAGCACACTCTATAAAGTGGTTGGCATTAGGAAGGGCCTTAGAAACAATGCCAAATCAGACTGGAATCTGGTGCAGTTCCCTGCCTCGCTAGCTCTGATCACACTGTCCAACTCATGCCGGCAAAGACAATGGATGTTAAATGATATATGTGTGTGTGTGTGTGATCAGTCAATGTTCCATATTTCCATGCTGGGATAGGTCAGACATTTTGTTGGGGCAGATTATCTACAGCTGGATGCAATTCCTGTCATTAACCCTCACTTGTTTCCAAGTAAGGTAATATTCCCTCATAAGCAAACATGTTTTTCATGGAAGACTAGAAACAAACATTACTTGTATGACAGTGACACTTGTTTACAACGATCACATGATGTCAAGACAAAGATACACACACATATCATATATATATATATATATCTCTATATATATAAAACTGAGAATGTGTGTCTGTCTGTTTGTCTGTGTGTTTCCCTAAACTTGAGAACTACACAACCAATTTCATTCAAATTTTACACATGCCTTACTTAGGGTTCATGTAGTTTCCTGGGCAAAAAAAAAAGTTCAACTTCTTGCCTAGGGTGAGCCCATAGCAATATCATATCTTCTCCACTAATTCAGTATTATGTGTTAAAAGTGAAACAAAAACATTTCTCTATATTATGTCAGATACTTTCATTTTAACAATAAAAATTAGAGATAATAATAATTGAATTATATGCAGTAAGTAATAATTAAAATCAAACTAAAGTATAATATAATAATTAAATCGTAACATAACAATTAAAAGTAAAAATAGCAATTGGTATAAAATTGCATCAATGACTTGAACTTGAATAAGTGCTTTCACATGAATGGGAATAAATTAAAAATAAAATTAATGTGCAGAAATGGAATAGTCCAGATGAAGCTGTGCACATACCCTTTACCACGGCTTTTACATTAGATTATCTGCTAATTAGCTAGCATTAAGTATCTATATGAAGTTTGGCTGTATGTAATGTGTTTTCTCGAACAGCCGCTTCTGAGTACTGCTGTTGGTTTATTTCTTATACATAAAGGACCATAGCTTCAACTGCGTACTGCTTTTTGATTCACCGTAAGGTTTGTTGGTTCCTCGTAAAGGAAACGTTGTTGTGTTGCATTTGTTAAATAATTGCAAACCGTAACCCTCCCCCTTTGGGAGAAGGAGCTTTGGTTATTGTTTAAAAATTGAATTGTGTCCCTGTTTGGGGAAATTGACAATATTTTCACCCTTTATTTGGAAGCAATTTTGTTAAAATGCCTTCGATAAAAGAAAGTCCAAAAATGAATTTTGCTGCAGCCATCGGCAGGCGTGAACTCATTAAAATTAAAATGGAAGAAATACAAACCTATTTCGGATTGATCACCAACAAAGACGGTGAATCTAGGATAACATCACCAAACGAAATAAAAAATTAAATTAAAGAAAACACTACTGTCTATAAAGTATACAATGTAGAGAAAAAAAAAATTTGAACACCTGGAGGAAAGCACCATCGAAAAGTGTCTTGGTGCGACTATGAAAGATATCAAGTATCTAACCAGAGGCGGTAAATTCGCCACAATAGAAGCAAGGTTCGAGTCAACGGAGCATGCAAGGGAGTACTCGATTCGAACCTTGCAAAGTGGAAATATTTTATTTTTACCTTTATATCTGGGACGTAGGACGTCCCGGATAAAAATTTAAAATGTCCCCCCAGAAGTAGAGGTAGGCTGGATTGTAGCCATACTTCTATACAAGAGGGTGGACAAGATACAATTGATCGAAATTGCAAGAGACGAGCCTACAATTCCAGTCTGTTATATATTTTTGAGTATTGTTATCACTAGCGATATCAAGATATAACTTTGTATATATATAGATGTAGATGTAATATGTACACATATATATACACATATATACATGCACTAGCACTATGACCCAGCAACGCCGGGTCATAATGCTAGCATATATATATATATAGGTGCAGGTGTGGCAGTGTGGTAAGAAGCTTACTGGTATAGCGTTTTTGTTTAGTTCAACTGCTACCTTTGTGAATAACACATGTTTTTTGGTTGTCTTGGCAATGCGATATTTTCCTTCTTGTTTAATGGAGGAGCATTGTGTGATGAGTTGTGAGGATTTGAATTATTCTTCTTCAGACTTTGTCTCATCTCAAGGAAGAAATAGTGAAATGTTTGAAGAAGATTGATGCAGTAATGAAAACAAGGAATTATGCTGTAGTGGCAGAGGGGAAAATTGAAGACATAAGTCTGGAAGAGTTGAGCAAGTTCAAGGAAATACTTAAAAGGGAGGGGAACGATGTGAAGGTGTTCCCCACCAAAGAAATGTTAAAGAATAAGGAAGAGAGGACAATTGTTTACAGGACATACACAGTGGCAACAAGAAAAATAGAAATGGTGTTGGAAGCACAAGTTGAAAAAGCGTTGAGGCCAGTCTGGCAAGAGATATCCTACCTTGCCAAGGGAAGAAAGTACGGAATGGTAGAAGTGCAGTTTTGGGAGATAGCTACTGCCAGACTGCACTCAGCCACACCATTAAAAACTGAAGAAGTAGTGCTTCTGCCCATATACCCGGGGAGGCGTGCTTCCATGGTTAGAGTAGAAGACATACCCCATAGAAGTGAATGTAGCCTGGCTGGTAGCTGCCATACTGCTAGGCATGGAAGAAAAGGTGGTGGTCCTGCAGGCCACCAGAACACTACAGAAACTGGCAAGGGCAGAGCCTGAACATGGTGGTACAGGTTAACCTAGAAGATATTGAAAGTATGGTGGAGACAATTATGGTTGCAGATGTGATGCTGAAAGTCAGAGTGGAAAAGAAGATTCTGCACTGCTATAAATGTGGCCTGAAAGGCCACATTAGAGCGGATTGTCCTGCACCACCTGTGAAGGATAAGGAAAGGCAAGAGAGTGAGAAAGTCGTTGGTGCTCCACTGCCCGTAGAGTCTGAAGAAAAGCATGAGAAGGAGAGTGAAGAGGCATCACAGACAAAGACCAGTACCAGCATCGAGGAAGAGGAGGTAAACACCAGCTGGGAGACAGCGGGAAAAAAGAGAAGGAATACAGACACCAACCCTCCTCATACCCCGCCTGACATAAACACAAGCACAAACACACAGGGGCCCCAAATTTCCCCACCCCAGCCCATGGATAAATTTGTTATATTGTATAACAGGAATAAAGAATAAAATTGCAATGAGATAAAGACATGGGACAAAGCAATAAAAGTGGACATAACAAGGGTAGGAAGGTGGCCCAAGGATGTTTGCTGTGCAGTGGCAGATCCAGAGTACTTCTCAAGATTGATAAATTATGAAAAAGAAACTGATTTCGATTGGTGGGTTACAAAAATGGACACCAGCAAAATACCTAAAAGGGTAAGTTATGCTTACATTTTAAAGGAACTTGACTTAGACATTTTCCAAAAAAGTGAAAGCTAGCTGTCACAACAGCATTATCAATGGTAGTTTAAATTAATCATCATCATCATCATTGTTTAACATCCGTTTTCTATGCTAGCATGGGTTGGACGGTTCGACCGGGGTCTGGGAAGCCAGGCGGCCGCACCAGGCTTCAGTCCAATCTGGCAGTGTTTCTACAGGTGGATGCCCTTCCCAACGCCAGCCACTCCATGAGTGTAGTGAGTGCTTTTTACATGCCATTGGCACTGGTATCACAACTACAATTTCCATTGATCTTTTTTATCAATTTCAATTTCACTTGCCTCAGCAGGTCTTCACAAGCAGTTTTATGTCCAAAGAAGGAAAGGTATGCATAAGTGGACTGGCTACATCTCAGGTAAAGGCCATGGGTCTCACTTGTCCTGCCGGGTCTTCTCACGCACAGCATATTTCCAAAGGTCTCAGTCACTAGTCATTGCCTCAATGAGACCTAATGTTCGAAGGTCATGCTTCACCACCTCGTCCCAAGTTTTCCTGGGTCTACCTCTTACACAGGTTCCCCGCAACAGCTAGGGTGTGGCACTTTTTCACAACCTATCTTCATCCATTCTCGCCACATGACCATACCAGCGCAATCATCTCTCTTGCACACCACAACTGATGCTTCTTAGGTCCAACTTTTCTCTCAAGGTACTTACACTCTGTATTAAAAAAATGGGTTGTATTAACAGGTTCAATGAAGTTGCTCAGAGGTGGGGGCCGATCAGCTTCATTCCATTTATTCATCATCATCATCCTCATCATTTAACATCCGCTTTCCATGCTAGCAGGGGTTGGACGATTTGACTGAGGACTGGTGAACAAGATGGCTGCACCAGTCTCCAATCTTGATCTGGCAGAGTTTCTACAGCTGGATGCCCTTCCTAACGCCAACCACTCTGAGAGTGTAGTGAGTACTTTTACGTGCCACCGGCACGAGGGCCAGTCAGGTGGTACTGGCAATTATATTCATCTTTTCTATTAGTTTTGTTTTTTTGTCCCCACCTTGTGTTGTCCTCTCTAAGCACAGCCTTCATGGCCAATTTCATGAAATAAAGAAGCTTGCTTCCCAACCACATGGTTCTAGGTTCAGTCCTATTGTGTGGAACCTTGGGCAAGTGTCTTCTACTATAGCCTCAGGCCTTGTGAGTGGATTTGGTAGACGGAAACTGAAAGAAGCCTGTCGTATATATTATATATATGTGCGTGTGTGTGTTGTCCCCCACCATGACTTGACAACTGATGTTGGTATGTTTACATCCCCATAACTTGGCGGTTCGACAAAAGAGACCAATATAATACTAAGCTTGCAAAGAATAAATCCTGGGATTGATTTGTTCAACTAAAGGCAGAGCTCCGGCATGGTCGCAGTCAAATGACTGAAACGAATAAAAGAATATACACACACACACACACGTGTGCAACAGGCTTCTTTCAGTATCCACTTACAAGTCTTTGGTCAGGCAGAGGCTGTAGCAGACAACACTTCCACAAAGTGCAGCATGAACCCAGGGCCGTATGGTTGGGGAGCAAGTTTCTTACCCACAAAGCTACTCCTATGCTTATACCACAATCACAAATACCAACAATGAACAGGTTTACAATATTCCTCTTGTCTACTGCATTTCCTATTTCTGATGATGCCACTGCTGTCCTTGGCACTGGGAATTACTCCTTAAAATATAACCTGATGTTCTAAACCAATAACAATATAGTTCCAACCATTTTTTACTGTAAAGACATATGGTCTAGTGGTTAGAGTGTTGCCCTCACAATCACAAGATTGTAGTTTTGATTCCTGGACCAAACAGTGTGTTGTGTTCATGAGCAAACACACTTCATTTTCACATTGCTCAAGTTCACTTTGTAAATGAGTAACTCTGCAATGAACTAACATTCTGTTCAGGAGGAAAGTTGTGATCTCAGCCAATTATGTGCTATGGAAACCAGGTGTCTGACTTGGTGAGTTCTAAAAATCAAGACAGTAATGTCCAGGTGATGATTAAGATTTATCTGTTCCTTTTATTGAATCACAACTAAATACTTTGGTAACAACTTTCATTTTACTGAAGAAGCACACAAATGATTAAAGAAACAAAAACTGAAGAAAAACAACTTTATTATCAGATTTATCTTTCCCAAAAACTTTTGTGCAAGAATATTGAAATGGATAATAAAAAAAAACAATTTTGGTAAATAAACAAGAAAAAGAATAAAGAGTAGGGGTAATCTCCGGTAAATATTCAAACAATATGAAAAGAAACTTTTGCAACAAACGAACTGAAAACATTACAAATATGGAAGGGCAAGAGCCTGCACTCTACTAGCTACTTGACGCTTGTATCAAGTGGAATGTTTCACACTGTAGAAGTAACATATTTTGTATCAGCTCCTATTATCACAGTGTACGACTATCATTGCTCTCAAAAACTTTGCCCACACAAAATATTTTTATTGCTAGCTTCATTTTATTTCTGGGTCGCAACCCTTACTATTATATTCATTTATTTATAGAGTAGAGGTGCTAGGCTGTCCCGACGTACAAAATCTGCAAACCGGTTTCGAATACTGATTGGAACCTTTCCTCGTCACGTATACCATTGTGCTCTTAGGAAATGCATGAACATCAAAACTTCTTATTTATCTATCGATCACAAAAATACAAGCTTCATGCTTATACAATAAATAATTTAATATTTTAAAATCGTAAAAAATGTTTTTGCTGTTGTTGTTGTTACTGTTGCTTCTGCGGCTGTGGTGTTGCTAATATTACTTTTACAATATCCACATCTGTTACTTTGGGTTGTTTTTTAGGGAAGGTCATCCTGACATATCGAAGAAATTATTTATAAGATCTCAGTAGAAGATAGAGGGGACGACCCCCAAAATAACAACATACTAATTAAACTGAATATATAGTATACATAGATATATAGTATATATACACATACACACATACATACACACCTACAGTTACACAGTGTTAGGTGTAATAAAGATATTACCGTAAAAGACTTATAAAATATGGTTGACCAGAATAATCCCACAGCCAAAGTGAATTGGTCAGATTCGAGAGAGAAAAAGGAAAGAGTTTGTTTAAAAGTCCCATCATATTAAAACTACACACCAAATAAGTATGGAATACTATAGTCATTATATATTTAATCGGAATATGCAATAGATAAAACAAAAACTAGAGATTTTTCGACAACTTTGCTGGTTTAGTGGACGAAAACAACAATAAAAAGAACCATACATTACCAGTGTAAAAGTAGCGTTGGGTGAGTCCCTGGTCTATCCACCGCAAACTAATTTATTGAGAAGGCTAATTGTCATGTTGATTAATAACATAAAACACACATTGATAGGAGGAATACTACTAATAATAATTTGATCGTGTTAAATATTTGATGAAAGAAAGAGGAGAGTTACGAAGTTGAGAGAGACAAAAGTTTTCCAAATATATCTTGGAGCTGCAGCATCAGCATGATCATAAGCAGCAGCAGGGTAAAACCTGTGCAAGAATTAATACACTGTATGCTTGCGAGCGTGTGTGTGTATAAATATATTTATATTTATATATACATATAGACACGCTATCGCAAACTACTTGAGAATGCCTAACACGGGAGCAGTCCTTAACGTGGCCATGTTGATCATTACATTTCCCATCAACAAATGCAAGAACACAGTCAACAAATTCTAAAATGTTGCATCGCCGTTAAAAAGAAATCGAATTACTTCAACAAATGTCAGGACAGGGTAAATAAAAGGAAACATTAACATATTTATTCGATATGGGCGTAGATATATTAAAGTGGGTGGTGTAGGATAGTTGGAGCGCTCCCTAAGTAACTGGTCAGATTCGGACATGTTTTGCCAATTAACACCAAGCAGAGCTGTTGCTGTTTATTGTGTGTGTATTCGTATATTTAGACAAGTTATTTAAGAGATGACAGATCGATAAAACATCTGCTATAAATGCTTTAAATATTCTACTGCTAGTAATTAAATATAATAAAATCTTACGCATGTAAAGTTTTTTTTTTAATTCAGATGTTGAACAATGTTAGAAATTTGACGTACAGAATTAAAATAAAAAGAAGATAAAGTAATTTAACTAAAAATACACGATCGTCTTACCTCAAATGAGGGTGATTTCTTCTTGCCACCAGCCTAGTTGAGGACTGTATACACTAACATTGCTTGCTGTTAGTCTTGTAAATGTAATTAAATGTTAATTAAACTCTCAAAGTGCAAAGGGACATAAACTCGCCAACATCTTTGGGACGGGCACCTGCTTCTTGACATTTGTTTCATCTATTTTATTGCCGTTTCAGATAAATATTGATTTATTGATCAAAACGCTCGGTGAAATATTTTGTTTCTTTTTCAGAATTTTGTTTGTTTTTATTATGTTTTCATTTTGAAATAAAATCATTGTGCACGGTTATACCACAATATGGAGTTATTTTCTTACTAAGTCAAATACTGAATATATATATATATATATATATTATATATATATATATATATATATATATATATACACGTATGCATGTGTGTGTGTGTATCTTTTACTTCTTTCAGTCATTAGACTGTGGCCATGCTGGGGCACTGCTTGGAAGAATTTTAGTGAAGCGAATCGATCTCAGAACTGACACATAAACGTGTGTGTGTGTTAGTTTCCGCCTCCCAAATTCACTCATAAGGCACGAAGTTATAGAAGCAGAAGACATTTATTCAAGGTACCACACAGTTGGATTGAACTAGGAATTGGGAAGCAAACTCCTTACCACGCGGCCACGACTGCGCCTTAGATCTATATATGTGTATAATACGCACACACACACGCATATATATATATATATTATATATATATATATATATATATATATATATATATATATATACACACACACACACACACACACACACACACACACACACAGGGTGTTCAGACTAAATCTGATGGTATTTTTATGTCTCCTTCATGGGAACAGCTAGATGTATTGGTGAACAGTCAACAGCATTGGAGAGTATAAACATTAAAGTTATATACAAATATGCTGATAATTTATTTTCAAACACACAGACGCCATAAACATTTGGTAAATTACCCTTACAAAGCAGAAAAAACTTGGGCTGTTTGCTGACAAATGTTTCCGCTTTGTAAGGGTAATTTACCCAATGTTTCTGCTGTTCTAACAGTGTCTCTGCATTCGAAAATAAATTATCATCTCATTTGTATGTTAATATACACATTTCGGCGCTTATACAAAAAACGAATGTTAGTTTGTTTATATTTATATACACATGATTAAAGTTACAGTTGAGAAAAAGTTAACAGACATGGAGAAATGGAAGACATCTAAGTATTGGAAAAGAGTTGTTTGTATCATGATAATTCGTGCTAGGTATCAAAATGCCAACATCAATGTTGCTCAATGCTGTGTGAGCACTGTAAACAGTTGTAAGACATGATATGGATAGTTGCAACGGAAACCCAACAGGTGTTTTAATTGCATCTGCATGCCTGGATTCATCCCCACATATCTGAATGTGGCCTTAGGCTCAATTATGTGAAACTGCTGAGAAATGTGGTCAATCCTTGGCTGGGAGGGTTGCTGTTGGAAGGCCATATGTATGACAGCAGGATTGGGGTCCTTGCCATACCTCAGGAAAGAGTCAGAAGTGGTTGTCAGAGGATTTTTATAACAACACCAGTTCTAATTTCTGGCCTCCTAATATCTGCAATTGTAATCTCATGAGTTGCTATGAGTGGGGTGCAGTTGAGAGGGATACCAACCACTCTGCCAGCAATACCAAGGCTGAGCTGGTGGCCAAAATCAAGGAGGTGTTCAAAGATCTTCTCAAGGACACAGTGAGGAATTCATGCACCAAGTTCCAAAATCTATCTTGAGGCCACGGTAGAACCTGAGGGTGGCTATACTGAATAAACTGTTAACTCCCAGCCTTAATCTAGTTGAAATTTTTGTGTTTTTAAAATACTTTTATGCAAACTGTCAAATTTAGCCCAAACACCCAGTATATATATATATATATATATATAAATATATATATATATAATACACACACATAGTGCGTATGTGTATATATGTATGTATATATATATATACTACATATATATAAGCACACACATGCATACACGTGCATGTGTGTGTGTGTATGTATATAGATATATATATATATATATATATATATATATATATATACATGCATATATACACGCATATATATACATGTGTATGTAGTGTGTGTACATACAAGTATATGTGCATGAGTACATGTGTATGTGTGTGTTTGTGTATGTGTTGACAAATTCTAAAATATCAGTTTGAGAACCACGTGAGAAATTCACACCTAATAATTTATAAACATTTAAAAATTAAGGTGGTAAAATTATCAGAAAAGCCATTTCTATTCATTTTGTCAAATATGTATGTGTGTGTGTGTGTGTATATATATACACGGACTATTTACTACATGTTCACACAGACTGTCCATATCCTTCCAACTGATTTGGAGTACTTAATTCATGGATTTCTTGCTCTACCCCTGGATTACATTATCTTTAAATTTCTTCAGAGTACATCATTTCTGCACCTTTGATTGTAATGTATATATATACACATGCTGAAATATATATACACATACATACATTAAATATATATATATATACATGCACACACAAATACACATATGTGCAAGAATGTGTATGTAAGAATGTATGTACATGTCTGTATACATGTTTATGTTTGTGTGTGCGTGTGAGAGAGAGAGTGTGTGTGTGTTCGTATGTGTAGGTGGGTGTGTGTGTGTATGTTTGTGTATATGAATGGATATGTGAGTGTTAGGGATTTAGGTAGGGGCTTACTAAAAGAGAAATAAATAGTGGAATGACCACTCCCAAATGAAACCCAAGAAATAGAACAAAACAAACTGATAGAAAAAATTTATAAACAAAAAAGAATTATCAAATTACACACACACACACACATATATATATACTACATATATATATACATACACACATATATACTACATATATATATATATATATATATATATATACACATACATACATGCATATATAAATGATTACTTCATCTTGTCAGATGATAAGCCGTGTAACATTCAGCCAAGAAATAAAATGAGCGAGACATCTATATATATCATTGGTTTTAAGTGACAAAAGCTTTGCCAGTCTCTCAGTTGTCGTAGTAGATTCCAGTGACAAAAATTGCAAGATGACTAGTGCCATTTTGACTGTAAATTTTATGTCAGATATCTTTCTCCTGGGAGAGCTGCCTTCCCTGTGGCTTAGTCAGAAATAATGGAAGCCTCCTCTACCCCAGAGAAATCTATTTAACCCATAAAACGGACTCTGACAGCTACTACCATTCTGGGATGGAACAGACTGGGGGGTAAGAGCTGACTCCACGTTCTCTGCAACTCCAGAACTATCAAACTGGAGTTACACCACTGGATGTAGTTTAATATTTTATGCAAGACATACATATACAAGGGGTGCTGAAAAGTTCCTGGCTTCAAGGGTGTTGTGAAAGGCCTGGTTGGAGACCTAACCTTCTGAGTTCTTTTACAGGGCTTAAAAATCTGAAGGACTGCTGCAATAAGTGTGTAAATCTGAGAAGGGAATATGTTGAATAAAATCATAATTAATTGATCCTCCTTTATTTTCTTTTATCTAAAGCCAAGAACTTTTCAGCCACCCACCCTGTATGTATCTATGTATATATATGTATATATAGATATATACATGTATAGATATATATGTGCATGCATATATACATACACATACACATATATATATATATGTGTATGTATATATGCATGCATATATATATATATATCCATAAATACAAACATGCATACATACATACATACATACATACATACATACATACATACATACATACATACGTACATACATACACACACAGGAAGTCAGTCGGCTCAGTTGCTAGAGAAGTAGGCAAAATGTTGTATGGTATATTCCAACTCACTGAGTCCACAGTTCAAATCCCATCAATGTCAACTCTGCTTTTCATTTTGAAGTCAAGAAAGGTTAAACCTAGAGTTTTTATCCTTCCTTTTCTAGGGACATTTCAGGATAGGGTATGCATCATAATCCCTAAACAGCATTGCTTAGTCATGTGAGTCACTCTTCAGTGTATTCATGACCACCACACACAAATCATCAACAGACAGATTTCTCAGCAACACCTACCAATTTCTCCTTCTTGCCACCTTCACAATTTATCTCTCACCACTAAGCTTTTCCCCACCCTGAACATTAGTATCACTACAGGGTAAGATGCCTCATGTACTCAAGAGCAGACATATACATCATCTCAGTCCTCAAACCCATAACCCAACAGAACATCAAATACAATGGTAGACTGAAAAGTTCATAGGCTAACCAAGATACTATCATGGAACATGACCAAATGAGGTTTATTCTTTGATATAGACCCCTTGTAGTTCCCACACTTCTTCCATTGGTGTTGTGGTGCTTGGATTTCTTTGGTGAAGAAGTTTTCTTCTTGTTGATCAAAAAAGTCATCTATAGCAGATATCGTCATTGTGATACTGGTTGATTCCTAACCAAGAGGTTTTTCACATTGGGGAACAGACGACAGTCAGATGGGGCCAAATCAGGAGAATAATTGAGGGTGGGGTGATCAACCAGTTTTCTGCAGGTACTTGATAACATCACAATGCCAAATTTTTTCCCTTTTTAAGAGCATCTGCTACTAGACAGATTTAATGCATGCAAGATTTCACAGCTCAAACATCACTCCTTTATAGTCAGCTTATGAACACTTCAGTCTGCCAGTGTGCATGACAGCAGGAGGAAGAGAAACCTGCTTCTATTTAACATGTATTTGAAAGCAAGGGTTACTTGAAGGTGACCTTATCAGCCTTGACATAACACATTATTGGACATGCAAAACCTCTTTTATTGTTATGGAACAAGCAGCACTAGCCATACTGCTGCTCTTGTCCACAACTGCTAATTATCCATAAAACTGGTTTATTCGTGGCTGACCTTTATATCTAGAGAAGTTCCACCATGCTTGACTTGTGACCCCCCCCCCCTTACACACACAGTACACTGCTACAAGATAGATAGACAGATAGCTAGCTAGCTATCTAGACAGACAGACAGACAGACAGACAAACAGACAGACAGACAGACAGATAGATAGATAGATAGATAGATAGATAGATAGATAGATAGATAGATAGATAGATAGATAGATAGATAGATAGATAGATAGATAGATAGATAGATACAGGGTGCGCAAGTTACTTGAGGACAAATTCTTTTTTTTTTTTTTAGAATATATGATAACAGAAAATAACTTTATTAATGAAAACGTTTGTACATATAAACTAGATTGTCTTCTTTATGATCTTATTCAATGTAGCCACCTTCAGCATCAATAACTGCTTTTATGCAAGATCTGATTCATCTACATGCCTGAATCAAATGGTTCCAGTTCATATCAGACATTACTTTCACTTTGGTGGCTTTCAAAGAATCCTTAATATTATGGGAATGTTGATTGACCTCTCTTTCAATGACACTTCACACATAGTAGTCCAATGGATTGAAATCTGATGAGTTTGGAGGCCAAATGTTTGGGGTTATGTGGTCCTGGTCAAAGCTTTCTCATCTGAGAAAAATCAAATTTAGTCATGTTCTTCTGCATTTTTAACTTTGTTTAATAACCTTTCAGACCTGAGCAAAACAATTTTCCCTTTTTTTTTTTTTTTTTAATACATGTATTGACCTCTCCTCATCATGTTAGACTTGTGCTGGATGTTTTTGTGGACAACATTTCAGATTGTCCTTCCTGACTCATGGAGATCTTTTGCAATTGACCTCACAGATTTTTGGGGATTTCCGTCAGTGATCTGTTAAACTTGTCAAATAAATTTGGGTGTTCTGAGGGTATTGGGGCATAGGGAATGTGTTTTGCATTTCAATACTGGTGATACCTTTCAAATTGAGGCTTCTAACTTCTTGCAAACTTTGTAGACAAAAGATCAGGTGACTTTAAAAAACTGACCTGTCTCTAAATCACTCTGTTCAGTCTTTAAGGTCTCAGTTACAACAGGCCTTCTCATCTCTTGACTAAGCTGAGTGTCTGCCATTATTATCTTCTGAAACGTAAATGACAGAGTTATAACTAAAAAATGTCATGTTCTCAAATACCCTACGCACCATGTATGTGTGTGTGTGTGTATGTGTGTGTGTGTGTGTGTGTGTGTGTGTGTGAAATATAACATTTTTGAATAGCACAACAATGCAAATTGGACTATAATAACTGTTATAATTAAATTATTCATAGTCTGATATGACATAATATTTCAGAATATAAAAATTCCTTCTTCAGATATCACTAAGAATTAATCAAGTCACCACTATAATCAGTTTTCCAATGGCTTTTCTGAAAAAAAAAATTTCAGTAACCATTAAAAAACTGATTATAGCAGGGACTTGACCAATTCCTAGCAATATCTGAAGAAGGAATTTCTATATTCTGAAATATTACATCATATCAGTTTATGAATACTTAAATTATAACAATTATTATAGTCCACTCTGCATTGTTGCGCCATTCAAGACACATTACATTTCACAAACAATGCACAAAGCTTCAAGTGAACTACATATACATATATATATATATATATATATATATATCAATATCATCATCATCGTTTAACGTCCACTTTCCATGCTAGCATGAGTTGGACGATTTTGACTGAGGGCTGGTGAACCAGATGGTTGTACCAGTCTCCAATCTTGATTTGGCAGAGTTTCTACAGCAGGATGCCCTTCCTAACGCTAACCACTCTGAGAGTGTAGTGGGTGCTTTTTACATGCGACCGGCACAGGGGCCAGCCAGGCGGTACTAGCAATTACCTCGCTCGAATCCTTTTACACATGCCACCAACTCAGGTGCCAGTAAGACGACTTTGGTAATGATCACGCTCGAATGGTGCCCTTTTACGTGCCACTGGCATGGAAGCCAGTTGGCTGCTCTGGCAATGATCACACTCAGATGGTGCTCTTGGCACCCTACTAGCACGAGCACAAGTGCCAGTAAGGCGACACTAGTAACGATCACACTCGAATGGTGCCCTTTAAATGCCACTGGCACAGAAGCCGGTTAGCCGCTCTGTCAATAATCATGCTCGTATGGTGCTCTTTGCACCCTGCCAGCATGGACGCAAGTCATCGAATTTGATTTTGATTTTGCTTTTGATTGATTTGATTTGATTTCACTTGCCTCAGCAGGTCTTCGCAAGCAGAGCTTTAGTGACCAAAGAAGGAAAAGGTTACGTACAAGTGGGCTGGTTACGCCCCTGGCATAGGCCATGAGATTATGCTTTCACTTGGCTTGCCGAGTCTTCTCATGCATGGCATATTTCCAAAGGTCTTGGTCACTAGTCATTTCCTTGGTGAGGCCTAATGTTCGAAGGTCGTGCTTCACCACTTCATCCCAGGTCTTCCTGGGTCTACCTCTTCCACAGGTTCCCTCAACCGCTAGGGTGTGGCACTTTTTCACACAGCTGTCCTCATCCCTTCTCGCCACATGACCATACCAGCGCAGTTGTCTCTCTTGCGCACCACATCTGATGCTTCTTAGGTCCAACTTTTCTCTCAAGGTACTTACACTCTGTCGAGTATGAACACTAACATTACACATCCATCGGAGCATACTGGTTTCATTCCTTGCGAGCTTACGCATGTCCTCAGCAGTCACAGCCCATGTTTCACTGCCGTGTAGCATGGTTGTTCGTACACAAGCGTCATACAGTCTACCTTTTACTCTGAGCAAGAGGCCCTCTGTCACCAGCAGAGGTAAGAGCTCTCTGAACTTTGCCCAAGCTATTCTTATTCTAGCAGCTACACTTTCAGCGCACCCTCCTCCGTTACTGACTTGGTCCCCTAGGTAACTGAAGCTATCTACTACTTCTAGTTTTTCTCCCTGGAATGAGGCGGAAGCTGGTCTCTGTGCATTTTCAGCGTTTATTGCTCCTGAGCATCTGCCACATACAAAAACTATCTTCCCAGTTAGCCTTCCTTTGATATTACTGCACCTCTTATGTGTCCATAGCTTACACTGGGTACATCTTATAGAGTTTCTACCTACACCTCTACTACAGATTGAGCAGGGCCATCTATCTGAAGGGATTTGTGGTTTGCCTGCCTTCCTACATATTAGGACTTTGGTTTTAGCTAGGTTGACTCTAAGGCCCTTCGATTCTAATCCTTGTCTCCACACTTGAAACTTTGCCTCTAGTTCTGATAGTGCCTCAGCAATTAGAGCGAGGTCATCAGCATATAGGAGCTCCCAGGGGCTTCCTGTCTTGAATTCCTCTAGAGGACTATGATAAATAGGAGGAGGCTGAGGACTGAACCTTGGTGGACTCCTACATCTACCCTGAATTCTTCAGTGTACTTGTTGCCAACCCTCACCTTACTTACAGCATCTTATATATATATAAGCTCTTATATATATATATACTGCACTTGGTGAGTGTCTGCCATTATCATCATTACAATTTTAGCATCTACTTTTCTATGACTGGATGTCCTATCCATTACCAACATTCACCTGTTCCCAAGCAAGGTAATATTTCCCTTTGGCTAGACATGCTTTTGCACAATACAAGAGATGAATAAAAGCCATTTACGACTATCACAAGATGTCAAGATGTCAAGAGGAGACACAAACATGCACACACACACACACACACACACACACACACACACACACACACACACACACACACACACACACACACACACATACACACACACACAAAGCAAAGGAAAACAGGAGTGAGTCAAGAAGGAGGTGGTAAGTGGAAGTACATAAAAGGAGAGGGATGGAGAATAACAGTTTAATAAAACTGTAGATAGAGAAGAAATAGGAAGATGTGGTAAAGTGTTTGGAGTGGGAGAGAGAGAGGGAGGATACAAAATGAGAGAGATGGAGGTCAGGGGTAAGTAGGAGGTATAGTGAGTGACAAAGGTGAGCAGGGTGACAATGGCAGATATAAGAGGGTGTTCAGGGCAAAAAAGGTGGTCAGTGGAAAACAAGTGATAAGAGTTATTGTTGAAGACATGGAATGGGTGACAAAGAAAGTTGTTCCAAAGAGAAAAATAACTTGTAGCACAGAAGGAGTATGAAACTTGTGCAGTTCTACTCTTATTACAGCAGCTGAGGAAATAATGTCATAGTTAGAGGTGTGATGGAGGGATGAGTGTTAGAAAGATGAATTGTTGGGAAAGCTTTGCAGGAACAGAATGGGTACAGAACCATAGACAAAAAAGAAATGCTTTTAGGACCTCATTTTTGCTGAGATGAACATAATAAATCACCTATCACTGTGGTTTCTTTTTGTTACCTCCTTAGTCTTAGGCCAAGTGCAAGATGACCAGTGTTTGTGCCATAGTAAAATGCATCCAGTACACTCTGTAAAGTAGCTGGTGTTAGGAAATACATCCAGCTTTAGAAACCATGTCAAAGCTGAGATTATAGTCAGATGTGGTCCTTTTGACATACTGGATCTTTGTTAAACCATCTAACCCATTCCAGCATGGAAAATGGATGCTAAATGATGATGATGATGATGATGATGGTGATGATGATATACTTTTATTTTTTTGTGTGTCTGGAGGAAGGGACAGTGCTCATTACCTTCACAGATTCTCCAAGACCAGTAAGACTTAATGTCATTAATCTTCTTGAACCTGTAGCATGTCAGGAAAGCCATCTTAGTTGTTGTGTCATAGAACAGTTGTGCTATGGCATTCTCCATCCAATCAGGGCTAGGCGTGTATGAATACTAGAGGTAGTTCCCTGCCCATGAAGTGAAGCATGCATTTCAATTAGTTAGCGGATAGACTGCAGACCACCAACATTGCTTCTTCATCATGGAACAGCCTCTTTGTTTTCCACATCAACTTTGCATGGCTAACTCTGAATTATATCAGCTCTCAACTTGTCCCATCATGAACAGCCTATTTCATTTATGCTAACATCACTCTGAAAAATTCTGGATGACATCAGCCACAACTCTGCCTCATAATGGACAGTATATTTTTGTTTAAGCTAGCTCTGTTTCCTGTTAGCTCATAGTGACTTCCAACTGAATCTATTTTTCAAACGTAATTTATAATGCTTTCCCTGACTCATGCATACACACAAGCAATGCTCTTTTTACTTGTTAGCTCTTGTGATAATTTAATAAATTAAATTGTTTAAAACTACCTTCTAATATTCCATCACACATGCTTCTCAAAAGCTCATTTACTGGACTTTTCCACAAACACTTTTATACAATAAATTAGTGAACATGCTCACTAAGGGAATTCCAGAGGAATTATATTCTGGGAGAGAAGGAATTGGAATAATGATTGGAGTGGGGCCTTGAGTATGGTCTGGGGTGATGAGAGATGTAGAGATGAGTTGGGAATGTTTTAACATCAGTGACACTATCATTGATAGCTTCAAACAATAGAAGTCAGCATAGTAGCCATAGATAAAACAAAAAGAGGACACAACATGCCTGTGAGCTCAAGGATGGAATGTTTTTGTGAGTGGATTTATGCCAATTTGTCAGGTGGTTTTTTTCTGGATGTGATCTAGGACATCTGTAACAGCAGCACTGCCACACGAGAGAGAAATACTTCATTGTGAGTCTCATCTGAGTTTTGTAGGGTATCAGTAATTATTTCGGTTCTGAAGAGAAGGACCAGTCATTGGAAAGTGGTCCTAGCTAAGATAAGGATGTACTTTCACCAGAAGTACTAAAGATACAGCACTTGGAGTGAATCTGAGGACTCTAATTGAGTGCTGTTATATGATTAAGGTGGTTGTGGTGCAATGATGTTTTGATATGAGGAGTTGGGGGTAGTTGTTGATGTTGAAAGAGATGAGATTGATATATTGCTATTATAGGATGTTTCAAAGCCTCTCTTTATGGAGTTTATGTGTAGGGTCTTGGTTGTGAGTGAATGATGCATAGTTAGAGAATAAAGAGTAGTGTCATCACATCTGTGTAAGAGTGAATGTTGTTAGACATGGTGGCAAGTAAAACATTGTCATGTAGAGAGAAGAAAGAGAGTGGAAAGAGACAAAATCGAATCTTGGGACATGCTGAAGTTGACAGCAAGAGGAATACAAATATTTATGAGTACATACATCCACACAACCTGGCAAGCTGACAAAAACTTTAGCATGATAAACAAAATGCTTGGTGGCATATCTTCTGGCTCTTTATGTTCTGAGCTCAAATCCCACTGAGATCAACTTTCATTCCTTTGACAGTGATAAAATAAAGTACTAAGTCAAGTATTAGAGTCAATGTAATTGACTCTCCGCTAAAATTGTTGGCTTTGAAGCCTGCAATGGACTGGCATCTAATTCAAGGGGATGTTATGATCTTTGTCACTTATATGCCATGCAAACTGATAAACCTGTTTTATAAGTCTTATGGCTCACGAAAAATGATTTTAAAAAATACATGCACACATACAACACCCACATAAACACACACACACACACACACACACACACACACACACACAACACTAAATAGACAACTTTCTATGACCAAGTGACAATAAAGTATAAAGTTTTAGCAAAAGGAAACAAGAAAATTGACTTTGCCTTTCACCCTTCATGGTCAACAAAATAGAATATCAGTCAAATACTGGTGTCAGAATCATTGCTGCATCAGGCTAAATGCTCAGTGACATTTTGTCCTTCTTTACATCCTGAGTCGACTTTGCCTTTCATCCTTTCAAAATCAATAAAACAAGTACCATTTGAGCACTGGGGTGGATGTAATCAACTTACTCCTCCCCAAAAATTGCTGGCCTTCTGTCAAAATTTGAAACCAATATAATCAACAACCCTGCCTCCCACAAGCCTTATACTTAAATTAAAAGTTATTATATACTGTATTTGTTCATGTATAAGCCACACTCTTAATTGAACATTAAGTCTTGGTATAAAACCATTTCCCTTCATAGTTTTAGCTTTTTTGCATGTATAAGTGGCACTCCAGTATTTTCAGTTAAAATCAAGTATAAAATAGCGTGACATATACATGAGTAAATAAGGTAATTAATAACCTTTCTTTGTGGCTTTCTGCCTGTATTAGAAACCATTGAGGGACAATGAATGGACAGACAGATCAATGGATGGATATGTCTGAATGAATGAGTAGAAATATTATGTGTGAATGGATACAACTGCGGGTGCCAGCTATCTAACTTGCTAAAGACAAATATTACTTCATTAAAACAAAAGTTAGCAATATTTAGTTAAATCAGCAATTAGACTGTGTAACATGGTTTTTGTCCTTGGGTAGCAACTGTTATTTCCTATTTGCTTACCCCTTGAGAGTATGAAAAATAGCTAATATTTCCTTCAAACTTTGCTTTTGTTATATTTATTCAAACCCCAAAGAATCCCTCTCAACACATGACTATGATACTCTCCCACTACTCCTGCTCATGATCAGAGATGCACATATTGTCAGTCACTAAGAAACATTCTCAAGTGATTAAGGTCAAGCAACTGACAAGCAAATCTGTGGTATTGAGCAGAATATTTTCTATAATGATATTTCTGCTTCAGCAAATCCATGCTGAATCAGTCTGAAATATGGAAAATAGGTAAGTTTCAAAACATTGATGTCCAGGTCACAAAAGCAAGGTTTGAAGGGAATAGTACTTATTTCTTTTGATTTCTAGATAGGAACAAATAGGAAAGAACATGTAGTGATGCTACTGTGTAGGGTTCAGCACGCATGCGCAGAATGGGACTACTTCCGGGTGGCCACCGGAAGTCTTCCCCATGCGCATGTGCGGGAAAACGTTCCTTTACCCGCCAAACTCAAATCTACCTCTCCGGCTCCACAGCTCATCGCGATCGGACGTACATTCAACGGGCTCTGACAACCTCACGACTTAGCCGCCAACGACCATCAACAAACTTCAACAAACTAACAAGAAGCTGCACATCAGGGGTTGTCCTTCTCCCATCAGACACACGTACGACATCGCAATAAATAAACGAACACACACACATTCATTTTTTTTTCCTTTTCTGTATTTTGTTTTCCTTTGTACACACACACTTATTTTTGCTACCTACGAGGTGCACACACAAACACTACAGTACACAAAACACAATTTTGATTTGCTTTGTCGGTTCCACGTGTTCTCTCTCCATTCCTTGATCATACCTTCTGCCCCTTTCTCACAGATTCCTTCCGACAAAGGCATGGCTTCAGGTTTGCCTTCATTCACGGGGGACATGGGTCTGTGGTTTGCCCAGGTGGAGTGGTATTTTGATGCACATGCCATTTCTCCACAGCAGCAGTTGCACCTGCTATATTCCGGCTTACATCCCCGACTCGCCGCATCGATCAGGGATCTAATAATAAGTCCCCACCCAGACGCCACATACGCGTCCGTGAAAGCAGAAATCCTCCGCCGCAACACACGGTCGGGGGAGAGCAATATTCAGGAGCTGATGGCCGACGAGCAGTTGCGGGACAGAACTCCATCCCAGTTCCTGCACCATCTAAGGGAGCTTAGCGGCAACGCAGCGGACGCGCTGCTCTTACGGAGGATATTTTTCTCCAGGTTGCCTGCCCATGTGCAGACAATGCTGGCCACGGTACTGGAGTCTGTGTCAGTTGATCAGATTGCCACGATGGCCGATAGAATACTGGAATTTCCGAATCTATCTCCATCGCGAGGCCTGTATGCATGAATAGGGCCCCCTCCAACAGTTTCCCCTGTGCAAATTTCACTAACCGAGCAGATCGATGCGCTCACGCGGCGAATCGATGATCTGTCCCGTGCGATCGAGCGCCGACAACGCAGTCGTAGTTGCTCTGCCGAAAGGGCAGATCGGTGTACCCAGCCGTGCACTTTCAAGCCCTCGGAAAACTAAATCCGGAGGAGGTGAGCACGTCACCTTCTTCCATCTCGTTTCCCAAACATCGTGCATTCTTTGTAAAAGATCTGGTGTCGAAGAAATTCTTCATGGTGGACACCGGCTCCTGTTGCAGCATCTGGCCCCTTCGTCTGGCTGCAGACAAGCCCAAGCGCTCTTCGATTGTCTTGCATGCTATTGACTCGTCTCCCATAACCACTTACGGTCAGATTTTGCTGCGCCTCGACCTCAACCTTCGTCGAGACTTTCAATGGGTTTTCGTCATCGCTGACATCCCGCATCCTATTCTCGGCGCTGATTTCCTGGATAGGTTTAATCTGTTGGTGGATGTCAGGCGTCGGAGGCTTCTTGATAGCATGACGTCGCTCTCTACACCGACTGGGAGTTCCACCACTGCGGTCCTTAGCCCGACATTCTTTGTTGCCACCTCAGAGACCCTTTTCACTCTCTTTTGGTTTCATTTCCGGAGCTAGTGGACATTGCCTTTAAACTGGAAAAGCCTACCCACTCGACCCTCCATTTCATCACCACCAATGAGCCGCCTGTATTCTCACGCCCCCGGCGCCTTGCGCCAGACCAACTAAAAACGGCCAGGGCCGAGTTTGAGCACATGCTTCAACTTGGCCTTATACGCCCCTCCACCAGCCCATGGGCATCTCCACTTCATTTGGCGCGAAAGGGCGAGTCTGATTTTCGCCCGGTTGGAGACTATCGACGCCTCAATGCCGTAACTATAGCCGACAGATACCCGATTAGAAATCTCTGGGACTTTACGGCAAATCTCCATGGTTGTACCATTTTTTCGAAGGTCGACCTTATACGCGCGTACCATCAAATACCGGTCAACCCAGCCGACGTTCCGAAAACTGCGATCACTACCCCCTTTGGGTGTTTTGAGTTTTTATATGTGAGTTTCGGTTTACGGAATGCTACTAGCACCTTCCAGCGTTTCATTGATGAGGTTGTCCGCGGTCTTGATTTTGTGTTTGCCTATGTCGATGATATACTCATTGCGAGCGACACACGTGAAAATCATCTCCAGCACCTCTCTCAGCTTTTTCAGCGTCTTCGCGCTTATAGCATACGTGTAAATCCCGACAAGTGTATTTTCGGACGCTCTTCCCTAGATTTTCTAGGCCATCATATTGATTCGACTGGAATCAGCCCCCTCTCGTCAAAAGTCGATGCCATTCAACGCATCGCACCCCCCACTTCCTTGCGCCAGCTCAGGCATTATCTAGGGATGATCAATTTCTACAGACGTTTCATTCCCGGTTGTGCAGATAAGCTGCTACCTCTCACCAGGCTATTAAAGGACTCTCCTAGAAAGGACAGTCAAGTCACCCTCTCTGTTGAGGCAGTGACAGCCTTTGAGTCCATTAAGAAGGAGCTGGCTTCTGTTTCTTTGCTTGCACATCCAGTTCCTGGTGCTTCTCTCTCTTTGACTGTGGACGCATCGGACACTGCGATTGGCGCTGTGTTACAACACACAGTGGATGATCATATTCGACCTCTAGCTTTCTTTTCCCGTCAACTGCAACCAGCTGAACGACGATACAGCACCTTTGATCGTGAGCTCCTAGCGATCTATCTATCTATCGGTTCGTCATTTCCAGCATCAACTTGAAGGGCGAGATTTTGTGATCTATACGGATCACAAGCCCCTTACGTTTGCCCTGTGTTCAAAAACGGACAAACTCTCACCCCGTGCTTTTCGGCACCTGGATTTTATCTCTCAATTCACTAGCAACATTCGACACATACCTGGAAAAGAGAACGTTCCTGCTGACGCTCTCTCTCGCCTTCCAGTTTGCGCCCTTTCGTCTCTTGCTGCTATCGACTTAGCTGCCATCTCGCAGGAGCAGCCACCTTTGGCATCGTTAGACTTAACTTTTTCCAAGTTCTCCTGTTGCCAGTTTTCCTACCTTCCGCTTCCGTCAGCCGAAGGCACCATTCTTTGTGATACTTCCACTGGTTCTCCCAGGCCACTGGTGCCTGAGAACCATCAACGCTCAGTGTTTGAAGCACTGCACTCCTTATCACATCCTGGTATCGCTGCCACCCTTAAACTAATCACTGCTCGGTTTTTCTGGCCGAATATGCGTCGCACTATTACTTCTTGGACACGCACCTGCTCCAAGTGTCAACGGTCCAAGATTCAACGGCACGTTCGTGCCCCGCTTGGACAATTTCCCCCCACGGAGGCCCGTTTTCGCCATGTCCACATCGATCTGGTTGGACCATGGCCTGTGAGTCGCGGGTTCTCTTATCTGTTAACTTGTGTCGATCACTTCTCCCGCTGGCCAGAAGCCATTCCAATAGCAGACATTTCTGCTGAGACTGTTGCGCGAGCTTTCGTTTCAAACTGGATTTCTCGCTTCGGAGTCCCGTCCCGATTGACAACTGATCATGGACGTCAGTTTGAGGCCTCGCTATTTCGCGAATTGTCGCGAATTTTGGGTATGCACCATATCCACACTACAAGCTACCATCCAGCGTCTAATGGACTGGTTGAGCGGTTCCATAGACAGCTCAAGGCCGCTCTTCGTGCCTCTTCAGACCCACAGTCCTGGATTGAATTTCTGCCCATTGTGCTTCTCGGCTGTCGGACTGCTGTCAAGGCAGACCTGGGGTTTTCTGCTGCAGAGCTGCTGTATGGTACCACACTGGCATTGCCTGGTACGATGTTGGTGCCAGACACTTCCCAGCCCCATGATCCGGCGACCTATGTCACCAGACTGCGTGCATACTTTTCGAACCTTCCACCCATGGTTCCCAGAAAGCAATCTCCACCGTCCCATCTTCCACCGGATATGAACACCTGGTCGCATGTTTTTTTTCGGGACGACTCTGTGAAGGGCCCACTTGTTTCTCCCTATAAAGGACCTTTCCGTGTGCTTTCTCGCACACCAAAGGTTTTCACGATTGAGATAAATGGTCGTTCGGAGACCGTTTCCGTGGACCGTTTAAAAAAGGCACATTTTGAGACGTCTTCATCTTTTGATGACAACCTTGACACACCCACCTATGCACCTTTAACAACGCCTTCACCTGCACTAACACCTTCACCTGCACAAACGCCTTCACCTGCACAAACACCTTCACCTGCACAGACGCCTTTGCCCTCTCCGGCTCCACGGCTCATCGCAATCGGACGTACATTCAACGGGCTCTGACAACCTCACGACATAGCCACCAACAAACTTCAACAAACTAACACGAAGCTGTATATCAGAGGCTGTCTTTCTCCCATCAGATACACGTACGACATCGCAATAAATAAACGAACTGCTGTCTTTTTACCTACAACCTGACTTGGTCTGTATTGTCTTATAAAATTGTATGTGACTAGATCGGATATCGACACCCTTTCAGTGAATCGATAACAGATCCTTCATTACAAACACTTAGTGACCAAAGAAAAAAAAAATTAAAATTTTCTTACACATTGTTATCATAATCTAACTCTAGTTTTACAGCAACTGATTATTGTTAGTAGCTGTAAAACTGGGATTAACCCAGACAGCTTTGATTGTACAAATCTATGAACAAAGGCATTCCAGCTACAACCATTCTGACTTTTTCTTGTACAGAAGACTCAGAAACACATTATTCGTGCCAGTGGGATGCAATTTCAGGGAGATTTGGCTGCTATTTCTAGTAGGCCCATGTACAGTCTCCACCGTGGCTTATATTATTGTTGTTGTTATTGTTTAGCTCTGGTCAGTTACATTTCTTCCCCAACTTAGAAATCAACGACTCTGTGTGTGTGTGTGTGTGTGTGTGTGTGTGTGTGTGTGTGTGTGTGTGTGTGTGTGTGTGTGCGTGCGTGTGCGCGCGCGCGTGTGCGCGCGCGCGTGTACATGAGTACTAGTGTGTGTAACAGAGGATCAGGGTAGAGAATGATGTGAAGTACTTTAATTAAAATTATATAACTTATAATTAATGACACAATGAAGTCTCCACTAAAACATAAACTACACAATCAAATTAATCGAGTGATTTTTCTGAATGTTTTAGGGTTATAAGCATAAAGTTTTTTTCTCAACAATTAGCATATTTAATTTTATATACATACATACATATATGCGTGTTTGCACACGTAGATACATACAGATATACAGACATTCATACATATATGCATACACACATATACATACACAGACACACACACATACATGCATACATACATATATACAAACATACATATATACATTCAAACATAGATACATATAAATCGATCAGCTAACATACACATTACACGTACAATCTGTAAGCATAACAGTAAAGGCATGAATGACTTTTCTCAAGTCCAAAATGTGACATTCGTTTTTGCTATTTATATTCCAACAATGGAATTTTGTATCTTTGTTAGAAACTAGCATCTTCCTTACAGGAAGACACCACCCAAGATGTCATGTTGGAGGATCGAATCTGGGATCCGGTGGTTACAAAGCAAACTTAACTATTTGGCCATGTAATGAGATAAAAGTAAAGAAAAATGTAACAAGAAGTCAGTAAGTAAATAAAGTAAAGCATGCACATTTCCCCAACAGAAATTTTTGAGATGTCCCATTAATTATAAACTACCGGGGCCCAGCTGTGTGATTCCTGAAGCGATTCAGTCATCTCAAAACCCTACAGATTCCTGCCAGTCGATGTGGAATACAAAACTTCAAAATAATAAACCCATTCTCCGTTCTTTTACAGTTTAAATATTTCTTAAACATACCTTATTAACTCGTGCATAAGCCGTACTCGTGAATAAGCTCCACCCCTAATTTAGGATTAATTTTTTTCCTTTGTTGAACCTACGTTTTCTCAGTTAAAATCAAGTATACTAAAATGCGACTTATACACGGGTAAATATGGTATAAATAAATATATTTTAGATTTAATAGACCTAATTTAACATCCAGATGATTTATAGCAATAAGCTGGTTACTTTATCTTCACTTACTACGCTAAGGTCTTTAAGAAAGGAACGAACATCGCCACAGTATGATTCCTTAGCTTAAGATTTATAGCTTTAAAAGTCCCTGAGTCCTCTCCCTTGTAATATGTATGAATTACTTCCCTTGGGTTCGATAACTGAGATGGGGAAGCTTGGTTTAAACAAATTCACACAAAGACCCTAATGCCGAAGAGGCTAGTTTACCCACCTGTGTGTAGTTCGGCTCTGTTATGTTAATGCGAAACGTGAATGCTTTACAGAAATCAGAAAACTGAAAGCCCTCCATATTCGTTTGCCGCAACATATTTTTGTGTTATGAAGAGAATAAGGTACTAGAAACTATGGCAGTAAGCTGCACGATATATATATATATATATATACACACACACACACGCAGTAGCTTCAAAACCGCCCTCTCTCTCTCTCTCACTCTCTCTCCAGATCATGATATCTGGAACAATAAAAATCTGCAAGACTTTCTTAAGATTTAAAGGATGAAGAACAAAATAAGATGTCTTTCTTTACAATCTTGCTACCAAGCAGGTGGCCAGGCAAAATTAACTCTAGATTAAAAAGAGGAAAAGAATATATGATGATGGCCATCCACTCATAACCGAGGAAGACCATTGCTAACCTTCAGGGACATTGTGCACTCTAGGACTAACTTAAATTTTGCATTTGTGGCTCCATTGGTGGCTAATGAGCCCTGCTCTTGAAAAGCATACATCACTGCAAACATTGCAGACCAAGCTTTCTCCATTCACTACACCAGCAGTGTGTTTTCGAGCAGCACGCTTATATTCTTCATGCAGAATACGTGCTCTCTCAAAGGTGTCGACCCCCTCCTTAACCTGCTTCCTCCATCTGTGGCGATGACAGGCATTGTTCTCCTAGTCAGTCTCCTGCATATCACAGGTCTTTAATGGAGGATTTGACACAGTCCTTAAATCGGAACCTTGGTTTCTCTTTCCATTCACAAGTTCCCCATATAGCATTTGTTTAGGGATCCTGCTGTCCTTCATTCTAATAAGGAGTCCACTCCAATGTAACCGGCGCTTATGCACATCGCCTCAGTACTCAAGATATCAGCTGTCCTCAGGACCTGTGTCTGGAGTTTTGAAGGTCCAGCCAACATTCAGAATGTGTCTGATACATCTCTGATGAAAGCATTCAAGGACCCTTACATGACGTTTGTAAAGGGTCCATGTCTCACATGAGTAAAGGAGTAATGTCAGTACACAGCAATTTTTGTTTACCTTGTGATGCCATGCTGGGACCCGACACAAAACTGAAGAGACCAGAAGGAATCAGTTGCTCACTGCATCCTGAAAGATATTTCATCATCTGGGAGCAAGAACAGCTGAGTGTGCAGCCCAGATAGACAAACTTTTCAGAATTGTTCCTTCAACTAAGATAGCTGGTTCCATGTAAGGATTTCCTGGTGCAGGCTGGAACATTACAACAGTGTTGTCCAGATACATATATCATCGTCATCATTATTATTTTAACATCCAGGTTCTACGTTGGCATCGATTAGACAGCTTAACAAAGATGCGATGAGTCCAAGGACTGCACTGAGCTCCAGTGTTGGCTTTAGTATGGTTTCTATGGCCGGATGCCCTTCCTAATGCTAACCAGTTTACAGTGTATACTGAGTGCTTGTTTTGGTACCACTGGCACTACTGAGGTTGCTTTGCAGCTTTCAAATCTACAAAACGTGACAAAGGAGGGGGACTGTGTTGTTATGTTAGATAATGGTTGAGATTTGAGAAAAAAGGTTGGGGTAGAGCAGGTTCATATTGTAAAGAAGCTAACTGGCTACTCACATTTAGGAGAGTAAGAATGAAATAGTGGTATCTCCAAAGCGATAAATAATGGTGATGAGGTGTCCAGGTGGCATCTCAAGGTATGAATGAGTAGTAGTAGGTGGGTGGAAGTTACAAGTGAGTATGGGCAAAGGAAGGGATAGGGGAAATGGACAAGTAGGGGTTGGCAATATCTGTAAAGTTTGAGAACAGTTGAAGGTGGGGTGAGAGGGCTGCTAGCAATATGGTAGTTATAATGATGATGCCATTGATAAGGAGAGAAGAGAGATGACACATTTGGATAGGCTGTAGGAATGAGAGAGAAAGACAAGCATAATGCATGAAGAGAAATAATTTAATGGCCTGAGTGGGGGATGGGAGGGCCAATGTAATGTGGGTGTAGAGAAACAATATTATTTCTCTTTTACCTTTTACTTGTTTCAGTTATTAGACTGCGGACATGCTGGGGCACCACCTTAAAGAATTTTAGTCAAATGAATTATTGGTGTGATTGATGTCAATGTTATGGTAGAGCTGTTGCAAATCAATAACTGCAGGGAAGAGATTCCAGAGGCTTAACATTCTGAGGTAGGAGCTGAACATATATAAGTAAGACAGCTCAACATATCCATGCAACTAAGACATGCAACATAGAGGTAAACACAAACAGGTAAGACGGTTAGATACACCTGAAAAGAAAACAGCCAGGTACATACATTAGTAAACAACAATAAAAAACAAATTTCCAAATTTGAATTTTTGAAGTATTTTTTTAATTCTATTCATCTGTATTTCATGGAATTAATTCTTGAACATACACAATTCAGAAGAAAATTTCTATTTATGACTTCTTATTTTTCAACTGAAGATTATCATCTTTCTCAAGACATGATGTTAGTTTAATGTAGTTTCTTAGTTCTGCTGCTGATTATTGGTATTTTAAAATATTGATTCTCTTCAGCACAAGAAAATATTAGGCTTAACTACCATACAGTCAGTCTTAAACTAAAGAGCTACCTGTTTAACTATTTTGTTACCACATTTCTGTTGAGTACATTACCTTTGTTTTAATTAATATTGAAAATAATGAAGAATTTAAGCAAAATAACTGCCATTATTCAAGTTTTTGGAACATAAATTAACATGAAATTCTAAATGACGATATTAATTTAGATAATTTTAAAACAGGGAGTTTGAATCATAGAAATAGGGGCAGTCACAGGTGGCTTGCTATTAAAAGGGTTAAAATAGTTTCATCATTTCCTAACTAACCTCTTAGCTAAGCAGTCTTTTTCAGTGTATCCATTCATTATGTCTACTAGTGTTGGTGTACCCCTGGTGAAGAATATATTCTAAACTGATTAGAAACCATAAAACAGACAATAGAAGATGCCATTTTATGAATAGCATAAATCAATTTTCATATAATTTGTAATTAATTATTACATTAATTGTTATTTATCATTGTTTCAAAGTCATGTTTTTCACACTGTAAAAGATGACATACATATATATCATCATCATTTAACATCCGTCGTTCATGCTGGCATGGATTGGATGGTTTGACCAGAGCTGGCAAGCTGCACAAGACTCCAGTCTGATTTGGCATGGTTTCTACAGCTGGATGCCCTTCCTAATGCCAGTGCTTTTATATAACACCATTTAGGTGCATTTATGTGGAACCACATAGACTCTTTTATGTGTTAATACACAGTCGCTTTTACATGACACGACATGGGTACTTTTATGTGGTACCAACATGAGTGCTTTACACCACGAAAAGGCTGCTGTGGAGTACGGGTCGTCTTGAGTACATCAAGGCACCAGGCATCTTGGTCTTTTGTCATCTTGCCTGAAAGGTTCAGCATCTTAAGGCCATTCTTCAGTACTTCATCACATGTCTTCCTGGGTCTCCCACTTCCATGTGTTCCATCCACTTTGAGAGATCCACCCACATCGCATGACCAAACCAGTGCAGTCTTCCCTCTTGCACACAGCAACCAATTCCTTTTATGCCTAACTTCTCTCTCAGAACACTAGCACTCTGTCAAAATGTGTGTGTGTATGTGTGTACAAATTTTGCACATGCGCATTGTTTGTTTTTGATTTTGTCAACTACACAGTATAGTAGGGTCAGTTGGACACTGTCTGTGAGAAAAACAGCACCATGACACAATTCAGTCTGCCAGAAATTTGGAAACATGTTGTACTGCTTGGCATTCACACTGAAAGCTCCAATACAAACATTTCAGAATGTCTGGGTGTCAATCTGAGGACATCTACCAAGAGTGATAAAAATCAAACATCCAGTCAACATCATAGTGTTTGGAGTGATCACTAGTGATGGCAACGTTATGCCTCCATTCATCTTCCAACACAGCCTCAGACTCAATACAGAGGCCAACGTCAAGTGCCTGGAGGAGGTCATGCTGCCCTGGGTCAAGAGGGTAGCTGCTGGAAGACCCTATGTGTGGTAAAAGGTTTCTGCACCATGCCACACAAGCAGGAGAACCCAGTCATGGCAGTCAGACAATTTCTGCGACCACATCACCCCTAACTTCTGACCACCTAATTCCCCAGACTGCAACCCCCTTGATTATTATATGTGGGATGCAGTTGAGAGAGAGACCAACAAAACTCCATGTAACACCAAAGATGAACTGAAGGCAGGGATTATGGCAGCATTCACCAACTTAAGCAAGGAAACCATCCAGAAGAATTGCAGGAGATTCCAAAGTCGTCTGGAGGCAGTGGTTAAAGCTAATGGCGATTTTATTGAATAAATTTACTCATTAGTATTTCAAGATTTTTTATGTAATTTTGGTAAATGAGACATCAGAGTTATTTTTATTAAAATGAGACATCAGTGTTATTTTTATTTTTGCGACAATAGTTTATTCACTGCACCCTGAATATATATATATATATATATATATATATATATATATATATATATATGGCTAGCACTAGGAAGAGTATCCAGCCATAACTATGCCAAAAGAGACAGTGGAGCTCAACACACCCTCTGACCTGTTGGACCCTATCAAACCGTTCATTCCATGCTGGCATGGATTGAGCAGTTTGACAAAATCCAACATTATTAACCATTTGTTACCATACTTCTGTTTAAATACACAGCCTTTGTTTCAGTTAATTTTTAAAATAATAAAGGATTTATTAAATAAATTTTTCATTATTAAGTTGATGTTTGGAACATAAATGAACAAGAGATTTTGATGGAAAGTTTTAATTAAGGTCATTTTATAATAGAAAATTTGTATCACAGAACCAGGAGTGCCTAAGAAGGGTTAGTATCAAAAGCATTAATGGAATAAATAAACAGTCACATTTTCTAGTTCCTTTTTTTAAAACATCAAATAATTGAAGAGAAAGGACATTAATTAAAAGTTGCATTGTTAATAAATAAAAGAGCTTTCTCAGAGGATCTTCCTTTTTTCATAGTGTTTGCTTTAAGACAGGCTCTCAAAATTGTGGAGGTAACTCCTTAAATGGTTGCAGTATCATAATTTGGTTAAATTTGCCTATGATAAACTTCATATACCAGAATCTTAATAGTTGGCACTGTTACAATAGATTTTGAATCATTAAATGTCAGGTTTCTTTTCTTTATATGAATCATAGAACTTCGCCCACATTACGCTTCCTTTTGATTACTTGACTATAATAACAAAGGATCAGAAGTTTCTAGTCATGTCCTTAGGTTTCATCATAGCATATATCAATGGCACAATCTCCAACATTCCTTCTATCAATTTGAGTATACATTATGGGTTAATTATCTATCTTACACTTAATTGCCCTCATCACATTCACCCAATGTGTTAAATATTTCTCTGATATTTAATTGCCCTAGTGACATTCATCTCTAACGTCATACACTTTGTTAACAAGACCATAGGATACCTCCTCTCTTTCTCATCCTCAGCCCTTATTCATACAAAAATTCAACACTTTTCAGTAGGTGTGTATACTGTGTGAACAGAGACTCAAAAAATGGCCAACGGTGGAGGTATGGTAACCTAGTTACCAAAACAGACAATATATAGTAACAAAACAGACAATATATAGTAACAAGAAAACAGTTCTCATTACACCTAAAGCCAATTGGATTGTCTACAGATGTTAAAGACTTACAATCTCTAAAGGCTTTCATGGCAACCACTGGTGAAATAAATATTGAAGATGCTTTGCCCCATGCAGAAACTGTTGGGTTACTCAGATGTATTGCAAGCTCTTCTAGATCCATCACAATGTCAGAAACTCTTCCATATCATCAGCAGGTATCTCAGAGTGATAAGCATTTCATTCCTTAACCTGTACACTTTACCTGAGTGGGGCAGTGAGGACATTATTTTTTGCCTGCAGAAAGGTTCCATTTCCAATCAGACAACCACAGCCACCTTGAGCAGGTTTCAGCTGCCATGCCAATTTTAGGCTTTCTTCAGCTGTTTGGGTTCCAGGCCAGTTGTCTACAGAAAATAGCACACCAATCTTGTGGCAAATCCACAGCAATTCACTTCAATAAGGAATGAGGCTGCATGCCATTCCTTGACAGAGGTCTTATTAACCAAGTCCTGATATTTTTTTAGCTGATGAGGAATATCAAATCTGTCCTCCCAACAGCACATACCATGTTTCCCCGAAAATAAGACTTGGTCTTTAATAATTTTGCATCCAAAATCCGCATTAGGGTTTATTTCTGAGGAATGTCTTAAATTTTTGCGGAAAAAATCCAAGAAAGACAAAAAGTTTCATGTCCTCATGTAAAAGGAAAAAATTGTAAAAAGGATACCTATGATTTTACTTATCAAAAGTTAATTTATTTGCTTATTGTTTTTAGTCAAGTAGAAACATTTTGTCCTCTTCTGGAACATAGTCATAAATCATCAAACCCTGAACTTCAGACTGAATGTCTTGCAAATCCACTTCTTGTATAATCATGGACTCCAATCTCTCATGCTTGGCAATATAATTTTCCTTAAATGAACACTTTTTGTCCAAGTACCTTGCTTGTAGTCCATTGGCAATGCGACTGTCAGTAATTTTATTCCATGAATTCCTCACCCAATTCACAACTTCTTTGAGGATGGGTTTGACAAAGTTTCCACGCTGATTTCTCTCCATTCTATGTTTGATATAGTCATTCACTTCCATCTGCAAATAATCCTTGAAGAGCTTGTTTATTACAAGACCTAATGTTTGTAGATATGAAGTCATTCCCATGAGAATCATTATGTGGTCAATTCTTCTTTTAAAAATGAAGGTTTACATATTTTTTGCAGGATGAGTACTGGCCAAATCCCAGAATAAAAGACCTCTTGAGAACCATGTAAAACAAGTGGCATAGTTAAAATCAACTCATTTTCTTTATAACAGCTTGTGTGCACCAAGCCTTTTCCGTTTCAAGGACATAAATGCCCGAAACGCATTCTATTTTCTCTTTTTTGCCCTTTGTGATAAGACAAATTGGTAAAATACAAGTAATTCTTGCACTTTTGTAACCCATTGAGGCAATGTAGATTGATGAGGCACTTGTCTGTTCAACAGTCATTTTAGATCCTTGGCCCATAAATACTGCAGTCTCATCCATAGCAATTATATTGGAGAGATTGTATTTTAAAAAGTCAATACCATCAATGAAGGACTTGAATGCAAGTCCACGTTGAATCACTTCAGCATCCTCCAGCTTGAACAGTGTTGTCGATCTTATTAGAGAGAGCTCATATCACTAAGGGAAGTTATCCAATCAATGAGTGATGCTTTGAATATCTCTGGGGGTATATCTGACTGTGGTACCATTGCAAGAACAAATTCTTGAATATCAACCCTATGTACAACCAAAGCCTTTGTTCTTCTGTCAGCAATCCATCCCGGAGTGATATCTTCCAGCTCCAAAAATAATGGTTGTCAACCTGATACAAACTTGTGCTTCTTAGCACTTCCCTCATCTAACTGTCTGCTGAGATTATTGTACTCTGCTCACCATTTTCGAACCATTCAGAGATCTAACATCATCTCCTTACAGATAGCCGTAAGATTCTTGTTATGTGACTCTACCACAATTCCTTTCTTGTACTCCACAGAATAACTCTTTCTTTCTGCACTCATCTTTTCTGGGGGACAAGGGAGTCAACTCCGTGTATGCTTAGTGCAGACTTTAGCCAAGCTGCGCTAGTAGGCTTACTTTGCAAACATCACATGGTCTTGCTAACAAGCTGATGCATTTTTGACTAGGTCTTATTTTGGGGGTAGGGCTTACATTAAAAACATTCTGAAAAATCATGGTAGGGCTTATTTTCGGGGAAACATGGTAGCTAAGTCTGCATCACAGAAAATACTCCAGCCATTGCACTGTTAATGCTTTGTAAGATAATTTATATTTATAACGGCACTGTCACCATGTTCTGGTGGTGACAAGTATCAAAGAAAACATGAAGGTTTAAGAATATTTTGATTCTTCCTCAGATTAAATTACACAAAAAAGTCTATACACAGAATGTAGTTCTTCTTTGCTGATTTCTGCTTTTGCAATAAGGATTTAAGAGATGCATGCAGCCCACAAATAACCTGGCCTTTATAGTTTCCTGTTTAGTTAGTAAAATTCCTTCAGAAGTAAAATGCATTCATATTTGGTAAAAGCAGATAGCACTATCACCTTCAACAAATTGTCCAAACAAAATCAAACTGAAATCTGCAGCATGTAAATCGTGAACTGTAATAATTTCTCTATTGTCTGTAGTGATATATCTCTCGCAATAACCATCAATGGAGACACGATATATGATACCATACCAGTCAAAGTAGTAAGCATACTGTCCAAAGGCTGTGATTCGTTTTGGATTTCCAATTACAGGTACTACTATTATCTTGATGATATCATGGTTGAACCAACAAACTGAATCTTTACCTTGAAATTCTCCACTCACTACAACATCACCATCTAACATCACAGCTATATCGTATATAATACCATCAGTTATATCATTCTGACTCTTGTAAACATAAGTGCTATCTTCAATGAGCAATATATCTATACAGGCACCACTATATATCTCACTGCTCCCTAATCTATTTACTCCACCTCCTCTACAACATACCAAGCAATTATTGCTGGTTTTGCCAATATACTCATAGCTTTTGTCTGTACAGATTCTTTCCTGTAAAGAGAAATCAGAATTATAAAATACAAATTGTTTTTCTGAAGGAAGACAAAAAACAAGACTCTCCTGCTTCCATTGACAAAGGTTACTAACTTCAGCATCAGTTTTGAATTTGTGTAAATTTTCAGATGTTTCCATTGCTGTTTCTTTAGTTCTTACTACTATTACATTGTCATTATAACTTACAACCATTTTATTGTTGTCCAGAAGAAGAAAATGTGCTCCATAGTGAGAGGTTTCTAAAGTTTTATCTACTGAATGAGGAATGCAAACAATTTCCTTTCTCCGTGGCAATTTCCTTACTGCTACAATATTTGATCCCTCTCTACAACTTGCAATATAATCACCAGCTTGTTTGAGCAATCTCTTATTACAATTTCTGGATCTTTTTATAGCTTGGATGTACAAATCTGGACTATTTCGCAATTTCCCTTCTTGGTTAAATCTATTTTTCTCTTCTTCAGAATTGAACCAAAACTGATATTCAGGATGTTGGATAAGCAGAATTTTCTGAATAATTACAATAGTGTTATTATTTTCTATTTTAACAAGATGACATTCAGTTGATTCTAAATCCTGACACCAATAATGATTGTGGATTTTTCGGTATATTTTACAATATGGTATTTCAGTATTAAATACCCTCTTAACACTTAAAGTGTTTTTACTCAACTCCTGTATTTCTCTTATCTGGGGAACAGTGATTAGAATATTCCCTGTCTCAATGAAACATAACCCTCCCACTATGAAATTAATTTTCTTGTGACACAAAAACAATCCACCACTTCTAAAACATTTAATAATGTCATTCTTTCTGTCATAGATAACAATCTGACCTCTCTCAGATACATCAAAATCTTTCACTTGTACTGGGAAGTTATCACATTGGAGATGAGATACTGAAAATATTTCTCTATTAAGAGACAACAATCCTTCTGTATAAAGATTATTGCTACTGTTGACCATAACAAATCGTGGTCCCCGACAGTTCATAGCAGTTAACACTGATTCGTCAATTAACTCATGCGGATGAAGAAACATGCTGTGATATTTGCCATCCATCGACAAACGTGTGACCCTGTAATAGTAGTCAATTGGTTGACTTGTTATTATGTAAATATAAAGTTTATCACTAGTGATACTAATAGGCATGGACATATTAAGAGGAGTTACTTGCTTTGTGATTTGACCATGGATATTTAAGAATATTACTTCACTAAAAGTATCATCTTCATCATAACAGTGAACCACTATTTCATCATTGGGAGTAACTGTCATATCATGAATAGTTTTCCTCCTTATTTCATTCCAACCATTTATGTGCTTTTCCATAAAAACAGATGATTTTAAATCAACTATACTTAGACCACAGCTTCCATTGTCTGTCCAGCTACATACTAAACGTCCATCTGAGAATGAAGCAATGCATCTGTAGTTCTTACATGTTTTAAAGCTGACATATGTTAAAGGAAACTGAACTTGAACTGTTAACAGTTTGTCTGTGTTGGTGGAAATAGCAAAACTATTGGATAAACAACGACAAATCCCTGTAGGTGATGAGTTCAAATCCAACGTATCAATTAGTTCACCCTTAAAAGTTAATATCTTTATGCTGCAGTTGTTTTTATCACAGATTACTATTAAATTGTTATCTGTAATTAACAGAGCTGAAATAATGATCCTCTTTGTGTCTTTATAGGTATGTGGTACTTGATAGACATGTTTATTTAATGTCATTGATATATCATGACGATGTACTACAGATGATAATGTATCAGTAACAACTGCTGTACAGGAGAAGATATCAAGTTGATCAATGAAAGATTTAAGCTGCTGGCAAGACACATAATCACAAACCATTAATGTTTCTTCATTGAATGAAAGCATTTGTGAGTCATCAATTAAATATATGGCTGTTTTGTCAGAACATACATCATACAGACATCTTCCAGAACCAAATTTGGGATACAAAATAGTAGGAGAACCACAAAAAGAAGTGTTGTATTTCAACAATTGACTTTTGGTAAGTGCCAGAATATTGTTGTGCCACAAATGTAAAGATCTGATATAACTGGGACATATAGCTAAACGTCTGGTTGGTTGTTGACTAGTGAGTTTTATTGTAACTATATCTAGACACTTAGATTTGTCACAGTAGCAAATAGCCCTGTCATTGTCTAACTTATGTATAAGAACATATGGCTGTTCAAAAGATCTTACTCTAATATAATTTGAAACATAATCAAAAATCCAGAGTTGTTTTTCAAGAGGTAATGTTAATCCTAAATTGTTGCAATCCCATCGACAGATATCAGTAATTGGAGATGGTACGCTAAGCTGATGGTTAATATTTCCTTTCTTGCAACATAGTAACAATTTATTTTCTCCCCACTCAGCAATAGCTAACTGACCATTGGGCACAAGACATACAGAACCAATAATAGCTTTGATTTGATTTTGGTCATCATAAATTATATCAGTGCTTGTGGTATCTTTAAGAGTCTTCACTGGAACTTGATACCCATCACCACAAAGAAATTTATAGCAATGAAGTATACTGTTTATTGGGTCCACAATGGTAACTGTCCCTTTCTGAACACCAATTACTGGCAGAAAATGACGTGGAATTTTCCACTCTCTCTTTAGCTGTCCAAATATATTATATATCTTAATTGAGTTGTTGTTAGAAATTATATAAAAATAAAGGATGTCTGAATACACTTTCCTTGGCTGTTCAATCACAGGAAGCTGTATTTGAAATAATTGTTCTCCATCAGTAGAAAAAACCACAAGTTTTTCATCCATTTTGTCCACTACCATTAAATTGAGTGGGGAGGCTGCAATGGAGACATTTCCATGCTCCAAATTTATAAACTCAATAGGTTCAATTTTACTTTCTGTCACACATATGATATGTAGTTGAGCTTTATGTCCATCTACTAAACATACAAATTTGTCAGATATAATATGACTAATTTGGATGTAAATTTCACTTGCAGTCGCTTGTATATTTGTTGCAACAAGATTATAATTGTCCCAGGAGATCTTTTGGAATTTCCTGCCAAATGAAACAATGATCTTGTCCTCAGCCCATCGAGAGACATCAATCAAAGGTGATTCCAGGGTTAACGAATGTTCAATAATTTTCTTTTCATCACGAAGAATGAGTAACTTTATGAAATTTTCTAAATAAATAATTATAAAACAATGTCTTGATATTGGTATTACAGCCCTTATATCACGTGCATTTTCAATATCTAGACTGGTGAGATACCTTGGACTTTGATTATGAGAAAAATAGGTTTGTCGTGGCCAGAATTAGGGGTGATAATTTGATATTTAAAATTACTGAATAAAACAAGATTGTTTTGGTGAAGATAAATCTTTTGAGGAGTTCTTTCAACTATTCTCTTAGAAATGCCACCAAATTCTGAAACCTTGAAAATATTATTGTTTTCAAAGAAATAGAAATATTTTTGGTTGGCTACAATTTCTATCAGTTTATCATTGAATGGAACATCAAACTGGAATAATTTTCTGCCCTGGAGATTATAACAGGTAACACAAGGAATGATACTGAAAGCCACCAGAATAAGTTTTCGAGGTCCAACAGCAATTGATGAAATGAAGTGATTAATGTTAAATAAAGCGTGTATATCTCTTTGAATCCAGTCCACAAGGTAAATGGTTTTAGAAAACAACTTCACACCAACAAATTTTGTTCCTTCTACATAGGAAAGTTTATAAAAACCATGGTCAAGAGTTATCAATTCCAGACTGAAAGGATGAATTAAGATGATTTTATTCCTGAAAGGAAGACTTCCCATAACAGTATGCTCTCCCACTTGTGTCATATCTGTGATGGGAGAGTTAAAATAGTAAGTTTCACAAAGTCCATCTTGATTAATGTAATTTATAGACAAGCTGTAGGAGTCATAAATGACAGCAACATCATAAAGCATCAAAATCTTTGTTATATTAATAAATGATAACTGTTCAGAAAGAAGGTTGAAATTCACAAAATGAGTTGTAATTTTTTGAAGTGGTCGAAATTTTACTTTGTGATGTAACATTTGAAATGGTGGGTTTGAACCATGATGGATTTTGCTCAATTTCTTTAAGTAGCAAATGGTTTTTGGCAGACTTGTATAATTCCATGAGGTAATTCCCCTTATAACTGATTTTATCTTCACCAGAGCTTTCTTGTGAAACTCTGAATCACTTACATTATCTCTCATAGCAAATAACTCACAAAGGAAATTTGTTAAATATATTTTACGCAAATCAATTTGATTATTAATCCATAGATTACAACCTTGTTTTTCTGAAACAATTTTAGTAATTGTTTTAAATGAAGCTTTTTTTCTTACTTTATGTGGAATTATATCTTCCAAACTTGGTTTAGAAATGATTTTACGTGATGCCATTTTTTGTACTTTACTGGGAATCATACAATCCAAACGCGAATGTTTTCGCTTTTGTGACATTTTTAACAATTTTCCAGATTCTCCTTCCTTAAAATTCAGTTCATATTCCAATGCTTAAACCGATTTCCATTGTTGTTTACTAAAGATGATATATAAAAATTATGTCCATCTCAAAAGGTTGGCTTCATTTCTTCTAATACGCACATGGTCAACTTCCAACAAGAAGATACTACAATAAATAGAAGGAAAGAAAGAATTGCAATGGAAATTAAAAAGAAAGACAGAGAATAGAATATGTTAGTTTGGCATTAAGTTTAACAATTTATGGACAAGATAATTATTATCTAGATTAGGAAGCTAAATATTTAATGGCTATTTATTTTTTATCTATTACCTTCAACAATTTATATAACAGAAATACTTGAATCCTTATTGATTTACTGATAGATTAAAATATTGAAACAACAATAATTCTTATAAAGAATTATCTAAGCAGGAACATTAAATATGTACTTATATATGTATACATAACTAGGTTTACAAAAAGACAAAGAAGATAAGATAATAAAGAGGTAAGAAAAAGGAAAATACAGGGAACAACATAAATATTAGACTCTGAATCAACAGACACACCGGGAGATAAAGAGTAACTAGATTGCACTTATTACTCTTTGGTCATTGACCCTACATACTCTTGCTGGGTGGGTTGTATGTAAACCCACAGAATTTTTTCAGAGCAAGACAAAGATATGTAAACTTGTAATAGGATTAATTCATATACTCTATGATGTTACATGCAGAAGAACAGTTGTCAAAAATCTATAAAATTCTATATCTATCATCATATCGTGTTTATTATAGCCCCTTATGTCTCTATATCTCCTTCTCCACTGCTCCTACAATTTGCACATAATCCCACCTCTTTCTGATCTATTCCCCTTCTTAAGCCACTCCTATATCTCCCATCTCACCCCTCTCCATATTGGTATTTCCCTTTCAACTGTACCCCCACCTTAGTTCCTCACTCATATTAAACTCTACCTACACCTGTTTATTTCCCCCTCACACTCTTATGAAAGTATCCACTCTCTCATCCCCTTTAACCCTTTGTCTTTTAAACCGGCCATATCTGGCCCAAAATATTCTACCTGTTTTACATTCAAACTGACTGGATCCAGCCTCTTACATTAATCCTACAATGCCATGCTAAAAATAAACAATAACATCATCAAAATCTCAAAGCTACAAGATAATGCATGAGTTATTTAAATCAACATAAATAAATAAGCATTACACTTCACAAAATATTCTGAATACTAAAGGGTTAAAACTACTAAGTACAAATAGGGAGAAAAGCCCTGCAGTGATGGAGAAGTGCCAAAATGACAGGTACTGGATAGTACTGGTAGTTGCGTCCCAACCCTACATGTAAGCAGCTGCTCTTCCTCATGATCTTCTGACAGAAAGAACTGCCATCTCTTTCTCTTTCTCTCTGTCTCACACACACACACACAAGACATTGAGGGAAAGAGAAATGTAGTGACAGTCAAGAAACATATGAGTGTGCATATATGTGTGCATTATATAAGTTGATAGTCTACTCCAGAGTTTTGCTCAAGGATAAGCTGTTCATGACTGTGAAGTTAAAGTGTTTGCAATTTTTTACAAGGATAGGTAGACTTTAAATGTATCTAGATGGGTAGGATAATAAAAGTTTTTGGATATTAATTCTAAAGATGTAAGGATTGCATTACAAAGTTATTAAGACGTGTGCTTGTATGTATGGGTAGGGATACTCTTACTCTCTTCTAATTGTAAAGCAGCATCTTGAGACTTAATTGGAAATTTTGTAGGTTAAATTTTGGGGGTTGACCGTTGTTCTGGTTCAGAGAACAAGGCTTAATTGGAATTTTTGAAGTGCATACCTGGATATATATGGATTACTATATGTGTATTGGTGTAATTGTGTATCTGTATACATGTTCCCACTATTGCTTTTTACTGCGTTGTCCCTGGTTCTCTACTGTTACACTGCTCATTTCCATATCTCCACAATATAAGTTGTCTTCATAACTAATTCTTTTTGTGGTTGTTTGATGTATTGTACTTACATACCTTTCTTTCCTTCTCCTCAGTGTTCTAAATTTTCTTTTAACTATCTTTTTTAGTGGTTATAAGAGGAATACATCTATTTTCCTGTTAGATATTATAGCTATATGGGGTAGTGAAAATGGAGAGAAGTAGAAAAAGAAAGAGGGTGAGGAGAGAATATACCTTAAATATACAGAGAGAATGTTACCCTGATATCAATGGCTATTTTAGAAAGATGTGAGAGATGGAGTTAAGTAGCTAGCAATAAGTGAGGAGAGAAAACAAGGAAAAGGACATGACAGATAGAGAGAAAGCATGAATACAAGAGAGAAAGAGATGGGAAGAGGGGGACAAAGGGTATACATGCTCTCTGAGAATGAGAGTGTTATAAAGTGTCTCTACATTGTTTGACTTTTCTTCTGGCTCTTTGTATTCAAACTCCATCAAGGTCAACTTTGCTTCCCATTTCTTTGGGGATCAATGAAATAAAATATTGGGGTTTTACATAATTGACTTGCCCCTCCTGCCAAAATTACTGGCCTTGAACCCTGCGACAGATGTGTTCAGGAGAATGTTATGATCTCAGTGACTTCTACACCATAGAAATAAGGTAACCAACCTTATGAATCTTAGGGCAAGAAAAAAACTTTTTTGAAAATCATAGTTTGACAGCCGAGAGAGAGAACCCAGAAGCAAGTCTTGTGGAAACTGGGTGGAGGAGTATGAATATGACATCGCTGGTGTTTGTATGTTTTTTGATGCAAACTATGATTTTATAAAGTACATATCTGACTGTTTCTGATTCTTGTCATGAAACTTATTTTTATGAAATAAAATCAATAAATACACAAAAAATATATAGACCTAAAAGAAATCAGTCTTATGTTACATATTTGAACATGTACATATACCGTAAATCCTCGAGTATACTCCACATTTTTTCCCCAAAATTTAAAGGTCAAAATCCCTAGTGCGTACTATATAAGAGGTTAAAAATGAAAATTATTTTTTAAGCAATGTCCGAGTCACTATTTGCTGTCCGGCAATGTTTATTCAAATGCATTTTGTGATTTTGTGATGTCAGGCACGAAAATACCTTAAGCTAAGCCTGAAAGCAATGACGTCATAAAAGAATCATCCATAACTTGCAGTAAGCAACATTTATTAAAATAAAAATATTCAGAACACAGAATAACATGTAACAAAAACAATTTGCAAATATATTTACATTCCCATATAACCATTATTGTATTACGCATGCGCGGAAGTGTTTGTTCGGCTAGGTTTTTCAGAAGTACAGCGCCCTAAAAATCCTCTGCGTATTATACTTAAGGGCGGACTATACTCGAGGATTTACGGAACACACAGAGTCAACACCAAAGGTGTGTGCATATGTACACACACACAAACGCACATGCACACACACAATGCACACTCATACATACACACACACAGAGGATGCAGACTATTCATTTGCAATTTTCAACTGCTAATTTTTACAAATACTTTTTTTACTTTCATTGGGTCTCACAGAGGCAATGACAAATGACTGAGGCCTTTGACAATATGCCATGCTTGAGTAGAAGACCCATCAAACCAAGTGCAATTGTAGTTGTGGAAGATACTGGTGTCATGCAACTAGCACCCATGCCAGTGACATGTAAAAGCACCCATTATGCTTACAGAATGGTTGGCGTTAAGAAGGGCATCCAGCCATAGAAACTACGCAAAATAAAACTGTTCAACCTATGCCAGCATGGATAATAGACATTAAATGATGATGATGATGATGAGTGTCAGTCTTTTTCATTTTAAAAACAATAACCATTTTTGATTTATTCTTTGACAGAATATTGACAATGGAAAATTCTGAGACCCCACTCCTACCCAATTTATGGAAGAGGCATGGAGCTCTCCTTGGAATCATGCTGGAAGGACAAACAAAGAGATTTCAGACTTCCTCAATATCAGCATAAGAATGGTAGAAAAGGTCAGAAAGGAGCTGGTAGATTTCTGGATTCAACTACAAGGCAACAAGAGAAGAAAACCCATGATTTAATGCCATCAGAATACCAGAATTTGTCACAGAAATTCAAATCAACAATGACCCCAGCAAGTCGATGCATGCCATTGTATGGGAGAAAGCTGTGGATAAAAAGCTCATCAAGTTAGTGGTGCATGGAGATATTCATTACATTTCATACAAGATGTGGAAGGGAAAATTTCTGTCCAAGGCAATGCAGGAAAAGCAACTCAAGCATGCCAAGAAGCTGATTAACAAGTTGAAACACATTTTGGAGCCAGACATGCTACAGTTCTCCTTCAAAATGAATTTCTGTCAAGACCAGAAGATCAACTCCCAGAACAACAGATGGCTCACTGTCTCACCCAAGGATGTGCCCAGAGTCATGCAGACAAAATTTCCAGTGACAATCATGGTCTTCAGTGTCGTCAGCAGTGAAGGTTATATCATGCCACTCTACTTCTTCTCTGAGAGTCTTATGCTAAACATGACAATTACATCCTTATTCTGAGCAAAGAGGTGAAGCCCTGGATCAACAAGGTAGCTGCAGGAAGGCCATATATGTGGCATCAAGACTCTGCACCCTGTCTCACCAGAAGGAAAAACCCAGGCCTGACTGTCAGAGAATTTCTTCGATCACACAGCACCTGACATTTGGCTCTGAACTTGCCTGACTGCAGCCTCCTCAACTTCTTTGTGTGGGGTACGGTGGAATGAGAGATCAACAAATCCAGCTGCAACACAAGGGACGAGCTGAGGCCCAGGATTACCAGGGCCTTCAGAGATCTAAAACAGGAGAGAGTGATGGAAGCCTGTAGATGGTTCTGAAGTTGCCTAGAGGCTGTCATCAAGGCCAAAGGTGGGTTCATCAAGTGAAATCAACAGAACATGTCATGACAAACTGACCCAATTATTTAAATTATTTACAACTGACGGATATTTGTCCTCATCTTGTTTGTTGTTAACACTTACGTTAACAACATAACACTTATGTTACAATTGACGGACAAATATCTGTCAATTGTAAATAATGTAAATAATGTACATAATTCCCCATCTCTTAAATATAGAACAGAAACTGACCCAAATTTAACAAGTATATCTCAAAAAATAAAAACACTTTTATTTAAACCTGAGACAGTCATCATGCAAACAAGTACTGTCTACACCTTCTATAAAGGTAACTGATGATGAAATGTAAGATCTATATCGTGTGTGTGTGTGTGTGTGTGTGTGTGTGGGTGGGTGGGTGTGGTGAGGAGTATTGTATGACTAAAGTTAGTAATACAAACCAAGAGCTATGGTGAAAAGAATGAAAAAGAAAACAAGGTCAGCTGTATTTCTACCTTGCACAAATAAGAAGGTAGGAGTTGAAGCAGGTAGTCTTTAGTAAGGTTGTTGAGAACAAAGAAAAGCAATATAGGAGAGAACAAACAACACAGGTGAGTGTTGACAAGTAAGACTTGTAGTAGGAAAAAAAAGCACCCAGTATGTAAATAAGGAAAAAGTACAGGGAATTGAGATAGAAAACTGAGAGAAAGGAACAGTCAAACATTAAAATGTTACACCAAATCTGTATTTTTTAGACACACACACACACACACTAGGACAAACATGGCAGTGTCATTAAGAGGCTTGTTTGCCAACCACATGGTCTCAAGTTCAGTTCCACTGCACAACATCTTGGGCAAGAGTCTTCTACTGAAGCTCCATGCTGATTGTTGTCTTGTGAGTGAATTTGGTAGATGGAAACTGTGTGGAAGCTCGTCACACACACACACACATATATATCCAAACTGAAGGCGTGGAACAGTAAAATCCAGGCTACATATGTTTCTTAGCCAGTTAGCTAGAAAACATATGTAGCCTGGATGATTTTACCTGTTCCGCTTCCTCAATCTGGATTTTTATTTCCAAGGAAAGCCTCAGTCATTTACAATGGCAATTAGACTGAAAAACAATCAATATTTTCTAACTTCTTTACTTTCAACAATGGAGAAGAGGGAAAGAAATTTAGTAAAGAATAGAGGGAAAGTCTTTCAGGTGTTTAAGTTTTTATTCTGGAAGTTCCAGAACAATCAACTGTTAGTTCTCTCTTCTTTCCCCCACTCCTGGTACTTATTCACCTTCTTTCAGAGTTCATCGTGTCTTTTAGTTGGTGGGGAAAGAACATATTTTTATTTCAGGCATGTTTAACGTTTTCTCGACAAACTACAAACAAGCACCCCTCCCTTTTTTTTATATTTCATACAAAAACTTGAGGAAATTTCAAATAGGGTATAGCTGTGAAAAGAGCCCAGAAAATTGGGCACCCCCCCCCTACAAAATGGGGGGGGGGAGTTGCCAACACATAGCTGCATGAAATTCAACTCTATACTTTAAAGAGTGTCTTCTACTATAGCCTCGGGCCGACCAAAGCCTCGTCAGTGAATGTGGTAGATGGAAACTGAAAGAAGCTCGTCATATATATATATATATATATATATATATATATATATATATATATATATAATATATATATATATATATATATATATATATATATACATGTATATTATATTTTTATGTGTGTGTGTTTATGTCTGTGTTTGTCCCCTACCACTATTGTTTGACAACCGATGTTGGTGTGTTTGCATCCCTGTAACTTAGTTGTTCGACAGAAGAGACAACTAGAATAAGCAACAGGCTTACAGAGAATAAGGCGCAGGGGTCGATTTCTTTGACTAAAGGGTGGCACTCCAGCATGGCTACCATCAAATGACTGAAACAAATAAAAGAATACCAGAAGAACGTTCCATACCACTAAACCAAAAAGGTTCTTTGAATATGAACAATGTATTTTATGGCTAAATAGTAATTCTGTTTACGTTTGTGTAACTGAGATATTTTGGTTGGATTATATAGTTATCAGTTTTACACATCTTTCTATATTCTGTAACTGTCACAATATAGAAATATTTCTCATGGCACCAGCACAATTTACAGATGCTTACATTTTTTATATTTTCCGTGAATTTTTCACAAGTCCAGCTACTAAATTATTATTATTCCTGAATGTTGTTTTTTATACCTTCCACCAAATTAAACAAGGAGAACGTCCTGAAGAAATGCAGAAGATTCCGAAGTCGTCTGCAGGCCGTGGATGAAGCCAATGGTGATTTTATTGAATAAATTTACTCATTACTATTTCAAGATATTTTTATGCAATTTTGGTAAATATATCTGTTAAAATGAGATGTCAGTGTTATTTTCCTTTTTGCGTAATTTAGACAACAATAATTCATGGCACTGTATGTATACATCAGGTAAGCACATAAGTGGAAAACATAGTGGGAAAAATAGTAGTCAAATATCAAAAGTAAAGTAATATGCTTTTATTAAAGCTGCAAAATTATCACAAAAACTGTGATTCAGAGTTTCACTTTCCTCTGTTCATCAGACAACTGTGATGAAAATTTTTTCATCAGAACTATCTGATAAGCAGGAACATGAAACTCTGAGTAACAGTTTATATATATGTGTGTGTGTGTGTATACACACACACACATGGACGAGGACAGCTGTGTGAAGAAGTGCTGATCTCTAACTGTGGAGGAAACCTGTGCAAGAGGTAGACCCAGGAAGACATGGTACAAGATGACATTCAAATGTTGGACTTTACGGAGACAATGACAATTGATAGAGATCTTTGATGACATGTTATGCTTCAGAAGATCGTCAAGCCAAGTGAAATTGCAGTCATAGCCAATGCCAGTGTTATGTAACTGGCACTCATGTCTTTGTTCAGGTAGCTCCTGATTTGTTTTTGTCAGAAAACTAACCCCATTCCTTCTCTGATGCATAAACAATTAATTTCCACCATTGTGTGCACACACATTGTGACCCCACATGACCTCAAAACCGACACTAACAGTGAACATCTGGCACTGGCCAGGTATACCATAGAATGGGACCGCTTGAACCTGCCGCCAACCAAGACCCACAATTTCTCCAACTTTACTTCATATGGTTCTGATCTGCGCTGGGCTGAGGAGTAAGGTGTTGAAATCAGAAGAGCATTGCACGAACGCAGTAGCCAAGGTAGAGCTCAAAAAATTTTCTCAAGTGTAAGGCTCAACTTTCCGCAGTTGAATGGTAATTTATTAAGACCCGTGCAATGCCAGCTACATAATATATATATTTGTATATGTACATATATATATATATATATATATATATATATATATATATATATATATATATATATATATATATATATATATATATATATATATTATATATATATATATATATATATGTATATATATATATATATATATATATATATATATATATATATATATATATATATATATCTATATATATATATATATATATATGTATGTATATATATATATATTATATATATATATATATATATATATATATATATATATGTGTGTGTGTGTGTATATATATATATATATATAATATATATCTGTATGTGTGTGTGTATATATATATATAAAAGAGGCTTTGAGTCAAAATTGTGTGCACATTTTGCTACGTCAGAGGTTGGCGGCCAGAGCAGTGGTCGGATTGAGCTGAAAATTGACACAGGCATAGAAGGCGTGATAAGGCAGAGAGTTGAGTAGGTTAAAACTCGCCATCTGGAAAGATGCGGTTCCTATGGTGAGAAGAGTGATTTTTTATCCATTCAAGGGGGCTCTAAGCCCCTCCAGATTGGCGCGATTGGCATCTAACGCCCAACAGCATGCACTTTGGGCTGTTGTGCTTTATAATCATGCATTTTGTTGCAAAATTCAGACTACTAAGCAAAGATTTTTCATTGTGAAAGAACGAGTGCTTTTTGCCCTCATTTTCTTAAAAATTTTTTCTTATCACATTGTAAGCCTTTCCAGGAAAAAAATTACATCTGCATGTAGCCCTTGAGAAGGGCTATAATGCACATTTTTAGTTGACGCGAAATTTTGCTTTTAAGGTTGAAAAAGTTTGAAAATTAAACAAAAATGTTGAATTTTTCCTGGCACATAATGCTTCAAATGACGTCATCGCTGTGAGCTGCAACTTTGCTGCAAAAGCATTATCAATTTTTTTCACGGCTACATAAACTTATCAAGCTAAAGCGCTAGCAACCTCATGTAAGCTGCCGGTGACTAATCTTTTTATAAAAGTGAAAGGATTTTGTCTATTTATTTCTGCTGTCCACATACAACAGTGATTCAATTGACTAGGAAAACTACGTATACATGATGAATATCCAATACCAAACTATCTTAATCTACATATTGAAACTGCATTAACCTTTGACAAGCTTACCTTACCTATTCTGAGTTACTTGAAAGGTGATGTCCCCTTCCCTCTCTTCTGTTTGTTGATATCTATTTTTACCTTTGATACCATTGTTTCACTTTAAGGATGCTTCTTTACCCATCCATTATGATATTTCGACTGCTGTCCATTGTTTCAAATACGTTTTAACATTGTCATTCTAGCCTTTTTTAAACACTCACATATGGTTCATCCCAAAGAATCAACCTTTAAATAAGAGCTTTGCTTCCACTAGCGAAAGCTATACGTATCTTTCAGGAAGCTCCATACCAATTTAACTTTATGCAGCATTCGTTGTTAGTTTGTTAGCTTTTCTCTCCGAAAAAAATAAACTCACAGTGGGGAAGTTTCAACATTTTCCTTCAACTTCCTTACACCATTTATGTGGCTGTTTCTGACAAGAAATTTCACTTTCATGTAAAACAACTATATTTTGTAGTCATTATCTGTAATCCACTTCCAAAACACTTCGGTAGCTCTACTTTACATGGCTTGCAAACTTATATGTTCTACAATCATTAAAAGTGCAATGACCTTCACAATAACTAGCCTTCAATTTGATTTTCCATTCCTAGGTTAATCGGAAACAGATTGCTGTGCTACATATAAACCTTCTCTGTAGTTCAATTATTTGGTGAAAAAATATCACGAAGCAACTTAAACCTTCCAAAGGACGGGAGCGTTTGCTAGTATATATATATAGGCACAGGAGTGGCTGTGTGGTAAGTAGCTTGCTAACCAATCACATGGTTCCGGGTTCAGTCCCACTGCGTGGCATCTTGGGCAAGTGTCTTCTGCTATAGCCCACGGGCCGACCAATGCCATGTGAGTGGATTTGGTAGACGGAAACTGAAAGAAGCCTGTCGTATATATGTATATATATATGTATGTGTGTGTATGTGTTTGTGTGTCTGTGTTTGTCCCCCTAGCATTGCTTGACAACCGATGCTGGTGTGTTTACGTCCCTGTTACTTAGCGGTTCGGCAAAAGAGACCGATAAAATAAGTACTGGGCTTACAAAGAATAAGTCCCGGGGTCGATTTGCTCGACTAAAAGGCGGTGCTCCAGCATGGCCGCAGTCAAATGACTGAAACAAGTAAAGAGTATATCATCATCATCATCATCGTTTAACGTCCGCTTTCCATGCTGGCAAGAGTTGGACGATTTGACTGAGGACTGGCAAGCCAGATGGCTGCACCAGGCCCCAGCCTGATCTGACAGTTTCTACAGCTTGATGCCCTTCTTAACACCAACCACTCCAAGAGTGTAGTGGGTGCTTTTACGTGCCACCAGCACAAGTGCCAGTAAAGCGATGCTGGTAACGATCACGCTCAAATGGTGCTTTTTATGTGCCACCGGCACAGGAGCCAGTCAGTGGCCCTGGCAATGATCATGCTCGGATGGTGCTCTTAGTGCTGCCATCGAATTTGATTTCGATTTCACTTGCCTCAACAGATCTTCGCAAACAGTTTAGAGTCCAATGAAGGGTATGCACAAGTGAGCTGGTTACAACCCTGGCATAGGCCACGGGTTATGGTCTCACTTGGCTTGCCAGGTCTTCTCAAGTACAGCATATTTCCAAAGGTTTCGCTCACTAGTCCATTGCCTCAGTGAGGCCTAATGTTCGAAGGTCATGCTTCACGACCTCATCTCAGGTCTTCCTGGTTTTACCTTTTCTACAGGTTCCCTCAACAGCTAAGGTGTGGCACTTTTTCACACAGCTATCCTCATCCATTCTCACCACATAACCATACCAGCGCAGTCATCTCTCTTGCACACCACATCTGATGCTTCTTAGGTCCAATTTTTCTCTCAAGGTACTTACACTCTGTCGAGTATGCACACTGACATTACACATCCAGTGGAGCATACTGGCTTCATTCCTTGTGAGCTTATGCATGTCCTCAACAGTTACGGCCCATGTTTCACTACCATGTAGCATGGCTGTTCGTACACATGTGTCATACAGTCTATCTTTTGCTCTGAGCGAGAGGCACTTTGTCACCAGCAGAGGTAAGAGCTCTCTGAACTTTGCCCAAGCTATTCTTATTCTAGCAGCTACACTTTCAGCGCACCTTCTTCCACTACTGACTTGGTCACCTAGGTAACGGAGGCTATCAACTACTTCTAGTTTTTCTCCCTGGAATGAGGCGGAAGTTGGTCTCTGTGCATTTTCAGTGTTTATTGCTCCTGAGCATCTGCCACATACAAAAACTATCTTCCCAGTTAGCCTTCCTTTGATATTACTGCACCTCTTATGTGTCCATAGCTTACACTGGGTACATCTTATAGAGTTTCTACCTACGCCTTTTCTACAGATCGAGCAGGGCCAACTACCTGAAAGGATTTGAGGTTTGCCTGCCTTCCTACTTATTAGGACTTTGGTTTTAGCTAGGTCGACTCTAAGGCCCTTTGATTCTAATCCTTGTTTCCACACCTGAAACTTCTCCAGTTCTGATAGTGACTCAGCAATTAGAGCAAGGTTGTCAGCATAGAGGAGCTCCCAGGGGCATCCTGTCTTGAATTCCTCTGTTATTGCCTGGAGGATTATGATAAACAGGAGAGGGCTGATGATTGAACCTTGATGGACCCCTACCTCTACCTGGAATTCTTCACTGTACTCGCTGCCAACCCTCACCTTACTGACAGCGTCCCTGTACATGGCTTGCACAGCTCTTATACTAACCATTCATCTATCCCTAGTTTCCTCATTGACCACCAGATAAGGAACTGGGGGACCCTGTCAAAGGCTTTCTCCATGTCAACGAAAGCCAGGTACAGAGGTTTATCTTTGGCTAGGTATTTCTCCTGCAGCTGTCTTACCAGAAATATAGCATCAGTGGTACTTTTCCCTGGCACAAACCCAAACTGCATCTCATCTAAACTGACTCTCTCCCTAATTCATTGGGCTATGATCCTCTCTGTGACCTTCATTACCTCATGGGTTTCCGCCCCGACATCCAAAACTCGGAGTTTTATCATGGCTACCGAATAATTGTCACATATTATATTTACATATATATATATATATATATATATATATATATAGTACAAAGTAAGATAGAGCTTATGAGGGTAACCCACTATGGTGAAGCACCCAAATGCTAAGTACATAAATGCTTATAATTGCAATGCAATTAATTCATTTATTGTATCGGATGGGCGAAGGTAAAATATTTTACCGTAAATTCATAATACAAATAAGAAAATGGAGGAATAAATTCATTTCAATCATCAACTTACAGATAATACCATTTCATATTATTTATTAACTATATAAATAGGAACATCCAAATCGAACAAAACAATATACATCAATATATATATATACATATACACATATACACCCACATATATATATATATATATATATATATATATATATCAATAAATGAAAGAATTGAGTCGAACGAAGATGTTAACAAAATTCCTTTACTCTCGACACATGTTTCGAAGACAGCATATTTTCATTCCAAAGGAATAAAGGGTGCATTATGCAATCTTCTCATCAGGAAAGAAAGGGAGCCTCTCTCAACAAGACACACAAAAATTTCGATGATTGCCTACATGGTAAACAAAGCGATAATGAGTGTTTTTTTTTTAAAATCCGTTAGAAGAATTGACGTCAAAAATAGATAGTAGGAGGAAGAGAAGGGATAAAGTAATAATAGGTAGGGAACAGTATGTTTGCTGTATGTATGGAAATGTGTGGGTGTGTGCTTGTGTTAATGAGTGCGTGTGTTTGTGTGTGTGTATAACTGCATTTGTGTCTGTGTGTGTGATTTTGTGTGTGAGAGAGAGACATCCGTCAAAGATAGATAGTAGGAAGGGAAGGTATAAGGGAATAATAGGTAGGGAACAAGTGGAGAGGGAAGGGTACGTTGATTGAAAGAATGTTCCAAGGCTTAGTAAAGAATTTCTCTATAGCAGTGGGGTGGACGTGAAGCTAATTGTTCAAACCACAGTGACTATCGTTATCATTTATATGAGTAGAAAGTGTGTTTCTGCCAGTGTTTACATTTGTACGTTTTTCTATGAGTGTGTTTACTAGGGGAACCTTATCGAAAAGAATATGGAAGAGTTCAGAGTTACAAATGTTACAAAATCTCCTGCCCTTATTAAAAGGAAAGGATACAGACGATATGAACCAATCTAACTTGAAAATTATATTGTTGTCTTTAAGACGCCAAATTAATTTACTTAGCCCTGTACTATGTCGTTTTTTCCTATCCCTGAATGTTGAATAGTGGTTTGAAATTCTCTTGGATAACTGGGAAGTGGACACTCCTATATAGAAGACATCAGTACCAGAAGAAATTCTACACTGGTAAATGGAATTCTTAATCTTAGAATTACTAGACAAAAATTTAATTCTGTTGGGGTTGTCCTCCGAGATCGAGACGAAGTTTTTATTGTTATGATTGTTGTTACTATTATTATTAGCGCTAACAACTACACTATTTCTATTATTATTAGTATTATTAATGGTATTACAACCAGCAATACCACCGACAATAATACCGTTATTGTTGTTACCATCAACACTACCATTGTTATTAACACGATTAATACTATTTTTAATATTATCATTGTTAACACTTTCGCTGCTACTAATGCTGCTACTATTAATACTATTCCTATTATTATGATTGTATGATGGGTTGGAATTAGCAAGATTAGTGTTGGAACTCCCGGGTGAAGAATCTTTGTTTAGCAGCTTGGTATTGTGGGAAGATATAACTTGTGAACGATTCCTAGTGTTAGAGAAAGCTATTCTGACCTTGTGGGAATTGATAATAGAATGATATCTAGAATTTCTGGGAAAGTTCCTAGCAACGGCTTCACGGAACTGTAAGGGAAGGTTCGATTTAATTTGTTTTCCGAAAGGTATTACAAACCAGATACAGTTTTTTGTGGCCTTTGAATTGTTCTTACTGTTGTTTGTGATAGTAAGGGGAAAATTTCTGGGTTGGAAATTTGGGGTTGCATGGTGCTTACCTCCCCTAGTCCGTAAAGAATTTATTTTATGTACAGGGTTGCTGGCACTATTAGAATTGAAATCATTATTCCTATTACGAGTAACTTTACTATCTGGAGAAGCAGATGTTGGTTTAGAATGAGCTGGGTTGATGTATGACACTTTCTCCTTATAACCGGCTCTTGACAAGGCGGCGTTATAGAAGTCTGCCTTTTGGTTAAAGATGTCGACATTAGCAGATAATTTGGACAGTCTCAGAGATATGTTTTTAACTAAATTATCGGTAATTGGCTTGGCATGATTACTGAAAATGCTGATATACTTAAGATTAGTGGAAGGTTTATGATAAAACCGGCAACATATATAAGCTTACCAAGAGCCATTATTTAGAACTGCTCAAAAAGGAGATACATAAGAATTACAGGACCACCAGTAGGAATACTCTCAGGCAAACCAACTTAGAAACTAAGCAGATTATGGAGACTTACGGATTACAGATGAAGACGGAACCATTGAACCCCAGGCAACCCAGATTCATCTTAAAGGACCACAAACAGAACTTTCATACTAACCCAGCATTGCGGCTCATATGCCCTTCCAGTTCAGACATCGGTACCCTTAGTAAATACATATTAGATAAGTATATCCCTATATTAATTAATAAATTAAAACTTAGCTTATGGTCCAATTCTGTTCAAGTCGTAGATTGGTTTACTTCTATTACTGATAAGGCCAACACTAAATTTATCCAATTCGATATATCTAGTTTCTATTCTTCAATCAACCCTATTATACTTAATAAGGCCCTATGGCACGCACACAATAAGGCAGGCCTCTCCAGGGAGGAAATTAGTGTGACATTGACTGCTAGGAAATCTTTCATCCAGTTCGATAGCAAGTTGTTGGTCCGTAGAGATACCCCTAATGCGTTTGATGTACTAATGGGACGTACAGACAGCGCCCAGATAGCCGATTTGGCTATATATACACATATACATATATACATACATATATGCACATATGTATACACACACATATACACACACATATATATACACACACACTTATATAAACAGTTATGAGGGAAAAAATTGGATCTTGTGAATTTTCCCAAGTCCTCTCTCCCCACCCTTTGGAAAAGATTTTCCTCACAAATTTATAATCGTAATGTATGCCGTTTGAAATGTATTTAATCTTTTACTCTTTTACTTGTTTCATGACTGCGGCCATGCTGGAGAACCCGGAACCATGAGGATGGTAAGCAAGCTACTTACCACACAGCCCCTCCTGCGCCTATTTCTATAAAATTTCATTGAAAAAACCCATTCTACTAAAAGTTACGAGGGAAAAACTCGGATTTTGTGGATTTCCCCACAAATTTCATCTCAATCTTCGCCTTTTTCTACGTATTTCATAAAAAAAAAATTGGGAAAATTTCCGGGAAAAGTGAAAAATGAAGAGTGGGAGGGTGAACTGAAGTTTTGAAAATGCGATTTTTGAAAAAAAAATTCAGAATCGGATCCTCCATAACCAAAAACGTGGGATCCCGTAAAAAAAATCAATATATATCCATTTTCCCGAAAGTTATGACGGAAAAATCGGATCTTGTGAAGTTACTGAAAGTCCTCTCCCCATCCCCCAGGTTCGTTTTTGTCATATTCGTTTTCTACACAATTGTTAACACCCAGCAGGCTGGGGATTTTGTGTTTTTGTTAACGGGTGAAGATCTTTATATTAACCCACAAAGGTTACCCATTCCTGCACTAAACTTTAAAATACCACGTTTAACTTTCAGTTTTCCAAAAGCTTTTACAGAACCCAATTCCCACTCTAAATCAGTGGTGGGGAACCCCCGCGGGCTGATACATTCGTCTGTACAAAATATAGTAAACTTTTCGATTATAAAATTTATACAATATTCGTATACCTATTTGCGACATAGGTCGCATTTCCACTGCGATTTAAAATGGTTAGACTCGAACAGAAAATCGTCTGGTAATTGCCAAGTGAATCGACATTTTATTTTCATTATAAAACACATATTACTTTCACTATAAAACACCCCCTTGAGACCCAACTACACTCTAGCTGAAAAATAAAGAATATCTCGAAAGTAATATAAACGTCCTAAATTCGGTGGCGGCCTTAATGAGATGTTGCGCGTTAACTTAATGTGTTAATCTTATCTTTATTAATGTATATCGAATTATACATAGATATATGCAAGATTTACACAGTTAGAACTTGTGATCCACCCGCGATCCTTTTTCTTTGGAAATTTTTACCCGCCGCACTAAAAAGTTTCCCCACTCCTGCTCTAAATAGATAATAAATAATAAGATAAATAAATTCTCCACTCACCTTCGATGTAAAAAATGCAAAAGTTGTTGTCGATTAAGTTTTGCACGGGAGAAAAACTTTGTCGGATGTTTTTTGTTGTTTTTCTTTTAGGTAAACAATAAAGAATCCAATGAAGCAAAAAGTCGATATAAGCAAACAGTAAATAGAAGTTCATAGAGCGAAATAAACTAATTTGCCGGAAGAAGGAAATGTTTATCAGAAACACTAAATGGATTTGAAGTGACAGAAAGAAAACAAAAGAAAGAAGAAATTGACAGTGTCTAAGGGAAATAAGCAAGGAGGACTACGTATCATTATCTTTGCCGTCAGCTGTCACGACTGTGACTGTTCGTGGCTTTGGCATGACTTAAACTTTCTCCAAATTCGTCTGTTTTTCACTTGGGTTTGCTATTTATTATGATCAATTCCTTTCCACCTCACATTCCTTTTTGTAGTATATTTGAATCTCAGTCTAGATTTTCTATAGTTTCTTTTCCTCTTGCATAGTTGGAAGTAAAGGATTTGTCTGGGGAATTTGTTTTTCATCTTGTGTACGTGACCCAACCAACGTAAATTTCTATCAATGAGGATTTCCATCATAGGAGGTAGACCAACACGCCGTAAGGTCTTTTCATTCTTGATCTTGTCAAGGAGAGCGATATTCATAATTCGTCGTATCTGTCTCTTCATATATGCATGTAACTTGTCTACTTTAGCTTTGCAGACCGTTCAGGTTTTAGCACATTGCAGCAGGGAAGAAATCATTATAGCCTGGTATACCTTACATTTGACACGTATAGAAACATTTCTATTTTTCCACAGCCTCCCCTACAGCCTGCTCATTTTGTGTGATTTTTTTTGGTCCAGTCGTGCATTATGTGAGATGGTGCTGCCTGGGTATTTGAATGCTTTGCACTGGGCCAACCTTACATCTCTAATAGCAATATTTTCTCTGTTACAGGAAAGTTAGGTTCTCCATATGTTGGTAAAGACATTCGATTTTTCTGAGGTTAATCTTTAAGTTGAACTGTTGTGCAACTCTAGCAAAGTTAATTTCCAGTTTCTGTATACCTTCAGCAGTGTGGGCAACAAAGCACACTATCATCAGCGAACAGTATCTCTCGTACAAGGGCCTTCGTAGTGCGCGTCTTGGCTTTACATTGAACGGATCAGCATTATACCTGCTCCGGATGTAAATCCCACCTCCAATTCCCTCAAAGGCAACTTCCAACACTGCTGCCAGATTGAAAAACGGTGCTGGAGCTAGTACGACTCACGGAATGCTGTGTCAAAATCCCTTGTGAAATATATGAATACTGCATACCAGTGGCGGCTCGTAGATAAAATTAGTGGGGGCGCTGCTTCAGAAAATTTTTAGCCGTTGTTTTAATATTGTGTAAAAGGAAACAAACATATAAAACGAAAATTTATACATAAATTTGATCGGATGGTGTCTAATCCACTGCCAGGTAGTGTGTTTCATTTATTCACTGAACATCACTACGAATTCCCCCTAAATCACAAAATAAGGGAGTGGAAATCTGCCCTATTTTTCAAATCCTGACAGCAAGACTATAACTGGAAGAAGGATGATAATCTGATTCAACACTTTATCACATTCAAGAATATAAACACGTTTTAAAGCACAACACACGCGGAGTCAAAAAGAAACACTACCTTTCACCAGCACACAAGGGTCGGCACTGTCTGAATCACAGTACTCTCTCTCCCTAGCGTGCAGTTTCCTATCTCGGACATGTGCGCATGCACACAACAGCCAAACACCGCGACGCTGGAACTGTGAAGCGCACAGTTCCATACAAGGATTTTTGCATTTTTTTAATAAACTAGGGGATGACTACTGATATTAAGCTTGAGGATTATATAATGTACAAGCATAAAGAAAGAATTAAAGAAATAAGGACTCATTATATTGAATGTTATCAATAATATCGAGTGAAAATAGGGGGTGCAGCAGTTCCGCAGTGCCTATACACGAGCCGCCACTGCTGCATACATAGGCATGTCCTGCTCAATGCATTTTTCCTGAATTTGGCGAAAACAGAAGACATGCACACAGTGCTTCTACCGCGACGGAAGTCACACTGAGTCTGAGGTAAGACATTTGGACAGATATACTAATTTAGTCTGTTCAGTAGAATATTAGCCAAGATCTCAGTTATTGATAAAAGTGATATTTCTCAGTAGATTCCACAGTCCGTTCTACAAACTTTTTTGAAGATAGGAACGATACCTGCGTCTTTCCAGTCTTGTGGAACTGTTTCCGTTCCCCAGATCTGGAGCACAATGCTATAGAGGCTTTCAATAAGCTTCACACCTCCATGCTTCCCGACTGCAGCGGGTATGTTACATTTGCCTGGTGCTTTACCTTCTTTCATTTGTTTGATTGCATCATTGAATTCCTTGTAAATAGTTTGTCATCTAAGGATTGGATGGCTAGTTGTTGTGTAACCTTCTCAAAGGCGGTATAGTCCATAAAACCTGAGATATCAAGTAACCTGTTAAAATGATTGGTAAAGCTATCTAAGCTCTCTGATTTTCATGGAGTACCGTTTTGCCGTCAAGAGCTATCAGTTTTGTTGTGCCTCTTCTCGAAGTTCTGAGTAAAATGCTTTCATATCGTTTTTATCTGCATAGTACCGTACCTCTTCAGCTTTGGCCTCTCACCAATCTGATTTCAGTTTTGTGGCAGCTTCCTTCTTGCTTCTACCAGTTTTCCTTTGTTTGAATATTTTTTATATTTAACTTTAGTCAAACGTGTGTCCTTGTGGTTAAGATGTTGCACTCACGATTGGAAGCCTGGGTGGGGTTGTGTTCTTGAGCAAAATATTTTATTTTACATTGCTCCAGTTCACTCAGCTGCTAATTAATTGACCCTGCGGCAAAATAACGTTGTGATCTCGGACAATAATACGCTTTGCAAAACAGGTAAACGGTCCTATGAGTCTTAGGAATCGAGACTTTAATGCCCAGGGGTTGTTGATGATTAGTTACATCCCAGTGTAAAACTGACAGAATCGTTAGGGCTTTGTACCTTTTGATCTGATTCTCTACGAATTGCGTTAAAATTTCACCAACTTTCTTTTCTGCTTTTTCTTTTTGTCCTTTTTTTGTATCAATGAGATAGTACCAATCCAGATCCAGGAAATTTTAAGCAGTTTTTGTTCTGAGCTTTTGTACTCTAGCAATAGTTTCAAACTTTGATACAAAACCAGCAACTTTAGAGGAGGAGGAAGACGCTTACAATTTTATTTAATATGGTCGAGTAGTATTCGGACATGCAAACATGTAAAGATAATACTGTAGCGCAACTGATATCCTCACTGTTTGAGAGACACATTAAGAATAATCTCGTGTGAGATTACAACCATCTTTGGCTAGTTTGACTCTGTTGTGTCCACTGCTCTGATTGGTTGGCATTTGGCGCGGTTTGTCTTTCGACTTATTTCGCGCCAGTGTGTAAGCCAACCAATCACAGTCTTCGGATAAGGTCTGCTTCATTTGAGCCTACCCCAGGCTTTAAAAGGGCGAGATCAACAACCGTCCAGGTCTTTGGCTCTAGAACTTCTAAGGTCTAGTCACTGACCACCGAGCTACTCAGCCATGTTCCAGTTCCAGCGACAGATGACCAGCCAGACAGCCATGCTCCTGCTTCAGCCATGACGACGCTAATATACACCAGCAGCGTAGGACGTCTCCACCATTACCACCGTCAACTTCAAATATGTACACAACAACATCGTCCAGGTTTAGACTCCACGCTGTTTGTGAATATTTCAGCGAGGTAAAACAGTTACAGTCTACCTGAAAGAAATTTCTGTATCAAGAGACTCGACACGGCATTGAAGCCACAAACCGCTGCACGACATGTACCCAACCGGCCTCTGCCTAGTGTCCACAACATCTTGTTATAGAACTCTTGCTATCGTGTACGTCACTTACGAACTGGTAAATAAATTCCCTCTTAACTCAATATGCTGATCTTATGCTCTGTATTCTGTTTTATACGTATACACCTCTGTCGCATACACCTATGCGCATGCATTCAGACACTACACTTTGCTAGCACCCATACTTTATCTCTGTACACATTGTAAATAAAGTCTTCTTCTCTCTCAAACAGTAGAACGGTTTGTCGTCCTCATTTATTCCTTTTGGCATTGTGTTTTATATTATGTATTTGGCTTCTTATTTTGTTAGGGGCGACCGTAGAGACATTTGTCACCAACTCCTTACGTACGGTCGTATTCCCTACAATACGAACGCTGCACAAGGTGTCTCGAGAGAAAAAATTCTCCTTATAGGACAATAAAAATCTGAATCAGTTGGTGATATAATACGTATTAGATAATTACTGGCATTGATTCTTACCTTTCCACAAGATTTTTATTTATACCACAACCATTTTCACTTAAGATAAGGTTTCTATGATCACCATCTCTCTCTACCCTTCTCCCCCCCCTCTCTCTCTCTTTCTCCCCACTCTCTCGTTTCTTTGTTATAATAGATCAACCATAACGTTATCTTATTTGGTAGAGTAGGGAGGCACAATGACCCAGTAGTTAAGGCAGCGGGCTCGCAGTTTCGATTCCCAGACCAAGCGTTATAAGTGTTTATTGAGCGAAAACACCTTAATCTCCACTAGGCTCTGGCAGGGGGTAATGGCGAAACCTGCTGTACTCTTTCACAACAACTTGCTCTCACTCTTTCTTCCTGTTTCTGCTGTACCTGTATTTCAAAGGGCCAGCCTTGTCACACTCTGTGTCACGCTGAATCTCCCTGAGAACTACGTTAAAGGTATACGTGTCTGTGGAGTGCTCAGCCACTTGCACGTTAATTTCATGAGCAAGTTGTTCCATTGATCGGATCAACTGGAACCCTCGTCGTCGTATCTGACCGAGTGCCACGTATTTTGCAGAGTCTAAGGTGGTGAGCTGGCAGAATCCTTAGTGGTGAGAATTTACAATTAAAAAAAAGACGAAGATGGGTCTGTAAACAACAAACAGATGTATTAGTTTAACGCTCGGGAAGTGAGAAAGTCTTTTACGTTTCGAACCTACGCTCTTCGACAGAAAGGAACATAGAAATAAATAGGGAGAGAAAATAGAAAAAGGTATAATGGCTAGTGATCTATCATACGTCGGGCGAAATGCTTAGCGATATTTAGTCCGCCATGGCGGTCTGAGTTCAAATTCCGCCGAGGTCGACTTTGTCTTACATCCTTTCGGGGTCAATAAATTAAGTACCAGTGAAACACTGGGGTCCATTTAATCGACTAGTCCCTTCCCCCAAAATTTCAGGTCTTGTGTCTTTAGTAGAAAGGATTATTTGGTAGAGTCAAGGCGGTGATTCAACAGAATCGTTAGCGCGTCAGACAAAATGCTTAGTGGCATTTTTTCCGGCTCAACTTTGCCCTTTCATCCGTTTGGGGTCAATAAAATAAAATACCAATCAGGAACTAGGACCAATGTAAACAACTATTACTCTCCCACAATAAATTGCTGGCCTTGTGCCGACATTTAAAATCATTATTTGGCAGAATAATCAGAGCATGGGACAAAATCATTTGCAGTATCTGTTCCGACATTTTATGCTCTGAGTTCAAATCCCACTGCAATCAAGTATGCACTGTGTCGTTTCGGTGCCGATAAAATCAAGTATCAGTCAAGTTCTGGAGTCGCTATAATCGACTTCTCCTCTCAAAAATTATTGGTTTTGTGCCTAAATTAGAAATAAATATTTGGCAGAATCGTTTGAGCGTCGAGTAAAATGCCTTGCGATATTTGTTGTGGCATTTTGTTTTGAGTTCTAATCCCACCGTGGAATAGTTTGCTTTTATCAGTGAATTTCTGAGGTTGAATACCTTCTTAATCTGTCAGATATTATGGTGTTAATATAATATGTATTCTACATCATTTGCACAATATGAAGTATATGCCACTAGCATTGCCCAAACAACCTTAACAGCAAATTCGTAATCCATCAAAGGCTAGGACCCCGTACCATATGCCCCCACACACATACACAATTCACACTCATAACACATAAATACAATGCAACACAATTACTTTTCCTCAACAGTCCCGGCTCTGTTTAACATTACCCCAAAACAAATCAAAGAAAAAGATTCCATAGCTTTCAAACGAAATCTGGACAAATTTCTTCAAGGGATACTAAACAAACCACTTCTACCTGGATACATCCCAGTCAACAACAACTCCCTATTTGAATGGGTCATGCTACTACAAAAGTTGACTTTAAAATGACCTAATAGATTCTATCAGGTGGTGCTACTAAGTTAGACGTATCCGGGACCAGCTGTTGGTCGAAACATATCTAAGTTTATTTTATTCTATGTAACAATCAGAATAGACACATAACGCAACCAGATATCTACTTTATGATAAGACGTTACACCATTTAACACTTATTGATTTAGGAGCACGTACTGTAAAATCAGAGAAGATAAGATCTTAGCAAATTGAGATTATGATTCCTAATTCTAAGTGAATAATTCAACAAACATATATCAGCAATACTATCATTCCTTGTTTGTGGGGGTGGTGTAGTACCTACGCATTACAGTTCCTCATTTTGGAATGAGACACTTGGGAACAATTGTGTGGACGGAAACGGTTTGGCACACCTGGATGGGCATTCTCTTTTAGCGTCAGTAGTTTTTGATGACAGAGGCAAAAACACAAAAAAAAGTCTCGCGCGTGCACATATATATACATGCATACAGCACGCGCGCGCACACGAGTACAGAAATATACACATAGAAAGAAAAGGAAAGAGAGAGAGAGAAAGAGAGAGGGGGATTATTAATTGAATACAATTGGCATTAACGCTTTCCCTCCCCATTCACTTAAAGAGAAGTACACGTAGGCACATAAGCAGAGAGAAAGGTGGGTGAGGAGAGAAACATTTTAACAAGTGAAACATTAAAACGTCTAATGTCAAATGAATCAGCGTCGAAACGGCATCTATTGAGATCTCTACTAAAACCTACTACTATTGTACCATTGTGTCAAGAAAAAAAGCAATATTTATTTTGCTAGGAGAAGTAGCTACTACCATCAAATTCTCAAGTCATCTCTTCGAAGTCGATAAATAAATACGAAATTGATAACATAAAAAAGACGTTCCCTGAAAAATTACATTTTTATCCTGGTAAACGAAATAAGTGCTCTCCCTTACTTATCTCTTTAAAAGTTATTTCCCTTGGCTGTATTGGTTAAAAATAGGTACCGGATCGGATTTATTCTGCAACGATAGCGAGCTAGCAGAATCATGAGAGACAAAAACAAAATGCTTTGTGGTATTTCGGCTTGGTGATAATTCCTTCGAGGTCAGCTTTTCTTTTCATCTTTTTGAGGTCGATAAAATGAAGTACCAGTCAAGTACTGGAGTGAGTGTGGTTGGCAAAACATTTCCTCAGAATTGCTGGCCTTATGCCTGAATAAGAAATAAATATTTAGAGGTCGATTTTGCCCTTCATTCTTTCAGGGTAAATAAAAATAGACGGCAGTCACACGTAGAAGATTGAATCGGCTGTTTCCTACATATAGAAATCAATACAGGACAAGGGAACTATGCAAAGCAAAGAGGACTGACCCAAAGCAATTTGCAAAAAAAAAAAAGATGGAAAAAAGACCGTATATTTAACAAACAAAGAAAATGTTACAGCGCGTTCGCAACTCTGACGATGGGAGCAGATTTTATGCTTTACGATAATGCGTTACATCATTTAACATTTGTTGATTTAGGAACTCGAACTGTAAAATTAGAGAAGATAAGATCTTGGCAAATTGAGATAATGACTCTCGATTCTAAGTAAAGAATTCAACTGACACATACCATAATTCCCTGTTTGTGGGGTGGTGTAGTTCCCCATTATAGTTCGCATTATAGTTCCTCATTTTGAAATGAGACAGTTGGATGCAGCTGAGTGAACGGAAACGGTTTGGCACACCTGGATGGATATTCAGCCTGTGAGTATAATACCACACACCCACACTCTCACATAGACACATGTATGTATGTATGTATGTATGTATGTATGTATGTATGTATGTATGTATGTATGTATGTATGTATGTATGTATGTATGTATGTATGCATGTATGTATGTCAGGTCACTTTCGAGTGCTACTGGTAACCCAGTACAACCTGTTGCATGGTCAGGTCGTCGGAGACTAAACCGGCAACCCCACCAACTTGCTTGGTGAAGAGGGTGTTTATTGGACACCCTGCGGGATGAAAAACAAAACCCGTCAAAGGGCGGAGGAACTCTTGAGAGTCAACGGCCATCCACTAAAGTTCTTAAGGCTGTATCATGCGCGGGGACAGAGAAATAATCGGACTGAATACCCGATGGCGCGGTTAAACCATTGGGAGTGAAGGACTCCTAGCCTTTGTTAGGGCATCCTTATAGGAGAAGGTAACTCAGGTAACTGGGATAACTCCGACATAAAACCTGCGGCTCAGTGGTTACCGATGATGTTGACTTGTTCTTCTTTTCGGATTATGGCTGATGTTGCTTAGTGAGTGGGATTGACTCAGTGCACAGCCTTTTCTCACTTTAAAAAAATTATTCTTGCACAGGCATTGCACGATAACAACATTGATTAAGCTTCGTACAATGGCCATACTCAATAACGAGGGAGCAGCCACCATATATGTATGTATGTATGTATGTATGTATGTAGTATGTATGTATGTATGTATGTATGTATGTATTATGTACGTACGTACGTACGTACGTATGTATGTATGTATGTATGTATGTGAAGAAACTGATAGCTTCTTCAATTATACAGATTGAATAAGCCATAGGCAAAACACGCGCGCACACACACATACTGCATGCATACATGCGTACGTAGTACGTACATACATACATACAGCTCTACCTCAACAAAGCTGTCCTTAAGGAAGTCAAGCAACATAACCTATTTCTTTACAACCCACAAGGGGTTAAAAACAGAGAGGACAAACAAAGACAGACAAAGAGACTAAGTCGATTACATCGACCCCAGGGTGTAACTGGTACTTATTTAATCGAGCCCGAAGGGATGAAAGGCAAAGTCGACCTCGGCGGAATTTAAACTCAGAACGTAACGGCAGACAAAATACGGCTACGCATTTCGCCCGGTGTGCTAACGTTTCTGCGAGCTCGCCGCCTTACGTTAAGGAAGTCAAGCAACATAACCGTAATCTCTTAACAATATGGCTAGACTACAAGAAGGCGTTCGACTCAGTACCTCACTTATGGATGATAGAATTAGTACACCTTGCCAAAGTACCAGCTGCTATAGTGAATGCCATTGAAAGACTGGCCACATGGTCCACCCAGGTATCACTGATAACTACTAAAGCAACAGAATTAAGCTATCAGCAGGCATATTCCAGGGTGATAGTTTATCTATGATGTTGTTTGTACTGGCAGTGAACCCCGTATCAGCCCTGTTAACGAAATGCCAAGGTTACATACTGAGATAGGCAAAAAAGAATAAAAGTAATATTATTCCGACATTTTTTTGTTGATGACCTAAATCATAATCTTGTAATACGAAGGACATCTTTTTGACAATTAAAACTAATCACAGCATTCTCACAAGACATAAGAATGGAGTTTGGACAAGATAAATGCTCATACATGATAATCAACTGAGGAGAAATTCTCGTTCAGAGAGTATGTACACCACTGGCTTCTCTATCTCCCCTAACAGTAATGATGAAAGCTACAAGTATCTTGAAATCGACGAGAATGTTGGATACGTTGGTGTTGTGACTAAAGTCAGATTAGCAAATATATATATATATATATATATATATATTTAATAATAATAATAATAATAATAATAATAATAATAATAATAATAATAATATAATAATAATAATTTGAGGGAATATTATTCCAAACTTACAGGGGAAAAATTCAATTTAGAAATACTAAATCAAATTTCACAAAATATAATATATATTTATAAATTAGAAAAAAAACCCACCTTTTATCAATTAAAAATGAAAAATTAAATTGCACCATCTAGAAAATTACATATAATAGAAATATTAAATATAAGATAAAAAAAATACCGATGATTAAGTAATGTGCAAAATAATAAATAAAACGTATATATTTAGTAGAATAACGACACGTGTTTCGTGGCTATATTTAAGAAATGATTATAGTAAAAATATTAGTAGTAGTAGTAGTAAAATCACTTCAATATAAATATAGCCACTCATCAGGTTAAAAATAACTACAATAATAAAATAATTTATTAATAAATATACGTAAATAATCTTTTAAAATATAAATATATTCTTTAAAATAGATATCTATATTTATATAGGGTACACTTCGAATAAAATTAAATCTAGAATATCTCAACATATGTATTCTAAAAGAATACATATGTTGAGATATTCTTGATTAATAAAACTCTTATAAATTCAACAGGTCTCAGTAAATATATTTGGGACATTAAATCTAGATCCATTAAATACAAATTAAATTGGGGGATTATTTGTAGGGGTAAATCATATTCTATAGGGAGTAATTATTGTTCACTATGTAATAACGAATTTAAAGAAATATTATTTAATAGCTATTATGCGTTAGTAAATGCATTGGAGGAACGAAACAATAAATGTAAATATAAATTAAAATAAATAATTTTATTAATTTTAAAGATATATTTGTTATAACAATATAAATTAATTTGAACATCTCTCTCTATATAAACGGCAGTTTGTCTGTCTGTGTGTCTGTGTGTCTGTCAGGTTGTACCCTCACCCTGACCACGGCTTTCAACCGATTCTGATGAAACTTGACACACACACATAGCCCAATGTCATAATTCAAAACTAACGCAGCGAAAATTTTGAAAAGTTCCCCCAGTTCTGAAAAAAATCTATAAATTCGACATGGGGTCGAGAATCTAAGCTTTTTATATGCAACACATTTTCTGTTGTAGTTTTCGCAACTTGCAATCGATTTTCACCAAACTCATGGTGAAGCTTAATGTTACCCTAAGAAACTTAATTCTGACGTTAGTTTTCCATGCAATACCTTACCATCAGAAAAAATCGATAAAATTATGCCATTTTGGGAAATCAAGATGACATATTTTCGACAATATCTTTCACAAATTGGCAGGAATTTCTTTTTAAATTCACAGCGAGCATCATGTCTGCTCCAAGGAGCTATATGGCCCTTTTTATTCCAATAGGATACTTTATTACTGGAAAAAATCGGTTAATTAAATCATATGTGGCACATATAGCAAACCGATTTGTGTATTAAACACAAACCACAGACTGTCTAGGGCACGCAACTCGACCTTTTTAACTCTCGGAACACGTGGGGTAAGTATCCCAAAATGTATAAAAATGTACAAAAACGGCAAAAAAGCGGGCAGCAATGTGAGTGACAACAACGAAAAAGTCAAAAGTGACCAAACTGAACAAACGAATGGAAAATGTTTTTTGGTGCACACGACAAAAGCGGTTTATAATAAACCAAGAGTTTGCAAATAGCGTCCGAGGACCCTTAGGGTACGTCAAAAATTTATGATAAAACGTTTAGGGTGGTAGTTATAAAGAAAGTTTAAACAAAAAAAGTATTCGAATAACTTGCGGCTGCAGCAGCTATTAGCAGAAGTGGCGGTGTTGGGGGTAAAGTCTCGAATGTAATTTCTTCCTGGTAGGAATTGGTTGGGTTGAATTATCGATAGCTGTTTGATAGTTATTTGGGAGTGAAGAGAAATATTTCCTGACTCAAGGTTTATCAATGGTTTTTAGCTAATTTTGGGTTGCTGAATCTGGCATCAAATTTTGTCTATCACATCAGATTTTTTAGGTATAAAATCTTTTAGTTTTACTAGAAACAACTATTTAATGCTCATAAAAAAAGAATTAAACGCATGTAGGTGCAATTTTTAATAGACAATGTCTCTTTTTTTTTATCTAATAAATCTAAACACAAAGTTGTGGGAGTAAATGCACATTAGCATGTAAACAAAATATGAATACAAAATCTGTATTCATTGTGGTAGTTCATTCTGATCAAATCATTCCTGCATGAACTCCCTCTTTTTGACGATCTCTTGTGCACAACTTCTGGAATATCTCTCATCAAGCCCCAGCAGTAATCTGCCATCATGTTTAAGTCCCACCAACCTCGGTAGCATTCTTCTGTTACTTTTATATCTTAATGAAAGTGCCCACCTTGTTCTTCGTTAGCATCATCCAGGTTCTCTGGCAATTCACCCAAGTGACTGTGTGAACAGGGCCGGCTTCATGGCCAATTGGACCGATTGCTCCCAATCGGGTCCAGCGCTCAAGGAAGCCACATCCTATACTGCGACATTTCATGAAGGTGGTCATTTGATGTTTAAAAAAATCTACATAAAATTCTCCTTAAAAAAAAAAGATACTTTCTACACTTTAGCGATACAAGATATCCAAAATTGCTTGGGTCAAATTGCCTTGCTTGTATTTTTAGTGTAAGTGTCAATGTGCATGTGTGTATGTGAATGTTTGGGAGGGGCATGTTTGGGTAAAATATTGGGGGGGGGGTATGTATGTGGTTGTTTAAGTGTATGGTGAATTGTATGTATATATGTGTGCGTATGTTTGTGTGTGTGAGCTGCTATAAATATACTTTGTATATGTTTAATTTTAGGGAAACTTTTATTTCAGTTAGAGTGTATTGTGTGTGTATGTGTGTGTATGTGTGTGTGTGTGTGTGTGTGTGTGTGTGTGTGTGTGTGTGTGTGTGTGTGTGTGTGTGTGTGTGTGTGTGTGTGTTGAAGAAAGCAAGAAATAAAACAAAAATGATAAATGCAAAAGGCTAAATGTGTGCTCAATCTTTTGGCCACAGGAATTTCTGTCAAAGCAAAGGTGAAAAGTTCAGTTATTTTTCATAGTGGTTTTTTTTTTTTGAAGTCTTTGTATTTGTGTGAATGTGTTTGTATGTATGTTTTTGCTTGTATGCGTATGATTGGACGTATATGTATTTTTAGTGCGTGGTGAATTGTATACATATATATATACGCGCGCGCATGTGTGTGTGTGTGTGTGTACAGTGAGAGAGAGGGAGAGAGGGAGGGAGAGAGAGAGATGGGGGAGGTGAGATAAAATTTCTTGTCTCTTGATTAAAAGAGAACATGTCTTTGCAATGACTCACATTTAGGTTTTTGGACAAGCACAAACAGCCACACACGCGCGCGTGCGGTGTTATAGTAGGAGACATTTGGTGCTAAACTCAGAACCATACAGCTAAGAAACAGGCAGACAGGAATGTTTTCTACAACAGAGGTTATAGAAAAAATATAAGGCAAGTATATAACCAGCTTCCGAAAAATTCTAATTATTAATTTGTTTTTTTATGTATATCTCTTTTAGCGTAACATCATGCAGCATATATAAGTTTCTTTGGGATCTTGCTAAATTTCTTTTCAATTTTCACCAGAATATTTTTAAAAAGTGTAATTTAAATGTATGCATAAAAATATATATAAAAATACAAAATGGGACAAGAACGCAAAACATTCAAATAGACGACACAAAAAATGGACGGGTCATTCGAAGCCTCTAATCTTCAGTCAAGAACCGGATCATCCTCGCAATTTCGGCTAGTTTCGCTTACTGATAGTGAAAACTTTTGATAATTTTATAGTTCAAGACCCAACTCAATTTTGGTGGGAAATAATGTTTTTCTTCGTTTTTGTTTTTTTTTTTTTGCTTCTTGTGCTATCAACTAATCTAATATCTTAATATACCGCAAATAATTTTTTTTCCACAGAAATCGAAGAGGGTGGGGTAGGGTGAACCCTCGGAAATTCCCCCCTTCACCTCACCCAGTTGGGCCCCGCACCTTCTAAGGCCGGCCCTGTGTGTGAATAGCGCAATTTAATGCTCATTCTACATCCAAGTGTTTGCAAACTCAAGAGCAGCTCCTCCACAATCTCGTGATAGTTGTCAGCTTTCCCATTCCCGAGGAAATTCTGAACCACATCAGAGAAGGTATTCCAATCTCTAGCCTCTGCCGAACTCATTATTGTACAGAATGTGAATCCCCGAGGAGTGTTCTTATTTGCGGTTCATCAAATATTCCTACCTTCTTCTCGTCACTGAGACTTGAAAAGGTTGTGCATATATATCTGAAGGACTCTCCACTGTGATCAAGAGCTTTGATGAATTGTTTCACCACACCAAGTTTCAACACAGGTTGTGCAAAGTTTGTGGGGAGCTCAGGTTTTGTCCTGATTTCCAAGTAGTTACTTTACTGTTAGTATGATGCATCTTCTTGGTAAAGTTATTAATGTTGTGCCCTTGAGCCTGTGGAGTGAAGTTTCCACAGACGTAACAAGATATCAGGCTCTTATCAATACGTCCTTCTTTTTGATGTATCCATAACTAGATCACGGTGGTTTAGTTTACATGTGAGAAAAGAGGAAGGGTTTTAAAGCAAAACTCAGTTTGAACATATTCAAAATTAGCATGACAATCCAGCCAAAATTCTCGCAAATAGTAATAACTTTTGGTATGCTCCAGGTAAATAAAGGCATATACATATGGCACAAAATTTTAATGTCATAGAACAAATCTGAGGTTAGTTTTGGTTTCAGCACCCAAAAATTAGTCTAAAACAACTCTAAGATTTTATGCCAGAAAATAAATTTTTATTTTGTTGACCAATGTAATAAATTAAAAATCCTTTTTACTATAGGCACAAGATCAGCAATTTTGAGGGGTGTGTTTAAGCCGATTACATCAACCCCAGTGTTTCACTAGTTTATCGACCCCGAAAGGACGAAAGGCAAAGTTGACCTCGGCGGAAATTGAACTCGGAACATAAAGACGAACGAAATGCTCGTCGCCTTAAAAAAAAAAAAAATAAATAAATAATAATAATAATAATAATAATAATAATAATAATAATAATAATAATGATGATGATAATGATAATGATAATGATAATTATAATTATAATAATAATAGCCACGGAACTAACAGCCACTGAAACAAATAGCAATATCACTGAGCTAAATGACTTAGTATATGCAGCCACAAAAGAAGCTGAATACTCCCTCAAATCCATCCAAACAGGAGTACCACCACCGAAACAAACCCTGTGGATAAATAACATCCCCCCCCCAAAAAATACAAAAAGTGAAAAAAGATCTGTCGATTCTTAACGAAATCAGTAGACAATCAACGCTACTAAGCAACAAAAAGAAAACAAAAATACTGTGTAAATACAACATCACACAAAAAGATTTACCTGAGATAAAAGAAAAGCTAAAACAAGATAGCCTTGCCAGAGCACAAAGGATCTGCCGGTATGAGAAACGCCAACGTTTCTTTAAACAAAACAACTAGTTCAACTCCAACCCCAAAAAGTTCTACCAAGAACTTGGCAAAAATAAAATAGACATCACTGCAGCACCAACGGCAGAAGTAGTGGAAGAATTCTGGATAGAAATATGGTCGGCGAATGAACAACCAAAAACAAAGGAGTATTAAAACAACAAACATAGCATCTGAGCAAATTTGGACCCCCCACAACTGAAGAGGTCACCCAGGCACAACAAAGACTAAGCATCTGGAAGGCACCTGGGCATGACAAGACTTCTGGTTGAAATATCTACCAGGAATGCACAAAAAGCTGGCTGAAAACTTTAACAACATACTGGCAGAGCCAGAGACAATGCCTGTATGGCTCACGAAGGGGAAAACCATCTTAATTCCTAAATCCAATGAGACGGCAAAACCAGAAAACTACAGACCTATAACCTGTCTCCCTACAATGTACAAAGCATTTACTGCAGTAATATCACTAAGATTGAACAAGCACCTGGACGAAAACAACCTGTTTCCAGAAGAGCAGAAAGGATGCCGCAAAGGCTCATATGGCTGTCAAGATCAACTAATGATCAATAAAGCCATAACTGAAGACAGCCACAGAAAGAAGAAAGGCCTCAGTATGGCCTGGATCGACTACAGAAAGGCGTTTGATAGCATCCCCCACACATGGATCCTCGAAACACTAGCCATTAACGAAGTAGCACCAACAATTATAAAATACATAGGACACTCTATGAATAAATGACAGACAGTGCTACACCTCCAAACAAAAGAGGGACTCGTGAAAACCAAAGACATCCCCATTAGAAGAGGATCAGAGATCACGAAGAAAAAAAAATGCTTTCTAATTGATGTATCAATACCAGCAGATGACAACGTGTCTCTAAAAGAAATGGAGAAACTTTCAAAATACAAAGACCTGTAAATGGAGGTAACCAGAATGTGGAATCTGAAAACAGAAACAATTCCTATCATAGTAGGTGCATTAGGCATGATACAAAAATATTCAGACAAATCCATAACAAAAACACCAGAACTTACAAACACATATAACATACAGAAAATTGCGCTACTAGGCACTGCACACATCCTGCGCAGAACACTTTCAATACAGTAACCATCAGAGCATCACAACAAATCACAGCACATACACAAGGCACACAGAGCTGCGCTCGGTAGTGAAGTGAAAGCACGCTATAAAAATAAAATTACTGAATAATAATAATAATATTTCTTTACTGCCCACCGACCCCAGTGCGAAACTGGTACTTTATTTATCGACCCCGAAAGGATGAAAGGCAAAGTCGACCTCGGTGGAATTTGAACTCAGAACGTAGCGGCAGACGAAATACCGCTAAGCATTTCGCCCGGCGCGCTAACGTTTCTGCCAGCTCGCCGCCTTAATAATAATAATAATAATAATAATAATAATAATAATAATAATAATAATAATAATAATAATAATAATAATAATAATAATAATAATAAAGAAAAGCTGAAGCAAGATATCCTTGCCAAAGCACAAAGGATCCGCCGGTACAAGAAACGCCAACGCTTCTTTGAAGAAAACAAAAAGTTCAACTCTAACCCCAAAAAGTTCTACCAAGAACTGGGAAAAAATAAAATAGAAGTCACTGCAGCACCAACGGCAGAAGAATTGGAAGAATTCTGGGGAGAAATATGGTCGGCGAACGAACCACCAAAAAAAAGGAGTATCAGAATAACAAACTCGGCATCTGAACAACTTTGGACCCCCATAACAACTGAAGAGGTCACCCAAGCACTGCAAAGACTAAGCAACTGGAAGGCACCTGGGCATGACAAGATCCCCAACTTCTGGTTGAAATATCTAACAGGAATGCACAAAAAGCTGGCTGAAAACTTTAACAAAGTACTAGCAGAGCCAGAGACAATGCCTGAATGGCTCACGAAGGGGAAAACCATCTTAATTCCCAAATCAAATGAAACAGAAAAACCAGAAAACTACAGACCAATAACCTGCCTCCCTACTATGTTCAAGGCATTTACTGCAGTGATATCACAAAGGCTGAACAAGCACCTGGACGAAAACAAACTGTTCCCAGAAGAGCAGAAAGGATGCCGCAAAGGCTCATATGGCTGTAAAGATCGACTAATGATTAATAAAGCCATAACTGAAGACAGCCACAGAAAGAAGAAAGGCCTCAGTATGGCCTGGATTGACTACAAAAAGGCGTTTGATAGCATCCCCACACATGGATCCTCGAAACACTAGCCATTAACGAAGTAGCACCAACAATCATAAAATTCATAGAGCACTCTATGAATAAATGGCAAACAGTCCTACACCTCCAAACAAAAGAGGGACTCGTGAAAACCAAAGACATCCCCATTAGAAGAGGAATATTCCAGGGAGACACGCTCTCCCCACTCTTCTTCTGCTTGGCACTGTCACCTCTATCTGATATGCTAAATAGAACTGGATGCGGATATAAATGTTACGGCAAAACGATCAGCCACCTTTTATATATGGATGACCTAAAACTATACGCTGCAAATGACAAACAGCTGGAAACACTATTAAAGACAGTTCATGGATTTACCAAAGAAATAGATATGAAATTTGGATTAGAAAAATGCGCCAAAGTAACCCTGAAAAGAGGAAAACTAGTTAAGAGTAACAACATCACACTAGATAAAACCAATGAAATAAAAGAATTAGACCAAAGCCAAACTTACAAATACTTAGGAATCCATGAACTAGATAAGACACAACACACACAAATGAAAGAGAAATTAAAAAAAGAATATAATAGACGAGTTAGATCAATACTAAACACAGAGCTCAATGCTAAAAACAAGATAATAGGTATCAACACTTTAGCTGTCCCAGTTATAAGTTACAGCTACAATATCCTTAACTGGACACTAAATGAACTGACCAAAATAGATAGGAAAACAAGAAAAATAATGACAGGATCTAGGATGCATCACCCAAAATCTGACATAGAAAGACTATATATACAACGTATAGAAGGTGGTAGAGGCCTTATACAGCTGGAAAACTACTATAAAATAACCACCATAGGACTGCAAAAATATCTACTTCAGAAGGAAGGAAAACTGATCCAGATAGCGGCAAAACACGAGCAAAACAAAAAACTGTTCTCAGTATTTAAGGAAGCTGACAAATACAAACAAGAAATCATACCACCTAATAAACATGAAGAAGAAGAAGAAGATGAATAAACAACAAAAGCTATAAAACAAATGAAATCCAAACTAAAACTAGAACAGCAACGAACCATGATAAAACGATGGCAAGAAAAGCCCCTTCATGGTAAATACTGGACTAAACTAAACGCAAAAGAAATAGACAAAGAAAAATCCCAGCAATGGTTGAGAAGCTCAGGACTCAAAGCAGAAACAGAGGGATTTTTAATTGCAGCACAAGACCAAAGCCTCCCCACCAGAAATTACCAAAAACATGTAATGAAAAGAAATATTACAAGTAACTGCAGAATATGTGGAGATGGACAAGAAACAATAAATCGTATTATCTCTAGCTGCCCAGTCTTGGCTAAGAAGGAATATATTCACAGACATGACAGAGTTGGAACCTACATACATTGGAAGCTATGCCAACATTATGGAATAACAACAGAAAAAAGATGGTATAGGCACACACCAGAAAAGGTCACAGAAAACGAGAAAGCAACCATACTCTGGGATATGCCGATACACACAGATAGAGAAATTAAGACCAACAGACCAGATATAGTTGTCAGAGATCATGAAGAAAAAAAATGCTTTCTAATTGATGTATCAATACCGGCTGATGACAACGTGTCTCTAAAAGAAATGGAGAAACTCTCAAAATACAAAGACCTGGAAATAGAGGTAACTAGAATGTGGAATCTGAAAACAGAAACAATTCCTATCATAGTAGGTGCACTAGGCATGATAAAAAAATATTCAGACAAATACATAACAAAAACACCAGGACTTACAAACACATATAACATACAGAAAATTGCGCTATTAGGCACTGCACACATCCTACGCAGAACACTTTCCATACAATAACCATCAGAGCATCACAACAAATCACAGCACATACCCAAGGCACACAGAGCTGTGCTCGGTAGTGAAGTGAAAGCATGCTATAAAAATAAAACTACTGAATAATAATAATAATAATAATAATAATGATAATAATAATAACCTTTTCTTCATTAACCACTGAGAGTTCATTTAAAAGATTGGGGGCGATACAGGACAGTACAAAAAACGAGTGGTGTGAATAACGAAAAACAATAAGAATGAAATCCCCAAAAGAGGGAGACTTCCAAGGGCTGCTCGTGAAAACCCCACAAAAGCCATGATCACTCTGACCTCGTAGGCAAGTACCCTCGCCTCTTCTTCTGCCCTTGATCTAGAGCCGCATGCTTAAAGTAGGCCTGTTCACTCGGGCCATTTGCGTTACATTCACCCACCTTTTGACAAAATTGCACGGAGGCAGCACTTTCCTCTACTCTCACTTTCCTTTTCAAGTGGAACTTGAAAAAGTTGATAAGGTTTAGCTAAAGAGGAAGGTGTCTGTCTTCAGCATTTTCAACCTACTCACCCACACAACCTTTCTCGCTGAGGCCACCAGACAAAGAAACGCCGTCTGCTCTTCCCAGCCAAAGAAAGGATGCGGGGTGATCTTCAAGGTGGACTCAGCCGATAGCTGGATTCGTCCTACCTGCGACAGTTGGTGTTCGACATAAACCCAGAAGTCAGCAATGCTCTGGCACTGGACGAGAGCGTGCAAAACAGTTTCGTCGTCCTGCGCGGATCTTGGACGGGCCCGGCTGACGACACTTCCATGCCTGTACATAAACAAAATGTCAACTGTTTTGGTACGTGACTTTTGACCCATCCTGTATATTATATTATATTATATAATATTATATTATATTATATTAATTTTTCCATACATCATCCTGTAATGCGCCTACACACAACATCAGTGATGTTTCATGTGGATTATTAGGTATTTCAGATCATTCAACATTCAAACATCTTCACCCAGGTGACCCAACCAGGATTGATAAGGATCCAGCTTTGTGCACAATTAGCACTATCTCTTGTAGCACTACTTCTTCCAAGGTTCACACCTCCTCGTCCACAGTCACCTTGCGCCTCCTCTGCGTCTGTGTGTGTGTGTGTACCTACGTTTGCAGTGATATCAAAAACGAGATACAAGTAATAATTTTACACCTCGTTCTTCTGACGACATTAACGGTTAAACCAAATAAATTCTCTTCATTTTCCTTCATCATTACCTCGTCTATCTATCTATCTATCTGTCTGTCTGTCTGTCTGTCTGTCTGTCTGTCTGTCTGTCTGTCTGTCTGTCTTTCTATCTATCTGTCTATATGTCTGTTTATCTCTATCTATTTGTCTGTCTGTCTATCTCCTTTATATTTTTCATTTATCAGATTTTTTTCTTTTAAAATGATCAAAGGCAATATGGGCTTAAAGTGGTCAACGATATTTAATACAAGTATATATAAGGTTATTGTATATGTAACGTTAGCAGTATGTAATAATATCCTGTGTGACCTTGCCTTGTACTAGTTATCGAGTTTAGTGTGTCAACTCTCCAGTTATGGACAGCAAACTTATTTTATACATACTTAGAATCAGCAGATGTTACTTCCGTAGCTTTGCTAATCTCTATCCTGCAATTTAGCACGTAAACATGTCAACGGTAGAACTGCTTAATGGGTGATTTTAGCCGTGCATTTCTTTAAAATATTTTAATTCTTGGGTTAAATTAAAAACCATTGTGATCTTCGTCAAACAATCTGTTGTCGTATTTTGATATTTTAGTTTCTCTCTCTCTCTCTCTCTCTCTCTCTCTCTCTCTCTCTCTCTCTCTCTCTCTCTCTCTATCTATCTCTATCTCTCTCTCTTAATCGTATGATTATATTTCATTTTCCATCGTGTGTGTGTTTGTGTGTATATGTTTATGAGTGTGTCTGGTTATGAGTGTGTATTTGTGTGTGTGTACGTGTGTATGTGAGTATACCTCTATTTATGCACACTCTCTATATGTATATTTCTGCGCGCGTCCGTCCGTGTATGTGTTGTGTGTTGTGTTGTGTTGTGTTGTGTTGTGTTGTGTGTGTGTGAGTGTGTGTGCGTGTGTGTGTATGTATGCCTGTGTGTGTGAGTATTTACCTCTAGTGTCAAAAAGTACGGATCTTTTCAATTTCAGTCACAGATTTTTCAATTAATTTTTTAACTAAACAGTTTGAAACTTCGGATACGGTTGAATGTATCACGTAGAACACAGTTTACTAAACGTTTTTGACAAACTTTTGTATTTTGGAAGTTATTTCGTGTTAAAGTTGTCGTATTTTGATAATTTTAACGAATCAATGACGTATATTCAGCCGAAGAAAGTTACTGCTGTTTGCTAAGTGGTTCTGATTGAAACTGAAGCTAGGGGGAGGTGGGGAGGAATTCGAAGTAACGAGGTTGGGTGGTAATATAGGAGGCTGTGTTGGGTAGGAGGAATGTGAGAAGAGAATCAGGATCTTTACCTTTTGACCGACAGATTTAGAAAATAATTTGGATCTTTTCCTTTTGATGGACGAAATTTCTAGTTAACTAAACAATTTGAAACTTCGTATACTGGTTGAATGTGTCAAAAGAAAACATTATTTTCACTTGACTTTTTTGAGAAAATTTTAATTTGTAAGTTTAACGTATCTTCGGATTTTAACCAATGAAATGCCAGCATTTGAGCTCAAATCATTTGCTGCGTTATCGATATTGATAAACAAAGGAGGAGACGCACGCCGCATACACACACACACATATATATTCAGATACATACACAGGTACACTTGCACACACACACACACACACACACACACACTGTCACTCTCTCTCTCTCAAACACATGCATATACATTTGCACAAGCACATAGTAATTAATATATAAGCGTACACACATACAAACGAAGATATACATACACACACATACGCACACAAGCATACATACACGTTCGTGAGTTCGCACTGGTGTCGATAGAATCGACTTAATACTTTTGTATCTCATGCTTTGTCCCCTCTGTGTTTTGCCCCTTGCCGCAACAAATTTACACAAAAGGTAAATAAACCAGAAGGTGGGGGTCGATAAATTAAGTACCAATTACGCACTGGTGTCGAGGATTTTTTTCCCAATTTATATCACAGCCTCCGACAAGCTGGGGCATCCTTTGTAACGGGAACGAGTAGCTTCATGCACTTTTAGAGTGCATGTGGTGCATACAAATTACCGTTGCTTTAATATCCAGATTCTACCAGTCAAAGAAACACAAAACGCAGACGTAAAAAATATATATACTTTATTGTCTTATAACGGTAAGAAATAAGTGGTGTATCTGGTATCCCTTTGGTATGGATGTGTCAGAGCTGAACTTTATCGCTTGTAAGATTTTACAATGTTCAAATGCAACAACACTGGTCAAAATGGCGTCAGGAGAGAGAAGATGATGTGGTCTGCAACAAATCCTGGTTAAAAGTCTTCTGCCGACTGCTGCTATATCAAGTCCGGACAGAGAGAGAATTACACGTCCGGTGCCTTCAGTCGCCGTGTCTCAAGTCACCGCCTACTGCTGCTATGTCTCTCCGGACCCTTTTAAGGTTCACGCTCCCTTGCCTCGGCTAACTGCCACGTCAGCAAATTCCCTAAACATGGGCGCAGCGCATGTGAACATCCGACGTTCTTTGAGTCGGGAAAAGAATTAAGCTGACGCAAACGTGTTGCAAAACAAGGCAGTACACGTGCAGAACAGAGGTGCATGAATGCAATAGGGCTTGCTAGACTGAAAAAACAGCGATGAATATGCCAGTGGTTAATGTAGTAAGGCTGAGGCGGCCAGCCAGTGCTTGAGCGATTATATGCCTCGGTCGTGCAGGAACAAAAGTGTGGCATGCTGGCGCGTTATAAGGGACAAACAACTTTCTTTATGTATACGTGACCGACCTAGGGTCTTACAGAAATGAGTTGTGTCCACAAAGGCAAATTGAGCATGGAAAAACAAGCGAGAAAGGCATGTGTGACGTATGAATGTGACAGAGATAGCATTTGTGTGTGTACGTGTGTGCGACAGAAATACAACAAGGTGAATGCGGACAAAATAAAATACAGCGCATAGGAAAAAAGTCTCTCAGGGTATTTCAGACAAGATGGAGTTAATTTACCAGTCCGTAATAGCCTGATACATAATAGCAGTTCGTTCTGTAACAGAATGTTGAAATCACAAATGCAGATGCCGGTTGAACACATGTCGTGTAGCGGTTGTGGCTTCAATGCTGTGACAGGTTAAATTGGTACAGAAGATCTCGCAGGTAGACTGTGCTGTTAATTCTGGTGTGTATACACGAACAGCGTGAAAGCTAAACTTCCGCGAGTTGCTATTTACATATTGTTGAGGTCGACGGTGTTGAAGGCGACTGTGGTGGACTTGAGACACATTGTTGCTTAGTGTTGATGGCGACGAAGATAGCGACGACGTGAAGTTGAAAAACGACGATGGTGATGACGACGGCAGAGAAAAAGCATCGTTGATATGATGGCGTCCGTCATTATTGCTGAAGAATAAGAAAGGCTCCTTTTATAACTGTTTGAGGGGACCGGAAACAAATCGTCGAAAGATGAATGCGTAGGTTGATCGTGTTCAGACTTGGCAGAAAAAACTGGATTTTTTGTTGTTAAGTGATCTCTGGTTTAAGACCAGAATCACGTCGGGGGTCACCAGTGTAACGGGAACGAGTAGCTTCATGCACTTTTAGAGTGCATGTGGTGCATACAAATTACCGTTGCTTTAATATCAGATTCTACCAGTCAAAGAAACACAAAACGCAGACGTAAAATATATATATACGTTATTGTCTTATAACGGTAAGAAATAAGTGGTGTATCTGGTATCCCTTTGGTATGGATGTGTCAGAGCTGAACTTTATCGCTTGTAAGATTTTACAATGTTCAAATGCAACAACACTGGTCAAAATGGCGTCAGGAGAGAGAAGATGATGTGGTCTGCAACAAATCCTGGTTAAAAGTCTTCTGCCGACTGCTGCTATATCAAGTCCGGACAGAGAGAGAATTACACGTCCGGTGCCTTCAGTCGCCGTGTCTCAAGTCACCGCCTACTGCTGCTATGTCTCTCCGGACCCTTTTAAGGTTCACGCTCCCTTGCCTCGGCTAACTGCCACGTCAGCAAATTCCCTCTTCCGGACTTCGCGCACGCGCGAAACAGAAAAGGACGGTGCGCGCACGCACCGTTGTATAGGATCACTACACCTTTTATGAAAAAATATTTCGCAAATTTTTACAATACGACCCACACTCCACGCGCACCCTCTAGACCGATTTAGGCATATTATTATTTTGTTTTTGTTGTTTTTGGCCCTTCAAAACCATGGGAGAAGCCTTTTCGGTAAAAAAAAAGAAAGAAAATATTTTTAAAATATCGTTAATATTGGGCGACGAAATTCATCGATTTAAGAGCTCCTTTGTTTATCAATATCGATTAGCGAGACAGACAGAAGAGAGAATGATGAATAACACGTGTGCGTGTGTGTGTATGTGTGTGTGTGTGAGTGTGTGTGTGCTGTTTACGTTGCAACAGGATGTTGTCTGAGTTTTTAGAGCAGCAAATGATTTGAGCTCAAATGCTGGCATTTCATTGGTTAAAATTCGAAGAATTAAACTACGTTAAACTTACAAATTACAATTTTCTCAAAAAAGCCAAGTGAAAATAATGTTTTCTTTTGACACATTTTACCAGTATACGAAGTTTCAAATTGTTTAGTTAACTAGAAATTCTGTCCATCAAAAGGAAAAGATCCAATAATTTTTTGTAAACTAAACACTTTCAAACTTCGTAAACTGGTAGAATGTTTCATATAAAACATCTTTTACTCTTAGCGTTTTTGAGAAAAGTTGATGTTTACGAAGTTATTTCGTGTTAAATTTCTCGTATTTTGGTAATTTCAACCAATCAATGACGTGTATTCAGCTGAATATAATTACTGCTGTTGTTTGTCAACAACTTTCGGCGGTGTATATTTCGTTTGTCACTGTTATTTATGACATATTTCATCTCAGTTATGTTTGTATGAATAAAAGAGTGTATCTGAAGCATGTTTACTTCATGGCACCAC